>NC_132946.1:7666666-7973055 GCF_034638445.1 Ciconia boyciana | reverse complement strand
TCTCTCCAAACCTTTCAGACCCCTGTCATGGACGCTTCAGATCTAGCACAGTGGTAGGATACTGGAAGCTGAGTGTTTTCTTCCACCAAGGGCTTGAGAAACCACCATGAGAAACTGAAATAATGAACTGAATTAACTGGAGTGCAGGGGAAAGCTTTCTGGTCATGCCAGATGGAGGGTTTTTAAAAAGTATTTAAAGTTTGTGGGGTTTTTTGATGTCTTTGTTCCTTTTAAAAATGATTTTTAGTTTTATACTAACATCAGAGTGAAAAGATGTTTTGATCTACTATTTCAGCAATTTTAAGTGAATTTGGTCTATTTTTCTGGATGGGAAATGTGTCAAAAGTGACTTTTTAAAGGAAAAGAATGTTTTACTCTCTCTGATAACTTTTGGTATGAGGTACAGTTGTCCTGCACCTCTTCAAGTTCAGTAGAGATTTTCTTCAATCCTTGTGTTATTATCAGGAGTATGTATTCTTGAATTCTCACTTTTCTTCAGAAAAAGAACAGAAGATAGTTAAAATGAAGGGGCAAAAGTGTAGTTTTATTAGTCAGTAAAATGCCTGTAGATGTATGGAAGGACATGTCAATCACTTCTTTGCTTTTCATCTGCTACTATTTGGGCCCTCAAATATTATGAATGTAGTCCAGTGCTCACAGAAATTGATAGATTTCTTTCTAAAATATTTCAGTGACCTTCATGTGTTGTTCTTTCCCATATTATGGGGGTAAGAAATACTTAGCTTATTTCTGGTGAGGCTAACACGTTCTGTTCCCCTAACAAGGGAAAGTGCTAAAGCCACCTTGAGAGTAAGAGTCTGTTGCCTGTATTCTCAGAGCAGATGCACCGGTTGTTCATGTGTCCCATCTTATTCAGTAGTATTAGTGCTGAGAGCCTGAAAAACCACCATGAGAAACTGAACGAATGCTAGGAAGAGAAAGAAATTACTAAAGAGATATTACTAGCTAAGGAGACATGGTGTTTCTCTATCAAGAACCTGACCAGGCTTCAGTCCTTGTTGGCTCAATGATGAAAGTATTTGACTTAGAAACCAAACTCTGCCTTCTGAAACTTGGTTATTGACAGATGCAAACTTAACTTCCATCTAGAGCGGGTTCATGAGTTGGCCCTAAAAATCCTCAGGCTATAAATTCAAGAATCTCTTCCTTCAAATTTTCTCTAGTTCAAGAATTTCAAATGAACCTAATGCCCAAAAGAGCAGGATATTCAGTTCACAGCTCTGGTCTTCCTAATCACAAATTGTTCTTGCAGTACTTCTGACTGAAGTGAGCCGGTCATAAAAGCCTGGTCTCATGAAATTTTCAGCCCAATTTTATGCTGCTACACAGTCTGGAGCAAAAATTTTTCTTTTCTTGAATTCTTATCTGAACTTCATTGATACAAAGGTTTTTACTGACTACTAACCTGCAAACCTCCCATGTATGTGTGAGCAATTCTATTTAAATTTAAACATTAATGAAATTACTCAGGTGAATAACTCTAAAAGATCAGTCCCATAAAGTGTGCAGATGAAACTCTGATCATTTCTCAGAGCTCTGTTTTAACTCAATGATGCTTCTGAGAGCAGAGGATGAAATCTTGGTTGGACATGATTGACGTTTTGATGCCACGTATTGCCTGACTTCCTTCAGTAGCTTCATACAAAGCCCATAGAAATAATTGGATCAATTCTTAGGTGAGTAGGGCATAGACCTGTGACCCAAGTTCTCACTTCACGTCAGGCTGGGAGTGAGTTCAAATTGTTCTCCTCCTTCTAGTACCTGGCCCAAGTCCTGTGAAGTCTCTTGGACTTTAAGATGTGCAGTCTGTGAAAAGGTCAGGATTTTGCCAGGGTGTCATCCAATGTACCCTGAAGCCAGCTACTGCCTTTACAACTGGCTCTTGAGGGTTTTTATGTTAGATTAAAAAGTAATTCATTTAAAACTCAAAATTGTCAAAACTTCCTCTTTTATATACTTTAGATTAAGGCCTTTACTACTGCTGACATACTGCTAGCTTTTAAGTAAATCTGTTACGTGAGTAGTTAATGCAAATAGCTGGTTTAATATGAAACATTTTCCTTTAAGCAACATGGCTAAGGGTATAACTAGTATATTTTCTTTTAATGTGTTGTAGCTGCATTATATTTCACTTACATTTTAATGTAATTATAGGTACAAATTGTTCACATTTGGTCTTATGAAGCCCTGAAAAGTTATGTCTCATGAGTCAGCATGTAATTTCCTTCTGCACAAATTGCAGAATTATGCATTGAAGCTAAGTACATTGAATAATGGTAATTTACAATTGAATTCCTATGGATTTACATATTATAATCACATTAATGCCAAAGGAATCCAAAATATTGTCAAATAGGTTAATAATGGTTTACTATTAGCACAGAGAATATCAGTGGAATTAATAATGATTACTTTAAATGTATGCAAAATTATGCAGCTACCTTGAAATTCTGAAAATTACAAAAATGTCATGGAAAGTAAAGGCTGGAAAGTGAATTGAATGTCTCTGTTATGAGGGGTTACCCATACACAACTTTGGGCTTTCCTGGGGAGCTCTGTTCACATCTGAAAGCTACCATAAATTTGACACTCTTGAAACTGCAGAATTTTTCCTGCTTTCCAATGTACTACTTGTCATTTAGGCTTGCAGTTGTCTACTCCATTCATCTTTCTCGTGCCTTTCTCACAGCACACAATGTCAGACTGACAGAATTATGTACTTATTCATGTGTACCATCCTAAAAATCCCTTTTAATCAGTTCTTCACTGTTAAGACCACTGTTCATGAAGTTATGTGAGACACCCCCAGTGACTTTGAACTGGCTCGTAAATAACCTGGCTGTCTTCATTCTAATCTTTCCCAAAACACAGTTTGTCCATGGGAAGCTTCAGAGATAAGCAACCAAAAATAGATGTTGAGAAATTGGTACTACTTGGAGATTAAACCTTAAATCTAGACACAACACACTTTGCACTGTGGTGTCAACTTGGGAACTTCGAGTGCAGGCTCCTTTCAGTGACTGTTTCCCCTTGTTTGCACAAGCCAAGTGTACTTAGCCTAGATACAAATAGTCTTTTCTACTGTGGACTGGGATGAGGCTGCAAGTATCTTTGAGCAGATGTGATTGGAGCCTCAGTTGCACAATGAAACACCATTAATCTACCTGGTGCCTGGACGTATTCAGCCTTGCACACATCTCTGAGGACAACAAGGACATCTCCTTTGGAGGCTGTCAGACTGGGATTAGTCCAGGAGCGAAGCAGAGTCTGACCAACAAACAGGGGCTCCAACATCAGGAAAACTAGCACTAATGTGCTCATCTGCAGATTTGGTCAGACTCCTCTTATGTGCTTGTGATACAGTGTTAGCATTCAGCTCCTTGTGTCTGCGTATTCACATGTATGTCAGGGTAGTGACTTTACAAACTTGCTTGTACTATAACTGTTTTATGAATTGATGTGGCAAGCCTTATTTAGGTCTCTTCTAAGAACAGAATGCAAATAACGCATTCTGGAGTGCATGGAGGAGGGAAATAAATGGCACTGCAAATGGATGAGGCTTGTTATTTGTACAGTCATTAATATTTAACTGTCCTTTTTCACAGGCTATTACCACTTGAATTTGTAGGATGTCAAAGCTTTCCTGCTTTGGTTGAAACATAGATTTGATCCTGGCAGACTTGAAAGGTGCTTAGATTTTATTTTCTGGATCACAATACATATAGTATATTTGAGACACATTTACAACTGAAAAGCATTCAGCCCAGGCCCTTGGCAGCCTGGGCTTTGCAGCAGGCTTTGCGTTTCACCTGATTTGATTAGCTAGGGGAAGACTTAGCCTCTTACAAAAGTTTGGAGGTTTTTTGGTGTGTTTTTATTTTACCCTCCTGCTCAGCATGAGTTAATGGTATTTGAGCTGTAAGAGTATGTATTAATGCTTCAGTCAAAGAAGGAACTGATTTTGGTAATGTTTCATCCTGTTCAGAGTGGATGGCCACATCCACAAAACAATGAGGCTGAACAAAACATTGAGACTTTGCACCTGCTTTTAAAAAGAGAGAAGGAAAGGATGAAATAGAAGATATGTTTTTCTTCCTGCTTCATCCAGAGCAAACGATCACTGTCTGTTAACAAGGATGCTATATAAGAATGCCTTACTGCCAAAGGTTGGTCTTAAAAAAAAAAAAAATAAATATTTTTTGTGAAGTAGGAAAAAGAATTAATCTATGACACCACCTGGTCACTGTATAAGCAAATGTCTAATAACCCAGTTCCAGAAAGCAGCTGGTTTGCTTTCTTCACCAGAAAAACAAAAGTATGCTTAAGCTTTGATTTAGGACAACCTTTTGATGAAGAGGAACAGTATAAGGAAAAATATTCTTCTAGTCAATTTACACATTTTATGGAGATCTGTCTAGAAGGTGGCTGTTACAGGAAGATAAGGATTCTAATTTTGTAATTGAGTGCACTCTGAAAAGACAATTAGGAGCTAATGTGATAAGTAATTGTAAATTATAACAGCAGAAGAAACCTGATTCACAGTCCTCTGTGGAAACCGTATTTGTGTATTCAAATTATGCATCTGTACTTTTATTTCCCCTGCATGTACATTTTATTCAATAAAGCTAGGAAAAGATTTCTGTACAGTTTTGATTTAAAAAAAAAGGAATAAAAAAAATATGCTGGAATGCAGATGAATCTCAGCCTCATGCTAATCTCAGTGCAGTACTGGAACAACACTAGGTAGGATGATAATTTGGCAGCTCTGCCATTTATAGAGAATTATATGGGTATGGTGCCTGGTATCTCTAGTTTTATGGGATTTACAGGATTTGATCATATCCTTTGATCATATGACAGACATGTCTCTGTCAGGGATAAATGCCCAAGTCAGTGGAGAGCAGGAGGAAGTTTTAGTGCCTTTGTTATGGCGAGAGAAAGGCACTGGGATCTGTCTGTGTAAATCCTTATGGTGCAGGTTACAGTAATAGTTCCAACACTGTGGAACTGAAGCCTCAGGCTGAGGAAAGATGCTTCTTTGATTATGGTGCTGCCTTATTGCTTGGCAGAGATATGCACAATTCCTTGATATGCTCTGTGTTTTTGCCTTGCTGTAGACTTTCCACATGGTATTGCTTCTATTGCTGATCATTAAAGCAGGGATAATATTTTTACACCGCCAGGAAAACACTGTGATTTTTAGGGAACTAGGTACTCTGTGCCCATGGGCAAGGTGTCCCAGCTGCTCTAACACTGTCGTCCTCTAACTGGGTCTGCACTGGCCCTGCATATGGTTCTGCTGTGAAAAAGTGTCAGTAACACCTACCTCATTACACTTACTGCTCCAGGCAGATTAAAAAACTTCCAGGAGCCCTCTGTCAAACATGGCTAGAGCAGACAATATGAGAATTTGGATAAATGTTTGTGAGCTCTTTCTGTGCTCTGCTCTGACTCTTTAAATTTTTTTTAATTCTATGAACAAACTACTTGAGTATCTTCTCCCAAGGGTTTAACGTAAGTAACAAAATGGTTTCAAGGAGCTGAAAGCTTATTATTAAAGAAAAAAACAACAGACCAAAACCCAACAAAGGTCCTGCTTTCTTATCCCCCTAAGCCTCCTCATGAACCTCTGCTCCAAAGGTTCTGTGCTAAATAATTTACGAAAGAATTGTCGAGGAGTATTTGGGTGGGAGTGGGGGGACAGAGTTGAGCAGAAATCTAAAAATATCCTGTAATACCTAGCTGAGCCAACTTTCTTCTGCTTCATAGACTGAACTGTACTCCAGGAAAAGTGCTACCTGAAGTTATCTACAGCTGTAGACCTGCTGCCCTCATCAAGGGAGGGTGTGCTGGGCTTCTACACAAAGTATTTTCATGGTCAGCCACCAAGCTGTTAATCCTGCTGGATAGACTTTGAGCTCTCTTCCTCTATAATAGTTGTATACCTGTGGATGCAAGTTCCTAAAGCATTTTTCACTTTCTTAGGGCCCTTTATCTAGGGATCATTCTTTGTCTATGGTGCTGTTAACCTCATTTAAAGGAAACCCAGCTTTTTAAAAATATATTTCAATACTTTATTATGCTGATCTTAATCAGCTTGACATGACTTCATTTTGGGATCATACTATTATTCAGGACTTTTTATTTCCTTGGATTTTATTCCAACTTAAGTGTCAATCTGTCCTTCATGAAGTAAAGCTATTGGAATTTTTTAAAGTTTAGAAATAACAAATATTTTGAATTCTTGGACTACAGGGACACTTTTGAAAACTTACACCCTGTTTTCCACGTGTTCCTGTAACTGCGATTAGCGGAGTTTTCATATGTAATCCTTAAATCTCTGAAAGTAAGTGGTTATATGTAGTTTGTTGAAACTTCTCTTATTTGATCGTTGTGATAACAACAGTTCCCTAAGATTCTGGTGGCAGCAATAATTATTTAGTTAATGAAAGTGTAGTTTTCTTGCTTTCCCTTATTAATGCCTCAGCCTTTTTCAGGGACTAGTAATAAAAATACTTTTTGAAGTGTCTGATTATGAAACTGTCACAACAATTAATAATTTTAGCTATATAAGTGAAAGACTGTGTAAACAGAACTAAATACTTACATGAGAGACTACTTAATGTTAAATTTAGGAAAGGGCCCATAAGAAATGATCCTTGTCCATTGAAAAGAAACAAAGAGTAAAATTGCTCTGCAGTTGTACCATGCTAGCAGCCAAGTCATAGTACTGAAGTCTGAAATTAATTTTAGAAAACAAACCCATTCTTGGGTAGGGAAGAGGGACACTATGATTAGTTTATCACTGCTGAAATCAGCCTAGTGCTTAAATCAATCAAACCTGTCATATTACTTCTCTCAATTTCCCCAGTCTATAGACTCAGAACTGTTTCAGATACAACAGTGCCAATTTAGCAGGTGCTAAACCTACAGTAATTTTGTGTATCAGCATTTTTTCACTTGATAATAAAAATTCCACACTAGTGGAAGCTGCTAGTACATGGAGACTTTAGTGCCAGCATAAAAACAGCATCGTAGGAAAATTAGCCTTAAGCTGAGAATGGATGAGTAGTTTCAAAGTTGTTATACTGTGCCTCCAAACACAGCCAGGATGGGAGATCTGAACAGAATCTCAAATGTTATCCTTCTCTCAACTTTTGTTGATATATGGCAAAGGACCGTGTTGTGATTTAGTTGAAAATACTCTGCTATGGTGCAATTTGTCATATAAAGCCAAACTTCCTGGGTATTGCATATAGTTTTCTATTTAAAGCTCACTAAACTGGCAGTTACTGGCAGCAACTGTCCTCATACCAGGCAGTTTTCTCCAAGCTTTCATCATTTGTCCTTGTGCCTACAGGTTCTCCTTTGGTAAATATGCACTACAAGGAAAATAAGGTAAAGCAAAACCAGAACAGGAAAGCTTCTGTTGCTAAAAAGAATTTAAAGTTACAGGCAGGCTTGACTAAAAGAAATCAGTACTTATGAAGGCTTCTGAAATCTGTAAGTGATTTACCGAGCTGGGGACTGTTAACCCTGATTTTGGTTATTTCTTGATCTGACCTCAAGATATTTCAAAGGTGACTAACTTCTATTGTGTAGTCTGGCAGTCTTGTTCCTGTAACTATTGTGATGGACTCTATCCATCCAGATAAGAATTCAGTAGGAACACTTATATGGGCTTTGCAGCCTGCCCTGGGTGTCTGGAAAAGAATAAATGCGTATATTCCAAATGTGCAGTTAGCAGGTTAGATGTATGCAAAGCAGATAAAAAGCCATTGTCATTTTCTAAAGAGCAATGATATTGAACAACATAAATGCTGTGTTGCTCTGGAAATCAGGCTTCAATAGCAATAATCTAAACTTAAACCTATCTTCTTTAGTTCTCTAGAAATGCTCAGATTTTTCTATTAAATGTCACTGATTTTAATCAAATATTTGATTTGATGTTGTATGAGGTCCAGGATTTATCAGGCACTAAGTAGAGATGCCAGATATCTGTACTTGTACTTCATTCAATATCACTCATTTCCTGTAATGTCCTAATGTGATGAGCTGCATTAAAAATATAATTTAAAATATATTTTGAGTTAGTCTCATTGTGCTACTCTGAACAATGAACTAAATGCTTTCTGGTTTGGTGTATAGTATCTATAGATTCACTGGAGCAACAATCGGGTTTTCTCTGTTGGTGACATTGGATTTCAGACCTCTGGGAAGAGAGTAAGAGGCTATTTTGAGTGTATAACACGCTCCTGAGTGAGACGTCTGCTTCTCCAGTCAGTGGCACTGGACAAACAGCAACAAATTGCGTTCTAGGTCAGATCACTATCTTCTTTTAAGATATGATATGGGTCTTGGTTTAAAAAAAAGTTGAATGTGCAAAAGTCAGCAACCAGCCTGACATGATGAAAACAGTTAGCAAGCCCTCCGTCTGACGCTTTGATCAGAAAGGCAATCATAGCAGCAGTAACATTGTGTAACAATAATAGCATTACAATGTAACCTGGTATTTTTTAGGAAGAGGGTAAAGGGGAACTTCTTTTGATAAGTCATAAGGGTTAGAAAGTAAGGGGTCATTCTGAAATGAACTGATGCAGCAACCCCTTCAGAACATGATCTCTCTAAATAATTTTGAAATGGGATCTTTGTGGAAAAATACATGTTTGTAGGAGTATGAACAAAACAACAATTTCTACCTATATTAGGGAGCATATTAGCAAATAAGTACAGTGAGAACAGTATTAAGCTGATGCCTGCTATATAAACCCACATTGTTGGATTAGTTGTTTTGGGAAGCTTTTAAAGAATGATGGGGCAGGTTTTGAAACTCTTATTCTCTCTGCAGATAACAAAAGTACAAAATCAACTGCAGATGAGCTGAAGGCAGATCAGATTATTACCATATTTAGACACTTTAATTTTGGTCTGGGCCAGTAGTGGGAGATTCAAGTCCCTGAATTTCTAGGATTTTCTATATCTAAGTAAAAATACAATATGGAGTCCACATTTGCAATAACAAAGATCTGGTTGCAGCTGCTTTGAAGACTTCTCCTGCATGTGTTAATATGTATGAGCCCATAGCAGCAGTAAGGTTTTAGATCTCCCCTTTAAAAACTGGGGACACATTTGTGTATGTTAAATGATTGCTATCAAGTTAGTGTGATGAAAATTATATGAGTCTTTTGGTGACAATTACTGAGTAGCAAAGTACAAGTTAGCAAGACTCTCCTGTAGCTGAAGTCAGAATAAAAGTGGTAGCAATGGTGCTGTTCTTAGTGGGATCATAATTATATGCAACAATGTTAATCAGAGGAATTAGTATATATCAGTCTCACCTGAACTGGACAGACAATTTAAACAAAAATCTTTGAACATATTGTTCTTGAATGTTATCCAAATTCCTGCTGATGTAGAAATTGCCGTGTGTACCTGAAAGCTGGGGCCGTCGCCTACTGCTTTTCTCAGATGTTTTTGGCTAGTGCTACTTTATGAACCTCATCAAAGAGCACTTTGCTATTAAAACCTCTCTTGACTGTAGAGTGATTTAATTACATTCAATTAAACATCTCTTGCTTAAAAAGAAAAAAAATCAAGATTTATTTCATTGATGAGGAGAATTGCAAATGTAATTTAAAAATGATGCTGAATCAGATTCCTCTGGGACATTCATTTCATTCAGAGGAGCTGTCTGGGTTACAGGCGTATTGTTTATTAGACAATAATAGCTCTGTTATTTCTTTCTCAGGCAGGTAAAAGCCTTTTGGCAATTTTACACCGCTGAAATTCCTGTCACGCTCAGAACCTCTTACAGGAAGCTAAAACGTCAGTATGAGATTAAGTGTTAAAATTTAGATGCTTTTAGGTTTTGTAAAATATTGCAAACCATGATTCTTGTGAAAATATATTTGTTATCACACATGCATGCACACACATATGCATATTCACAAGGAATACATAAATTCTCTTGTGGAAAAAAAAAAAGTATATAAATATAAAAAAAATCATGGTCCAGGGCTGGCTGATCCCCATATCCTTTTCTATGCTCAAATTCATAAACCTATTGAACTACCCAATTACTATGAAACTTTTATTCTTTCCTACAGAAATAATTGCTGGAGACTTATCACTAAGACTATGAAGCAGCACAAATTACCTTCAGCTTCCCCAAAGTCTTTGATGTACTGTTTGTTTGGAGTTTGTGCTCACTAGAGGGATGTGATGCTGTGGATAAAGCATAGATGAATTCCCTGCTGTGGAGTGGCTACCAGCTGTTTCTCTTACAACTTTAAAACACAGTGATTCACTGTTGAGCCAACAAAACCTGTCAATATGCTCATTACCCAAACCAGGAGCTAACTAATACAGAAGGTGGTGGACTTCTGGCTGCACTGAGGAGAATGTCACCCCCCCACCTCCCCCCCAAAACAAAACAAAAACAAAAAAAACCCAAAAAAACAAACAAAAAAACCCAAAAAACACCCCAGAACCCAAACAAGTCTTTTTTTTCCCCTTAGAATTCAAAGGGGTTTATATTTGTAATAGCTTTAATTAAAATTATGATTTCTCAGGATGTTCAGCAGGTACTATCAACCTCCCATCCAATAATTAGCTGTCTACTATGCCTCAGACAGGACATTTTTTCTTGCTGTTCACATATTTTTAGTGATGCTGTGTAACTGAAACAAAAAGCCTATTTCACCAAGCCAGGAGCCATCTGATTTTTAACAAAGTGGGGGTCTTCTATTGCCTGTCACTTGTCATCAGATAAGAGCACCAGGCTACTACTGACAACATGGCATTAGGACTGTTGAGTTGGGCGTGAGCGTATGGTGTTTTCTCCTGGGTAAAAACATTAATTTGTGTACCTGTCATGATCCTGCTGTGAGAATAGAAAGTATATGTGATCAGAAAAACTGGCCAGTTAGCAAGCTACTTATGAAAATCAATAATAGACATTATGGATTAATCTGAAAATGAATCTCTTATTTCTGTGTTTTCTTCTTTTGTTTTATCCTTTAAACTCCACTTGGAGAAAGCTTCTCTAGTTTTTAGTAGGTGTCTTTAAAGAAAAGTTTATTGGTCTATTAAACTGGTTACATTTCCTTTCAACTAACATTTTTTTAAAAAAGTGAGTATTCCATGTTATGACACTGTAGTGGATCATTCTGTTGTTGAGTATTCTTTTTCTTTGATAAAGATGTAAGCTCCTGATGCTGTAGGCCTCTCTTATACCTGAAAAATATATGAATCCCATGAATATAATTCATTATCATTGTTGTGAGACTAGTATTTAGCAACCATGACTGTAATCTATGTTCCTCCAATGTACATAGCCACACAAAGTGCTAAATATAACAGCTATAAAGGATTTGGAAATGATAAATATGTAGACATGCTACTTATAATATGCTTAATCCAAACATTTTAATAACACTTCATAATTATTGTCTTTTTGTCTTTTCTCAGTTCTAAGATAGGATTTTGTGGCTGCCTGTTTGCAGTTGCTGGTTTGGCTGAGAAGGAGTTAAAGGGTCAATGGTGTGTTCATGCCAACAGTTTGGAGAACAAGTAGAACTCCAGGAGATCTAGGATGTGGCCTCAGAGAGGACTCCTAGAAACAGCCCAATTCAGAGATTAGTTGAACAGATTTATATATGATTTTGCTATTCCCTCTGGTAATAATGCCAATTCTTGTGAAGTGGTGAATTTTGACTATGTATAACGTGCACACTTTGACAGTTGAAGAGGTTTGGGAAGCCTCCTGATCACAGATCTGTTTTCTGAAGCGTTGCTTTTGATATATTGAACCAAGGTAAGAAAGCATGATCGCTCCTGCCTCTCTCAAGGATTCAATTACTTGAGAACTGATTCAAGATGCACTTGTGAAACAACTTTCTGATGCTTAATGACAAATTATTTCAGTTACACTACTCACAGCTCAATTAATGGAAAGTTTTGGTGAAAGGGGTTGAATTAATTTTATTTAATATGATGCAGAATTTCGTGAAAACTTTTCTTTTACAGAAGTTATGTGCCAAGACCGGCTTTCTTGACCAGAAGATATTTTTAAAACATATAATTACAATTTACCATGATGAGTTGAATTTATTTTTGTCTGTAAGTAAAAAACAAAAAAAGTACTACCCTGGGAGGTACATCCATGGTATGTAAAGCCAGCTGGAGAATAAGAAGCCTTTCAATTCTGTGTTGAGCCCTGAGGCTGTCACTTTTTTTTTAATAAGACAAGATGATAATAATATTGATTTGTTTTATACACTTTCAAGCTCTAACTACAACAATGCCAATTGGCCCAATGAAACATTTCCAAAGTTGTAAATGTTTTCTACTGAATTTCCTTTCTGGAAGGAATAACTTCCCTATATAGTGTATAATTAAGAATGGGGTCTAACTATTTTCAGAATTTGATGGAATGAAGGCAGTCATTTGGAGGAAAGAGGGAGAAGAGAATCAAAAGAATGTGTAAATTTTCCCCTTTAAAAGACAAATATTCTGTTTTCAAATATGATGTTTTGGCTCTGTTAACACTTATCATAGCCATTACAGTTGGTAGTGGGAGATGGACACTTCCAGGAGGTCACTTCTCTCTCTCCTCAGTTGTGATAGAGGGAATCCACCCTGCGAATGAAGGCACTGGACTTGTAAGCAGCTCAAGGGAAGGGAGGTGCATCTCACTGTCCATAAGAGATTGTTGAGTCCATGAAGAACTTAGAGATGGGTGTTATCTACTCCTGAGATCCAGCAATGGGAGACTGAGAGACTGATCTCCTCTTAAAGGAGTAGTTGTATTAAAGTATTATTAAAGTACTCCTATTAATGGGATTAGTTTTATTTCTGTTGACTTTAACAAAAGCATGACTGAGTACTGAAAGAGGGAATTACAACCCCAGTCGTTGCTGCCCTTGATCTGTCTAAACACAGTGCTTGTCCTGCTCATTCTTCTCCCTTGCTCTGTAATGGTGTGGACTTCAAAAAAGTTGAAGTAGCTTTAAAGGAGTGAAAAACAAGTTTCCCTTAAACTATGAAAGTGAAAGCTGTAAGGGTTTTTTTGTCTGTGTTTTTCTTTTTAAAAAAGCACTAGAGATTAAATTTCTCTACAAGGTATTATGAAAATACTCCATGGTGACTGATCTAGGTAAGAGTTAAATAATGAGATTAGAGCTGGTAGCACTTTAGAGGCCTGTGTATGAGTTGGCAGGCAGGGCGTTACAGGAAAGGCCTCTAGTCTTTTACTTTTAAGACCACACAGCTGCGGTTTCATAGAAAAATATTTTCAGTGCTGTGTGGATTTCAGTGCTCTGTGATTCTTGTGACCACTCTGAGAGTTTCTGTGTAATTTGGCTCAAGTTTTTGTTTGGCATGTTTTTCTATTCACTCTGAGCAAGAAGGAGCGTCACCAGGGGTCAGAATGAGATTGGGATGTATCAGTAATGTGTTCCAGTGCTGCCTTGTTACTTATGCAATGACTACATGGACGTTCTGAGGCACAGACTTTTCCAAGCCATCAGCTGGGCGAGAAAGGTCAAACTGTGGTACTGAAAGCATGTCTGGGTAATGAAAGGACTAAGCTGATTGTGTTGGCAAAAAAAAAAAAAAAATTACTTCCAGAGATGCCAAAAATATGGCAGGATTTTCCCAAACAGTGGATCTATTTTGTTGCCTGAAGTTCCAGACCAGAGAAAAAAACAGAGGGAAGGGGAAGAGGAACAATGAATAAAATGTTCTAGGTGACAACTGGCTATTCCCTGCTAACACAGGTTTATGTTAAGATATTTTAGTTTAATAGGGTTTTTAAATGTCAGCCAATTACTCCTTGGTATTAGTGTTTTAGCACTCCAAACATAAATTAGGGTATATTAAAATTTGAAGGTCTTTAAGGGCTATGCAGGTTATTTGTTCAGGATTTCATGAGCATTAATCTGGTGCACACATCTAATTATAATCATCATAAGCAAGAGTGTATGGAATGTTCCAGCACATGAATCTCTAATATTGAGTAATTCCTTATAAAAATGAGGCAGCCCATATGGGTGAACAGATGAAACACTGATAAACACTGTGAAATAGAGCAGATGTATGAGTTATGCCAAAGGTTCTTCACTCCTAATATTTACTGTCCATGAGGAGAGAGAATTAATTTGTCACACACCTCTGAAATTCTAGGTACTAAATACAATTATGACATTACAAACCTCATTCACCAGAGGTATTGCTATAGAAGGAGATACTGTTTTAAGGCTGTGTTTGTGGGTGGTGGTGTAATTTTGGTTAGAACAATCATGCAGGGAGTGTTGGATTGGTATCCTGGTGAATGTCATCTAAATAATGGAGCAGAATGTTACTTTGACAGTGCTCTCTGCAATAACTTTGTTTCTATTGTTCAAACTAATTGATGTATACTGAATAATTTAATCTAATGTGTATTGCAGCTGGAGAAAGACAGTTGCTTATTGTAGCTGGATTGACTTGAAGTATTCACTCTAGATGGGATATGCTATAGCTGAAAAAGTAAGAAAGCATAGGTACTTAAGTGTTTATGAATGACTTTATAAATTTGTGATGAGTTACTCAAGGCAAATATAGTGGATGGGTACATAGGCTCTTGGCTTGTATGTAAATGATAAGAGATTCATGTGTTTCAAGTGTTTGTAAAACTTAGGTTTTGTAATAAGGCCCAATACCTTACAAGATGATAAATAATTTTTAGAGATTTTTGGTGGCAACAGCATCATGATATGTGAGCGGGTGTTGCTCCCTCTTCCTCTGCCCCTGACTTCAGTGGGCTTTGGACTCTGCTATGCTGCGTGAATATTTCTGTTTGTTTGCTTATGGTAGGTGCCCGTGCAGCCAGGGCAGAGGTGCTTTTGAGCAAAGCTGAGCTTCATCTTTTATTCTTTGTTACAGTGAGGAAAGGCTTATTCAGTGAAGCCCAGTACCTTTGTTTGGACCTTAATTGTCACACACTTATGCCTGTAGATAAATGAATATTGTTTTAGGCTTGATTAAACTTGCTATATATTTCTTGTAACAACAAAACTGTATTGCCTCATGTTTTGACACACATAGGTGTTAAGAGTACGGGTAACAGAGATGGAGTCTGTGGCTAATTCTGCTATTTTAGAGTCAAGGGAAACCAAGGCTGCCTTACTGCAGCTAGACACAAACTTAATGCAATAATCTGATTGACTGTATTCGATATTGCTCAGGAAGGTTTCTTTGCCACAAAATTGGAAAGGGTGTTTTGGGATGTAGATATTAGAAGTGTCTCACAGCACACCCAGCTAGTGTTTCTATAAGCGTTAAAGTCAGCAAGATTTATTTCAAAGATATAACTTATTGGAGAAACCTAGCCTATTAAATGTCTATTACCAATGATGGTATTTTGGAGATGGAATTGGTTGTGCTCGGCGAAGAAATGAAACCTAAATTGTTATATACAGGCTACAAGAGGTACTGATTTCTTAGCATAAAGACTGCTTGGTTACTCAGGATTTGTTACTGGTTAGTTAAAATATATTGAATGAAAAGGTTGATCTGTCCAAAGAATTTGCAAGTGAAATAGATGAACGTGTATGTTTTATCGAAACTAATAAAAAGCAATGGGGAGATAACTTGTAGTGAATAATTTATTCATGAAACTTCCTTTTTGTTCATAAATTTGTTGCAAACAGATGGTAATAGTCTAGAATGCATTTGAACTTGTTCTTGTAACTTCTCTGAATAATTCTTCATCAGGGGCTCACTGGTAAGTTGGATGCATTTTGTATAATTTGAGCAATTTTGATTGGCTCACCTGTGTCACCAGAGACTGCTCCCTGATTAGAGAAATGAAACTCTTGGTGCACTGCTCTTCATTCAAACCTAGGTTAATTCCCTGTGGTATTTTGCCAACTTGCTGTATATAGATGATACTTTTATCTGAGGGCCAGGCAAGGATCAGCAGAGCAAAAGTAATTAAACTTGATGTGCAGAAGGGGGAACTTCTTTATTTCCATTCTTTACAGATTTCTCCCAGGGTGAAAGCAGGTGAGCAGCACCCAGTGCAACTGCTCAGCCTGCCTGCCTGCCTTTCTGTGGCCTGCTGCTGAGGTGCAGAAGCACCAAGGAGCAAGTTCTCGGTGTGTGTGAGAAGAGTATTGCCCTTTCAGTGGCCCTCTGCCCAATTAATGTGTCAAATAGCAGGATCTCTTACTGCCTTGCAAACCACAGTAATCTACAAATGCAGCTCATAGTACATACGTATCGGCTTTTTGTGGTGTAAATAAGGGAGGGGGGGGTCAGCAAGCTGCAGGATTTTCATAACAATCTGAATAGCAGTGTGGCTCCCAGTGCTATGTTGGGAGAGGCAGCTTTTAACACCTAGCTCCTACCGGATTCTGAAGGTGGTGGGACCTGGAAAGTGCTGCCTCATACAGAATAAAGCACTGCAGACAAAACCGCTGGCAACAGTTGGCCTTTTCTGAGGAGCATTTCCAGATGCCCATTGGGTTTCTGCTTAATTTGTACCTTGCAAAATAAGAATGTAATCTGGCACATCTTCCTGGGACTATTGCTGCTCCTTGTGCCAATCAGTGCAAGGGGGAAAGATAGTAAGGTGCCTTTTATAACCTCCTTGGGTCTGATAGCACTCTGCTCCATTACTATGTGTCTGAAAGCCTATGAATCCTAGGAGTATATTAGCCATTCACTTAAGTGTATGCTTAAGTAGTTTGTAAGATCAATGAGGCCAAAATTTTCATTAAAGGCAGGAGGGGGGGAAAGAAGGAGCAGACCATGTCAGAATGCTGCTTCAATTGGCTTTGGTTTTTTCCTGTAGTAATGTGTGTACAATCTTTTATATATGGGGCACTTTGTCATACTAGATTGCTTACAGCTACTTCCATACAATATTTAATAATAACTGTCAATATTGCTGGAGACACATACACTTTTTTTTTCTGGAGACATTTAGGGAGTACTCAACCTGAGTAATATTTCCGTAATCTAAATTCATGCTCTATCCAAGAGAGCTGTGTCTAAGGTACATAGGATTATGTTTCACAAAATTTGTTTATTGCTATAACTATCTTTTTTAATAGTTCATTTGTTAAGCTAAATAACGATGTATAGCTGCTTACACTAAGTTAATAACAATTCTTTCATATTCTTCATTCTTACAATCTCTTCTCCCCCTTAAATATCAATACTCATTGAAGGCTTTGTTGAAAGAAGACTTTGTGACATATTGGTAACAGTTTCTTAAAAAAAAAAAAACCCACAAAACCAAAAAACCAAACAAAATCAAACCTAGAAAAAACAACTCTCTAATTACTGTAACTGTTACCAAAAGAGGTGAGACGGCATAAAATAAAAGCCTCCCCTGAAAGACTATTGGGATTACTTTTTCCTTCAACATTCAGACCTTTAGAAAACACTAATGCCATAGGAAGAAATTCTCTGTAGTCCAAAATAAAAATTAATTTCTAAGAGAAATGTCACCTTTGAAACAGGACTACAGTAGAAATTGCTCAGTAATATTTGACTTCTTATTTTAGTGACAAACGTAAAACCTGGAGACTAGATCTTCACCTACCATAAAGGAAAACAGCCAGTACTTGATTTGTGCTTATACAACACTTCTAGATCATACTGAGTGTAATAACTACTAAGTTTCAGAAATCACGTGGTGGGAAATCCTTCCCCTCTAATCAAGGAAAGACAACTGGGTGTTAAAAAGAAGAGGAATACTTTCTGTAATTAAAACAAAACAAAAAAACCACACCACCTTTTCTGACAGTCAGTATCCTTCTCACCGCTGAAGCTAAAGCAATTTCCCCCCTGCCTCGTTGCCTAAGTCTGTGGAAATGGCACCTACCAAACAGCCTTTGTCATAGTGGCCTAAGGGGTTGGTTACTTCTTGATTCAATTGGGAGCTTATGAGGTGCTGTGTGGATTTCTCTGTGTCTGAGCAAGAGGGTATGGCTGGCTGGGGAGAGCTGAAGTTATATGCACGTTTCTTCCTCTGGTGTTACTTCCTATTGAAGATTTATGCAGCGTAAATATAAGCTTAAATATAAGCTTTGATACAATTGGAGTCCTGCAGCTTTCAGACCTGTTACAGGCAAGGTTATATGGGTAGGTGCTGTGTGGTGAGAAGGCAAATCAGTATTGTGGCACAGTACCATAGGCATCCCAAAGTAGTAATTCATATTATTAAAGCTTATTTTCATAGAAGGGTTGAATCTGGTTTTTGAAGTCCTTGTGCTGCAATGTGGTGCTCCTGTGCACTGTGCTCTGTGCATGGAGCTCTGTGCACTGTGCTAAGCCCAGACTGCAACAAGCCTTCCCTCTCAGCCACAGCGGGAATGCAGCTGCTGAAGCCTTCTGCATTTTTGCAGAATGCAAAATTGCTCAGACTGGTTCTTATGTGGTCCTTATAAGGAAATCCTTATAAGAGAATTCTTATTTGTGTTTGGTTTTTTGTTTTGTGGGGTTTTTTTTCCCCCTCCTTGTTCCAGTTCTAATGCCATTGGTTGCTCCTTTGGATGCTGTTGTGATGAATTACCCCATGGTCCTTCAGATATCCCAAACTGAGTGGCACTGAGATGAGTATTTAGCAATTGATACTTTCAGAATAGGGTATGTGACAACAGCAATAAATATGCAGTTGCTTCTGAGGCAGCTCATGGAAATGGAAGTGCTTTAACTGACAGTGTTTTCAGTAGCACAGGCCCCAGGGAGTCTCAGACAAAGGAAATATTCCACAAGAGTTTAGGAAACAGAGTCCTATTCATTTATTAATATCTTCACTGGGTTTCCATTTTTTGAGAATGGCATAAATTGCTTGACAAAGACTTGGTTTAGTTTTGAGGATTTTTTTAATGATTACTTTTGTTTAAAGAATATTAGAAACGCTATCTGAGATGGTAACTATGCTGTGAATTTCAAAGGGGTTAGGGAATCCTTGGAAGTCAAATGGAGCTGGGAACTCAAACCCTCTGTCACAATCTTGGTTCTCATGTCTATCATTAAAATTGACCTGTAAATAGCTTAAGGGCAAACAGAAGGCAAATCTAAGCTTTTCCCATATGTGCTAGAATACATGCACGTAAGTCAGGATGGTGATACATAGACGGAAAGAAGTCAGATATCACAGGATCCTAAAGTTTTGGGGAGAAAGAGAAGTGAGATGGGGACGATGCCATTATCAAACCACAGTGCTCTGGTATAGTTGCAAAGCACCCATGGTATCACATCACCATCTACTTGTTTTGTAGCTTCCTTGGCAGTTTTGACAAAACTGGCAGCTGGAGCAAAGTTTTATTCTGTTAAAATGACTTACTTTTTCTTGGCTTTCCTGTGCTTGACGTCCTTATTTAAAATACATCATCTGGAACATAGAGCTGTCATGCTTTTCTGTGTTGTAATCTCATTTTACAAAAGAAGAAAGTTTGGGGATCGACCCTTTTCAATGTAGGCATAAGGAACAGGAATGATTCTGGGACAATTGTGGTGCTAGTAGGTAATAATTAGGAATAGCTGGCCTTGGTAATGGGTGTTTACTGTATGAATATGTGAATTTACTTAAAGGTGGTTTCTTGAGAGAATGGGAGGAGAAAAGTATGCTTGAGGTGGCAAATGCTTCTCACTTTTTGGTCTCAAAACAAAGAGAGGCCTCGAGTTTCTAGGCTGACCTCCTGTTGAATTTATCCCACTTCTTTGGTTGAAGAGGAGAAAAACCTGAGCAGTCACGGCCATGAAAGGAGTCGGTCCCACTCTTGAGGGAGATAGTTAAGAGGACTTTCTTGCTCAACAGGAGGGAGTCCTGGTGGGAGCTGTTGTAGATGTGCAGACATGTCCTCTGGTCTCTTGGAAAATTAAGGCTGCCTTGGGTATCCCCAGGAGACAGTAATCTCCAAGTAAGAGAGACATATGTTAACACGGTCTGTTTTAATACAGTCTTTCTGTTATATCTTGTTCCTACTGGGAGAATAAACTATTTTGAGTATGAGAAGATTCTTTGTTTATGGTGCACAGCAGGAAGAGCAGCATGTATCAAACATAGTTAGACATAGAGTACGCAGGGAGCTTGTAGGATGTGGTCCAGGAGTGGTGGAAGGATCAAATGTTGGCACAGCATAGTGAGAAGGGAGAGACAAACATGGAGAGGAGCATGTAACTCTGAAGACAACAGATTGCAACCCAAACTTATTTGCAAGTCCCAGTTACTAGGCCTCACAGAGGACTCACCAGGTGAGATGCATTTGTTATCCGTGGGGGCAGGATGGAAATACAGGTCCCCTTTGATCCCAACAATTATGTAACTTTTTGACTTGTTGGTTTTAAAACTGGGTTTCTCTACTTTATAAAGGGTAACTTTCCAAGATAATAGAACTATTTATTTTAATAAGTGATGGTGATATCTTAATAAATTATCTCAGAACATGATTAACACAGACCATCTTTATAGCTTAATATTTTCAGAAAATGAAACCAATATGAAGGCAAAGGGCAATTTTTTAATGCTGACATAAACAATACAGTTATTGAGCTGTATGTTTTGATTTTTTTCTATTCAAACTTACAGATATTCTGGGAAGTAAGAACTTTGTATTAAACCAATTATAGTGCAGTAGTCTTCTGGCATTTGATTTCAGGGGCAAATGTATTTATTATGGTAGAACAAATGCAAATATTGTGCCTTACAGTGCTGCTACTTGTTTATGTGTTATGATCTACTTATTTAAGAAACTGAGTCTAACTATTATTACAGTATGTTGAGACTTCTTAGTGAAAGCCAGAAACATTCTTATGATCCCCCCCCAACATTTTCCTAACTCAGCAATTTCTATCCCTGAAGTAAATTGCAAGCTATTAATTATTCTTGGCGTTTGATACTTTGCTTTCAGATGGATGGTAGAGCTGTGTTAGAATGGCAAGAGCTTGCCTAGCCTTTTTTCTTCCAGTAGTTTATAATCTAGATATTCCAGCCATGGATGTGACAGAAGACTTTAGAGATATGATTGTGAAAAGATTTCTTATATGTAAACCAGTTATCTTGCAAAAGGAATCTTTCTTCCCATCCACTTCAGGCAAGAACTATGTAGGTTAGGATTTACTTAGTTCCTGTGGTCTGACACAAGTGCAGGATAAACCAGAAGACTCCTGGGAGTCACAAAACTGCACATCAAGAGTTGCACAACATAAATTTTACTGATGATTTGAAAGTTTTTAATAGTCCATCATAGGAGACATCTCCCAATAACCATGTTGTAAAGAGAACGGGAATGCGTAGCAATGAAATAACAGTTCCTGTGAGTCACTGCAAAGGCATTTGAGAAGCAAAACATCTTGAGTTTTGGCTGAAATGTTTGTGATTCCTCAATTTAAACAGCATTCTTTCCTGATATGAGACTCAAAACATAGGAAGAAATAAGAATATGCCAGGTAAAGGTACGCTTGTATTCAAATAGGATTTGACTGTTGCGGAAATCAAGGAACTGGGATATATGATTGCTCCCATGTTATGACACTTTAAACTATGCTTCTCTGATGTCAGCACCTGAGAGATTAGCCAACACAAGTAGGAAAGGCACTGTGCCAAGCAAAGTGTAGACTTGTTTTATTTCCAAGTTGGGATGGTCTAAGGATATACAAAAGGTGAGAAATTGGCTTACAGCAGTACAGTGTACACTTAAGAATTAAATTGCAAGAATCTACCTCAACACAGAGATTTCTAATGTCTGAAGTGTTGTCAAAAGATTAGAACAGGGAAAGAGGAAGGGAAGACAAAGGAGAGATGCAAAGATGGAAGGGGGGGGGAAGAGAGAAGGATGGGGCAAAGAAGAAAAAGTTTAGAAGCAGTGTTGAAAACTTTCTAGGTGAACATCATAAGGTGTTGCTGAACAAATAGTTATTAATTTATTGTGAAGGCTGTGATCTCTTCTCGAGGAGTATGGGAGCTGAAGGGAGTATGGTGTCCTGAATTAATGCTCAAGCCCACAGGCCATAACTAAATATGGACTCTGGCCCTCATCCAAATGAGTTTGATACCTGTGCCCTAAGCACCAACATCTATGAAGTCAGTCAAATGTGATGCCATTGTCATACTCCTCATGCCAAACATGTGATGAGAAATTATGCATTGTTTTTGCTTGAAGTATCCATTACTTGTGTGACTGGTACTTACTTTTTACATACAGGCAGCATCATAATCAACTTTCATTAAAACTAAAGCTGAGTGTTGATTTACTACAAAGAGTATTTCCATTAAATTTAGCATTTTGGGTAGGACATGATAATTATCTGGTGTTGACATTCAATTTTGTAGGCCTGAAGTTTACAAACAAATCCCACATCTTTGTTAGGCGCATTAGCAATTGAAATACCCTCCTAAATCACTGTCTGTGTAAATGGTAAATCTCTGCAATCAATCTTCCTTTTCTTTAAAAATAAATTTAGGAGGAATTTGCATAATTGGCCATGCTTGATAAAAGTCTGATGTATAATGTTGTCTTTTAAATGCACTGCTACCTAGAATCATGATGAAGTGTCAACATGCAGGAGGTAAATATAAAACAAGCATTTAGTAAAGGATGCAGCTGATCTCACGAGGTGAGAAATGGCATCTAGTGGTGTTATAATTTGAAGTGGCCTTACAATTTGATGTAGAGCTTTCCCTATGAAGGATGCAAGAGAAAAGGACAGAACTCAATTGCATCAAAAAGCTTTAATTTGCACTGAACTTTGAAATGAAATTTACACTGAAAAGTGCTTTTAAAACACAGTGAGGGTGACGCAAACGAATGTTTGCACTTCTGTTTGAAAATATGTGAAGCTCACTATATGGAGTTAGCTAATGCCTGTGTAAAGGCATGGGTTTCTTAGTAGCTTCATAGTGTTCCAGCTGCTGCCCTGTGCTGCCCTGCAAGCTGCCACAATTGAATTAGGCAGCAGGAGTTTACCTGCATGTCCTCTAGTAGGTTATGTTGGAGTCATATAATTTTGCTATTTAAATTCTGGATGGCATGGCCAGCGTTGTCCCGCTCTTCAGCATGTACTCCTAAAGCTGTCACTGTCAGCAGTATGTGCTCCCTAACACCACTGCGGTCAGTCCCACGGTCCTCACCATGACTATATGCTTTGTAACATACCAAGTGCTATGTATCATGCTACTGCTCTTATTGTCTGAGGTATGTTTCATAGGAGATGAACATCCACTATGACCCAAACCCCATTAGTGGGGCAAGGCGTCATGGGATACTGAAAGGCTGAGCACTCGATACTGAGACAGTCCCTGCTGTGCAAAGGAAATGAGCCAGAACTACAGCAGGAGATGTGGATGTGAGTGGTGCTGGCTATCCAGTATGTAACGCGGCCCAGTCCAGGGTGAAGTTAGCTGCTTGTGTAGGGAAACCCTGAGGTCTTGTAATGACAAAACCAAGGAAACTCTGCAATTGAGGGAAATGTGCAGTCATTCCGTTGATAAAATAAGCAGGCATTATTTCAACGATATATATGGACTCACCCTATTAATGACTCAGGACATGTTTGTGCAGATAAATAACCGTAGTGCCCTATTCTAATGTCACAAGGATAGGGAGTAATAGCAATGCTAGTATAACAGTTTGGAGGTCAGCATGCACTAACAACTGGAATATGTACCCAGGGTCTGTGGAGGGTTTGTATTCTGGCACATGTGCCCATGTGTTTGTTCCCATTTGCTGAGCTAACTGATGAAGCCGGTGGCTGGCGTGCAATAAACACTGCAGTGATGCTTCAGGTGCACAGTCCATATGTATGCAGCTGGATGGGAGTATGTTTCCAGGAGCGCTGGCTGCATGAAGGTCCTGTGAATCTGAGAGGTGGAGGCAGCTGGGGTTCAGAGTGGGCTGGCACAGGTTGAATGGGTAGGTCGGAGAGCTGGCTCTGCTGAACCAGAGGTGGCAATTGAACTGAAGGGGAGGGATCAGACCCCTATATGAGTGCAGATCATTGTGTGGGCTTCTGTAGAGTGAGTGTGATATTACTTGCATGTCTCTGTTGTAAACAAAAACTCTGTAGCAAGTGACTTGAACACTTTTTCAGTGACTGCCATTTTAACCAGAGTTTGTGAAGGTGAACTGCCAAGAGTGTACCATTTAAACAGTCACGGATCAGGACATCCAGGTTGGATGACAATTCATTGAGTGTTTTGTTTTCTACAACTAGTCTTTGAGGAAATGGACTGAAATACACTGACTATAAGAACAGATGTTTGATCATCAGTCCAGAATAGACAAAGCCTGCTGGAGGTGTCTCTCCATCTTGTTTCCTCTTTATTGTTTCCTTGCCCAAGATTTTAACAACTTAAGTTGGAGAGAGCTTGATTTTCCAGAGAGGTCATATGTGTGCAGCTTCAGGTAATTTAATCTCTGAAACACAGATTAGTTTTGTCTTTTGTAGATGGATGGAGTCAAACCAACAAATGCAGCAACACTTCTGCAAGTCATAAAGAATGCAGTTCTGATTTTTAGGCAGTGGTATGTGAGACACCAGTGCCTCACACTAGGACAGTGTCTTCCCTTATATTTTAAGGCTTATAAGAAAAAATTGCTCTATTGTCCTAGAAATGGCATGCTTGCTGCAAGCTACTTCAAAATATCTGTCATATTTAAATAAGAAAGGGTGGTAGAACTTGATCTGTGTGTTTGGTTTTTTTGTTTGTTTTTAATGTAAACTTTGAACATTGTTTTTTCACTGGATTGAAAAGAGGCCAAATTCCTGTTAACATCAGAATTGTGGTGTCATCTCCAGTAAGCAAATTGAAGTAATGGGTCAGTTTTACTTTTCTGCTACAGTATGAACAGTTTAGATTTCATAAGAGTGCTGGTAGCTCTGCTATAACATAAAGCCATGCAGTCACTCTAGGGCTGTATAGGATACTGCATGCCCATGCAAACTACTGATGGGGCAATTGTGGTGTGGAAATGACCTGCCCAGAGCACTGGTGGTATCTCTAGCATCTCTTTCAGACATGCAACTTTTGTGCTTGCCTCTCCTTTCCCTGTGAGTCTAGAAACAGATGGAACGAGTGATATCTGCTTTCCCGTATCTTCTATGCTCTGTGTGATAGATGTCTTATGACCTCATCTCTGTAGGTGCTGCAGTGAGGTTACTGTAATATGCCTCAGGCTTTTACAGTAAAACCATGGTTGGTATGTTTAAGAATCTGTATTTACTCTCTCTAAGTAGTGTTGTCTGCTATACTGAATGCTCCTTTTATTCCAGCAGTTCCTTTTGAGAAGATAACAAGAACATTTTCCAGCACCCTGGCCATTTTGTAAGTCATGACTCATGGGCCAGAACTGACTAATGTCATCTGAGCAAAGATATGCAATATCCTCAGCTGTCAATTGTTAAGGAAAGAAGCTCAAATGAGGCTGCTAGTGTGATGAGAGAGTTGATAATGTTAAGTGAACTGTGTGCTGCATGTGGTATCAGTGTGAGGATCTTAAATTGCAGAAGCAGCATGAAGTACCTAATTTCCATTCTTCTGTACATATATCAGGGAATCCCTGAATGCTTGTGAGTGGTGTTCACACTACTTTAACAGGGAGTTCACTACTACTTTAAAAAAAATTAAAAATTGCCTAGTGGAACCAAAGATTTATCATACAACACTATACACAGGCAGAGTTGGGATTTTTTGTTTTGTGTTTGAACCATGACCGTACCATTAAAGACAAACTTAATTCATCATCTTTTTCTAGTTGAAAGAATTAGCCCTGCCTGTTTTGTATTCTAATTCCAGTTCTTTCTTTATTTTCAATCTGCTGGGGTTTTGATGTGCACAACATCAAAGAATCGAGTTGATGGGATTTCTGTCAGTTTTCTAACATAATACATTGTAAGAAATAACTTAATCTGTTTCTGCATTGTATATAATATGTTGTAAAACATCATTGTCATCCTGCCATAGTAAATGCTGACACTTATTGTTGTTACAGCGTTGCACGTGAGTATATGAACTCAATGGTATGCATCAGGGCGGGGGGGGAGGAAGGACAGAAAAGGTTGTGTGTAGTCAGCTGTTGACAGAGCCCACTGGAGTGAGAGCTGCTATTTTTGGTGTGCATTTTGGTTTTCTGTAGCCCTCTTGTATGCGTGCACTGATGAATGAGGAAGGCTTGTGAGTCTTTGGGGATTCTTCTCTAGAGCCTTGGCTAAGGATTTTTTTCAAGCCCATGAGAGTGAGATGATCCACAAGACGCGTACTGATTTTTTTAAAGCCTAATAGGTGAATTTTCATTTCTGCTGAAACCACAGGCAAAACCTTCTTGACTTGGATGCAGGTAAGCTTGTTTTTTTTTTTCTCCCCTCCCTCTTAAAAACAGCAGCTGAGTAGACTGGTGGTATCAACAGACTGGATGCAAGAGCAATGGAGGTCACCAGCAATGTTCTGCATAGTCACATGCACTCAGGTTCATTTTGCAACTCTGTGACTTTGCCCTCTGGGTAAGTAGGGCCAGAGTATATAGAAGGGATGGGGGCTGGGTGGGCAGAAGTTGTGCAGTCTTATTGATCAGTAATTTCATTAGTTCTATAGATAGAAACACTGATGGCTTCGCTGAGAATCCATTTCACTTTCTGTGGCTGATAACATAATGGATTTGGGGGAAAGACTTATGGAAATGAGAAGTAATTAGCAGTATTGACAGAGATGCCAACTTTCACTTTTTTTTTTCCCTATTGACTCTGACTTGCTGTCCAGGCTAACCTCCTGATTAGCGTTCTGCTTTTTGTGACCATTTTATTATGTCTGTAGGCAGGCTGCAGGAATCTCCCTTCTCCTCTGCCGAAGGCAGGGTATATTAAGGAAGCCGCACAAATGCCTTTGAAGCACTAACTGTGCTCCCCATGTTTAAAATGGGTGCATTGGGTTAAGTGATTTCATCCCAGAAATATATTTTCTGTCATCCTGTGTGCAGTCAAAGCTGGAGAGGGAATCCATATCTCCTCACAAGTAAAGTTGTGTTGAAAGTCCTGTAGGCTCTTACTCATCTATTTTATCCTTTGTTTACTGGGAAGCTTGAACTGTGTACAAGCAAAGACACATCTGTTGCAAATAAGGAAGTAATCTTCCCCTTTTATTTATTTGATAACACAGCTGTTTAATTATAGGAGGTCTGGGTTGGGGGTAAACTGGACCAATAGAATCCTAGAATCATTTAGGTTGGAAAAGACCTTTAAGATCATCGAGTCCGACTGTAAACTTAACGCTTCCAAGTCCACCACTATAACCGTGTCCCTAAGCGCCACACCCACATGTCTTTTAAATATCTCCAGGGATGGTGACTCAACCACTTCCCTGGGCAGCCTGTCCCAACGCTTGACAACCCTTTCGGTGAAGAATTTTTTCCTAATATCCAAGTATCTCTCTGGGATAAACTGGCATTACTTTGACTGCACTGGAACTGCTCTGATTTAAATCTTCTGAGAATCTAGTATTTTCTCTCTCTGCGATCACTCTTGCATACTTTAGGAGATCTAGCTGTAATACCAGTTGCTTTATACAAGCAAGTAGTTATAAGAAATATTTTATTCTCAACCCTGTTCAAATCTTAAAAGGTGATTTCCTGGACTAGACTTGAAGGCCACAGTTTCTCTCCCTTCCCTCAGGGCTGGCTTAAAGTTTGTTGAATGATGCTTCTTGAAGCTTGTTTAGGCAACTCCAAAGGCTTTGTTCTGTTTGTGCGCTTTCCTGATTTAAGCCACAGGCTATTCTGCTTCTCATAATATCTTGGCATATTAAAAATGAAGGGTTTTCTATTACTTACTTTCTTCTGCCTCCAGTGTTTCTCATTTGCGGAGGTAGTTTCCCCCTTGAATATTTTCAGTGATTCTCATAAGATAATCAGTTGAACAGCCATGTCTTTCACAGTCCATCATGGGAGGAGTAAAGGGGAATTTCTCAGGCATGTGGTTGAATGAGTCAGTTCCTTGTTAATTTTTATAAAACTTGCAGATAAACTGAACCGTGATCTAATCCTGCAGTCAGGTCAATATGGACATTGACTGAATCTTTGAAAGCAGTTGATGCTTTTCTCTTGATTCTTTTTTCTTTTAAGTTGGAAGGTTATGAAAGGAATTACTTGGGTACATGAGGCTCTAGTGTATGTCTGTAGCCTAAGATCCAAGATCCATCCGTAGGTGCCCCTTGTTTTACACAGAGTTGTTATAACCGTCATTGAATCATTTAAGCAGAGCTCTACAGTATGTGATGATGCTTGGTGTCATGGTTAGGGTGGCCATGTAAAGTGGGGATGTTCATGTATTTTCAGGCAGCCACGTTGCATATGTGCCAGAGCACTCGCGCATACAAAGTCAGTAAGTGAAAATCTTGAGATGCTGAAAGGGTTAGAAAAGTTCCTTGCGTTTTACTTGGGAACACATAAGAGTCCAAAAGGTTCCTTAAGTACCTTTGTGGATTTTGCTCTTCATTTCTTTCCCCTGTAAAATGCATTTTCCCGCCTCTGTAAAAGGGACTTGGAAAATGCTGTAACCTGTCTGTGTTTAACTCCCTTATCTAATGAGATACTGAGGTGGGGAATTACTGTCTGTAAAATATGAAGGAAATAAAAATTGTACTGCAACATGTTTATTCTGAAAACATGTCTAATCCCTCTATACTGCCAGGGAAAATGATTTTTATGGATCCTGAGTGGGGAAAAGGACTATTTGTGTGTGTTAACTTGCTGTGCTAGGACACACTCTTCAGGAAAATATTTTTCTGGAAGACCAGAATTTTATTTCTTTCCTTTTATTCATAATCTTAGAAATAAACAAGGAAATACAATCTGTGATGGCCTGTGTTCCTAAGCCAGAGCTATGCCAGTTAATGCTCATAGAGGCGGTGATGACACAGTATTTTTCAAAGAGGAGAAAGACCACTGCATGCAGAAGACCTGTATGCTGCATAAACAGCTGATGCTGAGAATGCAGCCAGCACTGTACCTCTGCTATGACATGGTACAGCCAAGAAATCAAAATAGATCTTTAGGTATAGTGCTTTTGAACCTTTTTTAGAAATATGTAATCCATAGGTGTTAGGAGCATATTGATGGTACAAACAAATTAGTGCTTCAACTTTAGAAAACCAACTTTTTTTTGTTATTGGTGTTAAAGCCAGCTCCTCTGAGATACACAAATTTGTGTATCTGCTATGAGAGATCACTATTGCAAAAAATCTGCCACCTTATCTTCCGTAAGGTAATGCCGTGAGCAAGTAGCTTACTAGCCAGGACAGAAAGCCACTGGGATCTTCCAGAGTTTTCTGTGACTAACTCTAGGCTTTAAAGGGTGTAAGAAAGGGACATATTCTCCAGTGCTGTGCTTTGCTTGATGAACTCGACTAGACAGTGTATAATATACCTGCTTTACTAATTATAGTCAAACTGAAATACTTCAACAGGCCTGTAAATAAGAGATGGATAAGAGGCAAACCACCCTCGTAATGACCTCTATTCAGTGGTGAATACTAGAAGATCAATGTACATCTAAGCTTAGTATAAGAATGCAGCTGCATTGATTCTGGATTACAGCTAAACTGTAAACAGTCCCATTTGGTTGCTTGCTGCTCTTTGGTATTGTGAGCAAACACTTTTTTTTTTGGCTTTACCCATCTGTTTATATGTGTGTGTATATATGAAAGGTATAAAGAGTTCCTTACTGGTTATATACATACTCTATAAGGACATTTGCTTTTTTAGATAGTTTTTCTTTTTAGTTTTGCTACTTTCTGATGTAACTGGGATTGACTACTTTTTTTTTATTATAAAGGTACCTGCATGTATGTGTGCTGACTCCCACTGACTTCAAAGGAATTTAACCAGAATGGAGGAAACTTTCTGGACCAATCCCTTTTTAAGCTCAGTGATCCTTGCAACAGGCCAAAACAAGATGAAATGAAGCATGTACTTTTGGATGAATGACTTTGCATTTTGGGTCTCTTTAGAACCTGTACTAAATTCTCTGACTTTAAGTGGCTAAAACCAATGTCCAAAGTCTATTTTTCTGCATAAAATATAAAACAATGTGTGCTGGGATTTAGAAGTGGGAATGATGACTTAAATTGCTATTAATTATTGATATTCTTGGTGAATGACAATCCTTGATTTGTTCTCCTGACAGATTGTTTATGCTTTAGACTGCTTCTTGCTTCTCTCCTGCATGTGCCAACTTGGATGGGAAAAAAAACCATTTCAGGTCCTAATCAGTGTGCTATGTCAGGAATTTTCAGAAGGGCCTTTTCTCCTGACTGATTGGGTCCAGAGAAAGGAACAGGACACATCTCTGGAGTATGGAATAAATATCAACAGGAAAATATGGAAACAGTGGGTTATGCCTTTGGGTGCTCACAACCAGTGTTCTTTACCTAGAAGTACCAGGTGACCATAATGAACAAGAGAGACTAAGTGACAGTGTGCCTTTTATGTCCTGGTTTGAATACATACCTCCAAAAGGAAATTCTCCTCCTAAGCAGAACTCCCAGCTGTCATGAGAACAGCCAGACTGGCTCTGGTCTCCTCTGTCAGAGCAGGCAGGGAGAGTGGATGATGTAAGTTTGAACCTCCACTGATTTAAGGCTATTCCAGAATCTTGTCATGGATCAAACTAGAGCAGCCCTTGGGCTGCTCAGATCCTGCCAGGGCTGGAAGGCTTCTTCCTACACCACATTGTGTTCAGGGAATTTAACCCTCTGTCTATGAAGCCTTAGTGAGAACTTTAAAGCTATATTAAGCCTTCCATGGCCAGAGGCAGAACACTTATTTCATAATTTTAAAAATTGGCTGAAGAAATATATCACTTTTTGTCTTCCCCCGCCCCCCTTTCCCTCTTGATTGTGTTTGCATGGAAAAAACCTTTCTTCTGTGCTTAACCTTGATCAACAGCAGGATCGAAAACCCTTAGCAAGTGGATTGATGGTGAGAAGGCCAATCACTTTCCAGTGTGGGCTGCCTGTGAGTGAGCACTGATGGGCAGCAATTTTGATGATGAAAAGCCTGCTTAAGCTGCATTGATCTCTATACTATATGTCCTACCAAGCTGCTCTTCAAAAACATCTAATTAGTGTGGAAGAGACTTTTTTAATGACATGTCTCTACCAGATTGCTTCTTGCTCTCAAAAGGGGTCTTGCCAACTGCAATGTGGTGACCATCACCTTGCTCGAGCTGTTTTCCTGTATTATTCTGTGTAGCATATCTAGGAGATATGGGTGCCTTCATCACTGAACAGACCCCTCCTTCTGCTTGAACTCTTTTGGTTTCTTTGAAATAATTTAGATTGGAAAGGCTAAATTCATCCCTGAATGCCACCCTGGTAGGTGGCTTATTGGGAAAATAGGCAGTTCTGGCTCTGTTTATGTGGAGGTTGGTTGCAACTGGAGGTCTCAAAGCAGAGTATCAGCACCACATATAAAGGCTGAATTAGAGCAGCTACACAACCCCATCAGACTCCTGCTTGCTTTGCCATCTGGAGGAGCCCTCCCTGCTCTTCCTATCTGTTTACTGCAGTGGGAACCAGGGGAAATTAGAGCTGTGGCTCAGTTGTGTGATGACTCCCCAAAACTATCCATGAAAAGCAATGCAGAGACCTACTTTGAATTACAGGTGATGGTTCATCTTAATGAACATTGTTACTGAAGTCAAACAAATGCCATGATGCTCAGTTTCAACCTATTGTAGGGTAGCTCCAGGCAGAAGAAGCAACCTTGCTTTGTTCTGTTACCAACATGTGGTTTAATAGCCTGTGGTCTGGTTTCTTTGAATGGCTCCTGTGCTCAGGATTGTGAAGCAGAGAGGAGTCCAGTGTGTGCTCCTGCTAGGCTTGTCTAGACTTTGTAATGAAGAGTCACTGAAGTGCTGTACCAGTGCTGGAGCTGGTGTAACACAGCATTAGACAGTGAGCTCTAGATGGCTTCTGGAAGGGATGGCTTGGAGGCTTCATGGTCCCATGTGGCACTCAGCAGTGATGTCAAGCTTTACCAGTAGCAGACGTAGTAGTAGTACACTGTTTATTAAACCAGTACTACTGATTATCTGACAGAGCTGTAAAAGGGTAATAATTCACATGGGTGTTGTTTTGGTTAAGTAAGAGGGCCTCCCAGGATTGGGACACTGCCTCAAATGGAGTAATGAGTTCTGTGGCAGTTAAAATGATCTTAATTGCAAGCAGTGACATTTAATGCTAACCAGCCAATCCTTCAAGGGGATTCAGAAGCAGGGAAGAAAATGTCTCTAAGTGTTTTTCTAGGAACAAAGGGCACACTTCAGTTCTGCCCTCAGTGGCCACACCTAATGATTACCCTGAGGAACCTTGTCTGTCAAAAACATGCCACTTATCACTGATCTCATTTAGGCTTTAATAAAGCATATGACCCAAAGTCTTTCAAATCAGTTATGCAGATGCAGTGCCCTATGCATTTAATTATGGAGCTTAAAAGCCACTAGTGTTTAATTCTCTAACCTACCTTGTCCCCTCTCCTATCTCCCAGCCTTCCTTTTGACGCTGAAACTGTAGTTGCATTGTGGGGAAAGCAGCCAGCCGAGATAATTGAAGGGCTAAGATGGGTGGTCCAGTGTGTGTATATACATAAAATGCAGCAGAGGAGGCTGAGCTAATAAGGTTCAGCCTGCTCTGTGGGTGAGACGTGGCAGGCATATGACAGTGGCACAGGAGAGTTGCAGAGTACTTGAAGAGTAAAATCATGGAGGAGGATTTTAGTAAAGGATTCTGTGTTGGTTTCTTCCCAGGTCCAGAATCCCACCTTTTTCACTGTCTAAGAAAAGATTACTTTAATTTAGAGCATAATTTGTTTAAACTTGAATGTGCCAGACTCTTGGAGAGAATCAGTACCCAACACATTAGTCAAAGGGATTGAGACTAGAAACAACTGTCATGTTGTGAGAAATGGAAAATATGTGATTCTTTTTCAAAAGATTATCAGTAGTAAAAATTTCAGGAGCCACTGTCTTGGGATTACCAGCCAGGTAGAGTTTTGAACTGTATTTTTTTTCCATATCTAATGGGAAGATAAAATTATATGCATGAAGGCTGCTATAATAATACTTTTTTTTGACCATTGGAAAACTGTTTCCTGCAGTTTTTCTCTAATTCTTTTTCCAGTCCAGTTCCAAATGACCCAACTGATAGGTTTCCAAGACTGATTTAATGCCTAAACTGTAGGTATTAAATCTCTCCTTGAAATTCTGGCTGAGCAGCAGAATTGAGTCATGATTCTCATATATTAAAAATTAAAGACCAGATTTCCTCTGCATCTCCAGAATTCCTGTTGAAGTTCTGCCTTCTTTTTTTTTTCCTTTTTTGGTGTGATACTGGGATTATTAATGGGTTTTGTATCAAGTTAATTATATTTTCGTCAAAAACCTTGCCTAAAACTTTAAGCCCAAGGTCCTAACTCCAATAGAATTGGTAGTTTCAGATGGGCAAAAGGAGCATGGAACAGCTGGTGATAGTAGTAGCAGCAGCAACAAGCTGGCAAACATGAAGCAACTCAGTTATCACTTGTCAGACCTCAGATCTAATGAACTGCTCACATGGTTTTTGTCTTGAATGACAATGCTGCTGAAGTGTGTGTGGGGGGGGGGGGGCTGTGCTCCCGCCCCCCCTGGAGCTTCTCCTTTTAGTGGAGTTACGGGTTTCTGAGCTGAGTTGCATGCAAGTGCAACTGAGCGGCTTCAGAATCGGTCTTTTAGCTATTCCTGAGGTGCTGGAAAAGACTTTTCTTTTTAATTTGTGCTGGTGGTTCTTATAAAATAGATTATGAAGCTGTGCTGCATGAGGGGAAAAATGTCTGTATGATGCAAGGAATGTTGAAAAAGGCAAGCACTCACAAGATAAGCAAATAAGTAAACCCTAGCCATGCCAAATGTAAAATCCCCTCTGTTTTCTTTTTTTAAAGCCTAAAACAAGAGACAGGCTACATCCAGCAGAAAAATAATAGTACTGTCTCCCAGGAGATACAGAGTTGTGACAGCTAAAATGAGCACAATTTCATTCCCGTGATGTGACTGGCACTTGAGGTACAATTCCTCTCTGCCATAGGATGATCAAAATGTGATAAAGTACGTGGTCAAAGCCAGTAAATCTTACTGCCTTTCATCCATATCGTGATCCTTGCTAGTAGAAATGAAAAAGAGAGAAGGCAGGAGATGTTCTGCACTATGCTTGAAAGTGCTCAAAGACTTCTTGCCTCCTGAGAGAGTCATCTCCTGCAGCTGCTGCAGTATTGTGCTGACTTTCATAGTGGGGTTTGGAAGTGATCCAAAGTTTATTCCCATATAGGAGGCTTTCTGTCAACTCAAGATCACTGCTTGTTGCCAGCCACTGCAATAAAATGAATGATAGTCCATAGGTGTGGAAAACCCACTGTATTCTTGGATTTTTCATTCACCTATTTAATTGTATGGTTTTAATAATTTCACACACAAGAACTTCTGACATTTGTAACCTTAGATTTTAGGAAATCACATAGGAGCTGAACGTTAGAGGCTTTGGTATTTTATATTTTTCATGACGGGATCTTTTTCCTGCAGGTGAAATGTATTTTTGATTCAGTATCATATGCATGTGTAATGTAGAAATTACTATTTCCACAAGTGTTCTTCAAGGTGGGCCCAATTTAATATAAAATGCAAAATCTGAAGTGATGAAATTTTATTTTAAACTTTGGCATTACTCCTTCGAAAGAACGTAATTCTCAGAGATGGTATTTTCACTTTCAGTAATAAGATCATGTCATTCTGGACCCTAAAGATATGGGAAGTAAGTTGCTTGTGTTTGAGACAGCTACAGAGCCCATCGTGGTCACAAAACACAATACAGTAAGTGCAAAATTATCTCCACAGCCATTCCCAGCATTGAAAGACTAGAGAACTGGCATAAATCCACCTCTTTTGAAGAGCGGTGCACCTTGAGAGTTGGTTGTTTGGAAATTCCTTTGAGATTATCTGTTCACAAAGGAAAAACTGTATTAGTCTCTGCTTGTAAGAGAGCTAGAGAACCTTCCCTGTGATTAAACAGACCTTAGTTCCAGGGAACTGCAAAAGTAGCCATTTAGTAACCAAGGAGGGTGGGGGGAGGAAAGGTAGCATGAATGTTTTAATTGGGGCCCTTCATCCAAGAGGGTCAAAGGGACTTGTAAAACACAGGGCATGTGGAAGATGAGAACTGTAGCCTGAAGTTTATTGTATGTACTAGGACAAAGGATGAGGAAGGACAGAGGACACAGGCATACTGAATTAGACTGAAGATGCCAAAAAGTATACAGAAAAGACAAAGGAAAACCAAGGGCATAGTCAGAACTTTCTGGGTAGTATTAGAAGCTTAGTAAGGAGACAGATACCAGGATGGAAAATCGCCCCAGGTACCAGTCTCTAGTTTTAAGCTCTCTCAACTTGTGGACCTCCAGTATTTTCAGGGAGGGTGCAGGCCAAATTTAAACTAACTAGAGAATTGCTTTTGTTACTTATCTTTTCTGGAGCACAATAGAAGTAATTTGCAGATACCCAGTGACCTGCAAACTAACAGGCCCACCAGCTCCAGAAACTTGATACTGCTGTGAACTCTGGGGTAGATGACTGAAAATGTCTCAAAACGTTGACTGATGTGCAAGAAGCTGGAGGTACGTGTCCTCTTCAAAGTACTGCAGAACTGTGCAGTTCTCCTTTCCCCTCAAGGACAGAAAATATGATCATATGGAAAATGGATGCTCTTTTACAGCTGCTGCACCTGGTTAGCCTCTGCTGTACAAAGGCCAGAGCAATAACATTGAGCAAAAGGCCAGGGATCAAATAGCTTGTTATATTTTTCTCTTCCGTGTCTCATCAATCAATGTACTAGGGGTCTAGATTTATGACATTGCTCTATACTCGAACCTTCCCGAAGTTCAGGGTTGGTTGGATGGAGCAGAGAGGATGAGATACTAATCTCTGACACTTCTGAAGTAATTCTGTTGAAGGGAATATATCTGCCTACAGGACCAGACTGCAGCTGCATCAGGTGCTCTGGAAATAAGCATCCTGTGCTGGCCAATTGCTAGTGAGCAGGATTACTGTATCCTAAATCAGCCTCGCAAATCTGCCTCTGGCAAAGACAGATTCATAAGTGAGATCAGAGTTGGGGCCACATGTTTGGAAATGCATTGGTATTTCATGCTTTATGGATAATCTGTACCCATTAGCCTATCGCAGAAAATAAGGTGTGTGCTGTATTTTTGCTTTGAAAACAGTTTAAACAGAGGAAAATATTCCAGAAGCAAACAGAAAAGGCTCGTGGTGCATTATGCTGAGATTCCCCCTGACTTTACTGCCTTTATTCTGCTGCAGCTACAGAAAACTCATTTAAACTATGAAACTTCTTTGGCATGGATTCTTTATATTGATGAAACAGAGCTGACTTTCTCTGGAGAGCCAGAATGTTATTAAAGCACTTAACCTAGCACTGCTGTGGCTATCAATTATACCCTTCATTTACACTATACAAGGCTGACAGCTTATTTGAAGTTCAAGGGTTTTTTTTAATGAGATGTTAATTGAGTACACCTGCAGTTGGCTAAAATTTTCATGGACAATTAAGTGTGATCTTTTCCCTTCCTAAATTCTTTGTTTTTCCTAGGTTCCTATACTGTATTTCAGTAAATGTGTTCAGTATAGAAGTATGGACTTTTAATATACACCAACTAGAACAATAATCGATGCTCGTGATTTATGACTAGCACTTTAAGCTTATTGTCTAAGTCACCATGACTTTTCTATTTACATGAACTAGAAGGGTAAAGCTCTGTGCCTCGTAATTTGATTAAGCTGGAAACCATTTGTAGTCAAGCAACCAAATCACCTTGCAAGTAAAGATCCAAATCTTGGAAAGCCACCTTGGTCCCTCGGCATCCTGAAGTAACTTTTGTGTTCCTTTCTACTTCTTTCCAAGGGGACTTGTTAATAGAGCCCTCTCCAGATATGTGGTGAAAGTCAGGCTGTACTAAGAGTATAGATAAGTTGTTGTTGTTGTTTTTTCTAAGTGGGCCTGAATAAAATCTACCTTGTGGCTGGTAAGTGTGTTTTGGAATGGTTGCTTTTGGTTGTTGCCTGGTGGATCTGACATGTGGAGTTTCCAGTAGTGCTTGGGTGGACACATGAGTGGAACAGAATTGTCAAAATGTACAACACTTTTGCTACTATTCTGCTGCTGCTGCTTCCAACTTTGTTAAAACTACATAAACTTATCAAAACAGGAGATGATAATAGAATTTGTTGTGCAGTGGTTTGTGTCAGAGGCTTAGAGTATAAGCATTTGGCTCTGGCTCTCCTGGATAAACTTTATGAGAGTGCTATGGTCTGATGTCTCAGCAAACAGCAGAGTTCTTGTACAAATAAAAAACCTGCTTTCAATCCACGTGACATTTTTGTTTCTGGACTTCCTCTGCAATTCTGCAGTTCAGCAGATCTCATCCGGTTTGCCCCAAATTAAAGGGCAAACTTAGGACAGAGTGTCTGCTGTTAGGAGGGATTTGGGGGATGAGAGAATTGATCTAGCAGACCAAAACAAAAAAAAGCACCACTTTATAAAATACCAGCTTGGAACAGACATTTTCATGCTAAACAGCAACAAAAAAGGTAGTTTATAAGTATTTTAGAGTTTCAAGAAGGAACTTTTAAGGATGCTTAAGCCTGCAAGGGTATGTGCACCTACAGACTATTCATGTTCCACTCTCATTACCAACTCAGATGGAAAAAGTTTTGAAATATTACTGGCTTTAGCATTATTGCCTGATAGATCCATCAGTTTTCCAGGTCTAAGTGTTAATTGACCATATTCAGTGCAAAAGTTTATTGGCAATATACCTATTAGCTTCATCTTGAGAATACGTATGTACATTAATTACAGAACAGTTGAGGTTGGAAGGGACCTCTTAGAGGTCATTTGGTCCAACCCCCTGTTCATGCAGGGCCATATAGAATCATAGAATTGTTTAGGTTGGAAAAGACCCTTAAGATCATCAAGTCCAACTGTTAACCTAACACTGCCAAGTCCACCACTAAACCATGTCCCTGAGCACCACATCTACACGTCTTTTAAATACCTCCAGGGATGGCGACTCAACCACTTCCCTGGGCAGCCTATTCCAATGCTTGACAACCCTTTCAGTGAAGAAATTTTTCCTAATATCCAGTCTAAACCTCCCCTGGTGCAACCTGAGGCTGTTTCCTCTTGTCCTGTTGCTTCTTACTTGGGAGAAGAGACTGACCCCCACCTCTCTACAACCTCCTTTCAGGTAGTTGTAGAGAGCAATAAGGTCTCCCCTCAGCCTCCTTTTCTCCAGGCTAAACAACCTCAGGTCCCTCAGCCGCTCCTCATCAGACTTGTGCTCCAGACCCTTCACCAGCTTCGTTGCCCTTCTCTGGACGCGCTCCAGCACCTCAATGTCTCTCTTGTAGTGAGGGGCCCAAAACTGAACACAGTATTTGAGGTGCGGCCTCACCAGGGCCGAGTACAGGGGGAAATGTTGCAGCAGCTGACCATAGTGATATTCTACATTTGGAAGCTGAGGTCTAAATTGCTTTAAAGATACCATTATGGAGACAACTGCATGGTTATAACAATTACTTACTGTCTGAGAGCCCACAGAACCAAGTGCTAAAACATTTGTTTGGTTAATGAGTTCTGAGTGGCTGCACAGTAAGTCTCATTGTTGATCAAGGTCGTGTGTGTTGTTTACAAATAAGGTCTTGGTGTCAGTCACTGATACACTCCAGAAAAACTAGAGCTGCAGACCAGACTCCCTCACTCTTCTTGTCTCTAAAGAGTTACTAATTTCTACAGGTTTTTGTTAGAATATCATATTTCAGAAAAATATCTGCTCATTATTAGAGAGCAACAAGAAATAGCATGGAATTTAGAAAGGCCAAGAACAGGTCAGATTATGGGGAGGATAGGACTAGGACCACAAAGTAATGAAGACTGAGTGAAATTAAAGACATTCAAATAAGGAAGAAGCTACAATTGAACAGAGAGGGTTAATTAAGCACTAGATCATATAGCTATGGTGAGTGATTCATCATCTCATGAAGTCTTTAAATTGAGATTGGATGTTTTTTGGGTGGGGGGTGAGTGGGGAGAAATATGATTTAGTCAACACTACAAGTTGTTTACCCTGAAAAGTATTCAGTAGACATCACAGTTAAATAAAAACACATAAGTGTATGCATTAAGTATGGGCTTAACTACTTCTGATTTCAGCTTCAAAGTGTTGTCATGATCAGCATTATTTTCCTGAATCAAGATGTTTGTTGGTCCAATAGATTGCCTCTGCAGTATTCCAGCATGAGATTTTAGTAGTTGTCATAAAAGGGGTCAGGCAGGGTTGTTGGCCATAGCAATTCTTGCTAACCTCAAACTATAGTAATCAACACTGAGAATTTCTGGCACTTTGTAGTGATTAATCTGTAGCAGGGGAATAGCATTTGTTAAAGCAAAGGTCAAGCGATCTAGAAAGGGAAAAGGAGACTTTAAAAAATTATTTTTATAAATCCCCTGGTTTTGCATAACAGATGAGTTTGTTTTACATGCATACCACTTTATACTGAGGAGTCTGAGATCACTTCAGTAAATGGGATACTTAAAACACAAACGTGTATTGGGGAATAAAAAGTTTGTAATGGCATTGAGTAAGCTGTATGAGAGAGAACTGGCAATAAAACTGAACAGCAATTTGTGGTCAACATCATTGGACTTTTTGACTTGAAGTTGCAAACGTTCAGAGGAAAACATGTCACAATGGGAAAACAATGAACATTTTAGACATTAAACACTGTAGTAGTACCTTTTGTCAGCTTGAAGAAGGCTGAACGCATATAATTTCCCTCTGTAGGTAGATGTCTTTGCCATCATCCTGTAGGATAGCTAAAGTGAGGAGGAGAGAGGGACGTTGACGCAGCTCTTTTCCCAAATGATGCTATTCTCCTTTGTATAAAGCAATTGAGTATTCACTGAGCTGGAAAGCAGAGGGCAGTGAGTTTCTAATTAAGCACTTGGGCTGCTTAGCTGGGAGATTGGATAGTTTGTGGTGATGAATCCTCACCTCTCTGGTGCCAAGGTCCAGGTGGTCTCAGCAAAATAGGGATATCCATCTGCTTCCCAGGTTAATGTTTGGGCTGCTGGGAACTGGGTGACATAGGAAAGGCACTGCTGGTTATGCTTTGTCAGCCCTTTGTTTACATTAAGATTTTTCATTTGAGTGAGAACTTTAAGCCATGCAAACCTGAATATTTTGTTTAATGTTTGGTCTGGATGGCAACTGAAACTTCAATAATTTGTGGAGTCCTGTTTTCTGTATCATTAACTCTGGTGAGTGAGTGTGAAAACTTGAGTGTGGAAACAGGGAGAAGAAAAAAATCTGATCACAGATAATTTACTAGTTTACCTTTTGCTTTAAGTAAGTCATTTTTGACCTGTGATCTATGGGCCTTCTGGGTTTTCTCTATTTCTCTATATTCTAAGGGGTTCAAGAAAAGCAAGTTTATATGCAGAGTCTACAGATGTGAATGTTCCACACTCTCACTGGAACATTTTTTAGGGTCCATAAATCAAAAGATTGAAAATCCCTTCTCTAAACATACTAAGCATACAGCAATTTTCCACAAGAAAAGACTAAAGTGATTTGTTACAATGCAAACTAATTTTAGCACCAAATTCTCCGGTGTATTTGCTGCAGGCTCCTTGTGCCCCCAGAGCAGCAAGTTTGCAGAGCAGAAATGTACACACAGCTCTAAAGCAGAGTTTGCTCATTTATATTCACAAGCCTCTAAAACCAGAGTGCATAACTTGATTGGTCTTCAGTCAGTGCTGCACCTCAGTGGTGTGTAGGCCAGAAAGCTCAGAGTCTGCCAGGAGAGAGCATTTCAGGCTCTGGCAGGAATTATCCACTAATAAATTGAAGGAAGGCTTTGAAAAGTCTCCAAAGAGGCAGGTGTTCAAACTAAAACATTTGCACTATTTTCACCTGAATGACTGCTTAACCTGAAGTCTTATCGATATATGAACACGGAGCTGAATCCTGCTCTGGTACAATGATGTGACTCTGTTACAATGATCCTGATATCTATGAGTAGATGCCAAGGTCAAATAAAGAGAATGGTGTGGTGGGGGTTTTTTTGTTTATGTTTTTCTTTTTTTTTTCTCTAGAGGGGACTAATTGCCTGTCTGTTGATGAGAAAAGTGCACTTAAAATTAATTAAAGAATGTTTAACATATTCTACAAAGTTGCATGAGTGTTCAAAATCGCATAGGAAAATCTGCCGAATAGATTGAAGAGGATTTTTTGAGAAGGGGCACCTAAATGAAACAAACAAACAAAACCCAAACCAAATACCACCATACACATGGAAAACGTATTTGTTTTGTGGCTCTTGAAGACATATTAGTACAGCCAGTATGATCAACTGTAGGTGAAATGATCCTTTTCAGCTGTCTGCAAAATAGAAGAGGATAAATGCAAGCTGCCTTTGGGGCCTGACCTGAAGCATGCAGAAGTAAATGGGAAGATTTCCCTAAATCCAGTGGCCTTTAGATTGTGTTCTTTAAGGTCAATGGTTCTATGATTTGGGAAGTATTCTCACTGTTCATGTGGCCAAAGCTGTGGATAGTGTCTTCTGGCACTGTTTTTGCTAATAGCAAGATGCCCGTGGATTTAGTGAAGCTATGATTATATTCTTTATGCATAGTGAATTGCTTATTACAATTTATAGCATTCACTGACAATTAGAAGGTGACGTTTTTCTTGTCTGTCAACTTTAAACCATTTTTATTTTTTTTCTTTAAAGTACATTGGGTGTTGCCTAGACCCTACTGCTCCTGCTCTATTTTTCCTGTTTCTGTTCTGTTGATGGTCAGTATTGTCCTCTACCCTGCAGTCAGTGAAGTCTGTCATGTCAGAAGGAAGCTAACTGCTAGAATCAGTAAAAAATATTGTTGATTCACATTTTATGTGGAAGAATGACCCTCCTGACAAAGACTTTTTTTTGTTTGTTTGTTTTTGTGAGCTTGGACCAACCTCTGAGATATTCAAATTGTTTGAGTTCCTTTCTTTCACTTCATTTCTGGCTATGAATGTGACAGAACAAGTCATCACAAGGATGCTTCTCTTTATTCCCCACCATTCTCTTAGTTTTACCAAATTCAGTAAATTGCAGAGTGAAGAGAGGAAAAATTGAAATCACAACTCTGCAGAAGTTTCACCAAAGGTGGAGAACAGCTTAATAACTGAGAGTAGGTTTGGTGGAGAATGTTTGTGCCCTTTAATTGGAACAACACAGTTATCTTAATGTAGCTATTCTTCTAAATTAACTTTAAATAGCATTTGTATTAATGATGATCATTATGTATTAATGAGAAATCATTTGTTCCTTCAATATTTCCTAATTGTATCATTATTTCCATAGCTGCCAAAATGTGCTTGGTGGTGGTGATTACCAATCTGAAAAAATAAATAAATCATCTTCGTAAGAACGGGTGACTTCTTTAATATGACACAAATTATAAAAGAAGAAATAGATCTTACTCATTTGCTTTATTGTAATCAATATCATTGCATATTGAGATCTAAATGTTTTGTGCCATGTCAGTCTTTATTTTACATGGAACAGTCTATTTAATGTTGTCTTGATCCATCACTCTCACACTAAGGGGCATGGTTAACAACAGGAAAACAACAGCAGAGACATAAGCCTCTATTGTTATGTTGTTAACCGCTTCTAAACAAAACTTTCATGGCACTGAATACAAAAACATGCCAAGATGACATAGCCTTAAAGCTATTTGGCTTTAACTCCAGACAAGCATTTGCTGGTGTCATAAAAAAAAAAAAGGAGGATTTGCAATGTGTCCAGGCTTTTCTTAAGTGATGTTACCTGAGCTAGGTGTCTGGAGAAATGACGTTCAAAGCTAGCCAGTATGGATTTGATCCAAAGGAGGCTAACCTTAAAACAAACCTCCTGCCAGTTCCATTCAGCTTTGCCTGAGACCTAGGAAGAGATTATGAAAGCTTCATTTTCATTTTCTTCTGAATGCAAAACCAGATCTGCTGATTAGAGATTGTAATGATTTTGGAAGAAAAGAGGTTAGCTTCATTTACTGGTCAGTTCTGTGACCTTGTACACTGCTAAGGTCGAGACTGTCATCTGAAATTATTTATTAAAAGGTAGAAATGCATCTGTGAAATCCTTGAAGGGAGCTGCTTTCAGAAATCAGAAGGGTGATGAAACTTTTTTTCTTTGTACTATTCCCCAGGTAGCTTAAATGTATATAGCATAAGAACATTGTGTGAGGTGGGGTCAGATCCTTGTCACTCGCAGCAGCCTTGGATGGGACAGTAATTTAGCCTTCATATATAATGTATAGTAGCAAAATATCAGTATGAGGTCTTGTACTTTTCTAAACAGCTTAATTTTCCAGACACTTCAAACCTCTGCTGGAATCCTCTGGGGAATAATTTTTGCAGCCAGGGCTTCAGCACTTCTTTTTTCCTTCTCCTGGGAACAGTTTCATCTTATAAAAATGGGTTGCTTCAAGGTTTTTTCTGGTTCTCCAGGTGGGTTAATATTCAAAAAGGTTTTTGTTTTTTTTTTTTTCTAAATCACTATTGAGCTCCTAAGATAGGTAACTATGGCTGAGACTTTGAAAGGTGTTTAGAGATATGAGAGCATGTTAGCTTTAAACCTTCCCATTAACTATATCCTGTGGTCTTGCAAATCTCAGCCATTAACTGTGCTGTATAACATTGCCTATGTTCAAACAACCCAAATTCCCTCACTATGAACTGGCGTTGCTCTACAAGCATCAGTAAAGCTGTACAATCTATACCAGGTGTGTCATCTTGTTTAAAATTGTTCCTTTAAGAGTCTTCTAGACACTGTGGCCAAGCTATATAATCAGATTAATTCCTGAAAAGAAAACAAGTGATTCCTTTGATCCTGTTCCAGATCTCTTTCTGATTTTCTCTGTCCTACCTAGTGAGACAGAGAAACCTACCTGTCTTACCTCTGTCCGAGTGCGCTAGCATATATGAAAATGCAGCTACTCTCTGAAGACCTCCGGGTGTTGACATCAGGTGGTGGCCTGGACTGTCCTATAGTGCACTTCAGCTTCCATCCCAAAGATTGAAAGGTCAAATGTTTTGATGATATGGAAAGAAACAGGCAAAATAAACACAGCAAGGTCAGGGAAGTGAAAATCCAGCCTATTTGTGTAAGAACAACAATTCTCGTACCTACTGGGAGAATTTGCTGAAAGCGGTGCTCTTTCCAGCCATGCTGAGTTTATATTATAATGGTCATAAAAGATGCGTTCCCCTCCCCTCTATTGAAAAGTGATTTAACTTGACTTAAGGCATTAACCTTTTTTTTTTTCCTTTTGAAAATTTCTGAGCCCGTATGGCAGCTGCTTTTTCTGGTCTCAGCTATTAAAAATGTATTTTTATTGGTTGCATGGCAACAGAGAATCCCTTTGTTCTGTTTTGTTTAAACAGATGCTGAGAACTCTGCCTGTCATAATAAGTAAAAGCACTACCCTCAGGCTCCCTTTAAAACTGCAAAAGAGGGATAGTATGGGGCTTGAATTAATGTTACTTCCAAAAGTAAAACTTTTGGTTGTAGCAAGCAACAGACCTATAATCTGCTTAAATAGTTATGCTTAAAATGTACTTTGATGCTATAACCTAATTGGCTTTGGCAGGCTTGCCTGGAAGGTTAACTCATATAGACCACCACTGGGATTTCCAAGTCAAAGGCCGAAGCTCCTCTGACCAGAATAAAGGAATTGTTCTGCAGAAAAGCAGTAAATCGAGACCAAAAATCTGTTGGAAATCTGAAGCATTTTTCATTAACTTTAATAGGCCATAATCTCACTGATGTTTAATGAGCCTGTTGGATAGCATAAATTGTAAGTGGCACGATGAGGCCACAGTTCTGATTTTGATTTCTCTTGGATTGATATAATTTCACTGATGCCTGGGAAGTTTTCCTGTATTCCTTCAGCTGCAGTAAGATAAGAAGCAGGCTGTAGGAGTTTCACAAAGACCCAGCATGAATGCTTCAGTGGCCAATATTACCTGTTATAAAATGGATGAGGGTGTCATTGCATCAGAGGTTTTCCTGACAAATGTGAATGGAGTGCAGCCCTCGAGACAAAAGGAAGAGACTTGCAGTGTATCTGTCACAATAGAGCTGTTATAAACACTTAAGAAGTTCATTTTGCTACCTTTGAACATTACCGTGAGGAATAAACCTCAGCACTTTCTTTTTTTTTTTCTTTTTTTAAATAAAATGAACACTGACATGGTGCAGCCAGGTGTCTAGGTTTTCTAAAGAAGATAAATGAACCTGTAGAGAGTTATTTAGACTTTATTGTTGCCCTATATGATGTATAGACTTGCGAGCCTATGAAGCATGAGAGAAGTGACTATAATGTATGCATGTTAGTCACAGACTCAAGTTAGACTCTAACTCCTCTCCCATGGGATATTTTTAGGACGACTGAGTTGCTTGGATATTAGCATGTCTCCAATAAAAGTTCTCCCTAGCCACTTCTATGAGGCCACAGGATTTCATTCCTGGATTTGAACTGGAGCCTCAAAGAGGGAGGCTCTTTTCTAGTTTATTTAGAGAGCAACACTGCAAGAAGATTTGGTAGATAAGAAAAATCTCACCTTCTCTGGGTTTACTCTAGATTCTGAGAGATTTCTATGCCAAATGGAGAAATGAAATAGGTCATGAGAAAGCTGGTTTTCAGCCCTCTGAATCATGGTTCTCAGTGTATTTTTTGAAGCTGCACAAAGATCCTTGAACTCAGACTTATTGGTAAGATGTCTGTACACTCTCTATGGCTTAAACCTTGATCCTTTTCAATGTGACGATGAAAGTATAGATGAGATAAGACAAGGGCTTTTTCGTCCTTCAGAAATGTAATATTTGTTTTTCAAATGTAGCTTTTACTAATCAACTGTTCATATGATGTCCATGCAGTACTAATACTGCTTAACACTGAATCTAATTTGAAACTTGTCTTTCTGCTTCTGTGTACTTTATTTACCACTGAAAAATGATTGCACCATTTCCATTTTCTTGTAAATAATAATAAATCCTGCTGTCACTCATTATTAATACTGTCTGGCTTGGGCCTAAGGAATAATGTCTCTGTCTTGTAACAGCTCCTACCTGGGTCCTTTACTGGCACACAGATTTCATCCTATCATACCTTGTGAAATGCTCTGCTTAAGCAATTAGTTGCATTTTGATTATCTAGTCTGTTGTGTAGAGCCACTGGTTTAAGCTGCATTTTGGAATGAGAAATTGAGTAGCAAATCTCACAGTAACTTTCCTAGCTTGTGTTTACGCTATGTGTAAGGAAATTGGGAAAATGCTCTGCTTTGCAGTATCAGCTATTTGCATAAGTGTTTTTGCTGGGTGAAGGTAGCATAGTCCCAGCAGCTGATCTTGCATACAGGAGTATGTATCTGGAATGATTTTGTTAGCGTCAGAGGAGTCATTTTGAGTTTACACAGGTACAACTGAGATTATTGTCTGACTGCTGAAGTGCTTTGCAGAGGAAAATCTGCTGTTCTCATTCTGGTGGGAATATAGATGAGCATAGAAGTGTGGCTTCTATTTTGCCCTGCTTTCTACCTCAAGCGTCCTCAGCTGCTGTAAGTGGAAGTTATTCTGGAGGGAAGTGTTACTCAGTTCTTCTAAGTGTAATTTTAAAAGCACATATTTTATTGTCCATTCAGTTCCAAAAAGTGCAACAATTTGTCCTAAGGAGGTGGTTTGTATGTCAGTCTTGACTCTTCTTTGTATACCCCTAATGTTGTTATATCATCTAATTGGCTAGGTTTTATTGTCTTTCTCTGTGTTGTGCACTTCTAATAAGTTGCTTTCTAATTCCTTTGTCACGTAAGCCATATCTCTGAAGCCTCCATAAATTCAGACTGGCTCAAACACCATCTGCCTCTCCATTCCTCTGTCATATCAGCAGGGATTTTGGGGTCTCGGTCTCAAACTGAGTCCATGCCTCTCACTTGACTAATGCTCTGGAAGAAATAATAAAGGAACCCCCATGTCCCAGTCACAAAATTGTCTGAAGACATCAGGTAAATAAAAAAAGAGCTGATTTATTCTGATGTGAAGGCATTGTTAATTAAGTTATACAGGGGAATGAACACTAAGCAAAGAATGCTATCTGACATCAGCAATTATTTTATTGATGCCTCCGCATCTCAATCAAATGCAACTCTTTCTTGACAGGTAGTATTTAGCAATGATGGAAAAATGGTAGCTTTGAGAGGAGGGGAGGTGAGGGTCTCCAGTGAATGGTGGAATATTTCCATTAGCATCAGATTTTCTGGATACAGTTTTAGTTGCAAAACTGAGTTAACTCTACCTGGGGAGATGCATGAGTTTATTCTAGAAGATGAGTTCTTAGCTGATGCAATCCCAGGTATTGATCAAATCCTCAGAAAATTGCTACAGTTCTAAATTAATGGAATTGGATCTATTGGCATGATCTTCTTTAATTTTGGGTTGGTTTTATGTTTATTCCTCAGAAGTGCCAACAAGTCTGCACTATGATTCACTTTTATGGTGTAACTTTTGGAAGTGTTACTGTTTAAAGCAGAGGTTGCCGGGAATAGTTGCTTTGTCATATTTGAAGATCCAAATATCAGTCTTACTTGGGCCCTGGCAGATGAAGTTCATGTTTGTAAGACCTATATTCATTTTTACTTGTCTGCTTAAACACCAGTTAATCATCTACTCAAAAGAGGCACTTCTGTGGTCACCAGAAGACGAGACAACCTAACTTTCAATATGAGCTAAAGTCAGATAAGAGTGGAATATGTGCTAATGAAATAAGCTATTATGCATATATAGTCCAAAAGAAACTAATGCTCAAAACTCAGTGGACCCAATTCTTTGGCACCTGAAACATGAAGAAAAGAGTAAAATGGACTGAAATCTTTTACGTAAAGGTGTCTCACATTAAGAGAACATGCCTTGACCAGTAAAACTATAATGGTGAGAAAATAAAATTTGTAGACTACCTCAATAGAATAAGGGCAGATTAATTGTACCTTAACAGTTATCTCCTCCTTTATACTGTTTTCATGGCAAACTGCACTATGCCATGAAAACAAAGAGGAACCTACTGTGCCCATGCAGTTTGTAATTGTAAATAAGAAGGTATCATAACTGAAGCTTCTAGTTACAGAACAATAGTAGTTGTAGACTGCAGATCACATCCAATATCTAGCTTGCAAATTACAGATACAGGCAGGAAAAATGGCTCTATGAGAATAGTTTCTCAATTACTACTTCCCAGTTCCTGGCGTACTCAGAATTTTACTGTATTGTGCAAACAATGTAAGAAAGCTATTACTTGCCCATGCACCGAACATGGGCTCTGAGTCAACTAGACCTGTACAGGCTTGGAGGTCACCAGTTGGCCTCTTGCTCTGAAATCACCATGACAGTGGCTGCTCAGATCATCAGGTTCTTCAGAATCCTTCAGTATGAAAAGTGCTAATTTCAAAAAACAGTCTTTGATAAGCAAGCAAGAAAAGCTCAAATCTTCTATTCATGCATTTATCCTGCTCAGATATGAAAGGAAGTCTGGAAAACTCAGTGGTAACTAGAGAAAGAAGCTGAGAAAGGCTAATAACTTTCTGCCTGGGTCCCCACTATTTACTGTGCTTGTGCTTTTGTCGTGGTTTAACTGCAGCCAGCAACTAAGCCCCATGCAGCCGCTCGCTCACTCCCCCCCGGTGGGATGAAAGAGAGAATCGGAAGAGTACAAGTGAGAAAGCTCGTGGGTTGAGATAAGGACAGTTTACTAGGTAAAGCAAAAGCCGCACACACAAGCAAAGCAAAGCAAGGAATTCCTTCACTCCTTCCCATGGGCAGGCAGGCAGGCGTTCAGCCATCTCCAGGAAAGCAGGGCTCCATCGCGCATAACGGTTACTTGGGCAGACAAATGCCGTAACTCTGAACATGCCCCCCTTCCTTCTTCTTCCCCCAGCTGTCTATGCTGAGCATGACATCACATGGTATGGAATAGCCCTTTGGGCAGTTGGGGTCAGCTGTCCTGGCTGTGTCCCCTCCCAGCTTCTTCTGCACCTGGCAGAGCATGGGGAGCTGAAAAGTCCTTGATTTAGTATAAGCACTGCTTAGCAACAACTAAAACACCCCTGTGTTATCAACACTGTTTTCAGCATAAATCCAAAACATGACTCCATACTAGCTACTATAAAGAAAATTAACTCTATCCCAGCCAAAACCAGCACAGCTTTCTCACTGGAAGGTCTCACAGCACTTTCATAAAGCCACTTTTTAGATGGAGAAGTATAAAGAAAAGGGGGGTTGTTGTTCAAGGTATCCCATGACATGGAGGACAGAAGGATGTTCTCTTGTGTGTTAGTCTGGTGCTTCCTCATGACTCTATATTTAGTTTTGAAAGCAGGAACAGACAAACCTTGCCAAATTACGCAGCTGGGTGTACCAGAAATATATGAATATTTTCTGAATTAGAGAGGAAATAAACTCTGTTTAGATGATGTGAAAACTCTTTTGGTTTCATAACACATCTCTCATGGAGAATCGAGAATGGGCCAATAGCAAGGAGATGTCTCCTAGAAAATCAATTTATCCTGCTTATAAATATGTCTAGAAAGTCTTCCCTTGGTAATGTAAATTTCAAAGAAACTTTTTTCCAACAATGACAGATACCTCTAGGGCTGCTATTGTTGCTGGTGACCGTTAACACTCACAAATCAAAGCAGAAAGATTTGAGTTATTCTCAGTAACGCATTTAATTAGTGAGTTAACAGGAGGGGGTGGTTTTGTTTTCACTTGTGATCTATGGTGCAGCTCAGTTTTATGATGGTGCAAATCAGTTTAGAAAGTGTCCTTACAAAGATTTTCCTTAGCAAATGAGTTGTTGTGAAAGACTGCTTTATACCTGCTGTCCAAATAAATCATTCTAAATAGGAATTTGATCCTCATATCACGGGTTAGATGTTATTTTGGCAAGGAGTGTAGGATGGTATGCATAAATGGGAACACTTCATTGTAAAAATCTCTTATTCCAGCACTGAACTTTCTTAGCAAGCACTGAATATCATCGAATTCAGGATTTTTTTTTTTTTTAATGTTGGAAGTACTACTGTTTCTATCTCCTTCAAGCATTATAACGTCACTACAGTGATTTAATATTCTCTATGTGTATGAAGGCACTAATTCAAAGATTCCTGTAATACTGTAGTTGTAAAGAGTAGTCACTATTAGTCTTCCTATCTTATCCAGGATTCCTGCAGACAGAAACAACTCATAAAATGGCTTACACCTATATGCATATGGCAAGGAATGTGTATGTGACTTCTGTTAGTGCTAGCAGTTGTAACAATACTATGCTTGTGTGTGTAATGAATGGCAGAACAGATCCTCACTAAGAATTAGTTAGGTCTTAAAGCCTTTTTGCTACTTTATTTTGATCCAGTATGTGTATGTAGCCTCATCCCATTTTTGATAACACACCCAGCAGGCATATTGGTAAATAATAACACAAGAACATATTTTTAGGACTGAGTTGGTTGGCTTTTTTTTGCTTATGGTGTTTTTTTTTCCCTTTTTTTTTCTGTTAAGACCATGTTCTTACCTTTTAAAACTTGATAGCTCTTCTTTGAAATTTCCCAAACACACATTTCTTGATCTGTGTATACCAAAACCAGAAAACGTTTTCTTGGGGTAGTTATAGCAGTGCTAGACACAGAGGTGGTATAACTTCTCTAATCCTCCCTGATCTTGTATTTTTTACCTCCAAAGAACACATCAGGGTTTTTTGGTCAGCATTGCACCGGGGGGGTCATATTGCACCATAACCTCTACAGGGTTCATCGTCCTAGAAAAGACTCCTTCCTCTGTTAGTGTGGACTTTGTTTTTCCTTACTGTGTGTGCAAACTTAAATATGTTCTTATTGAAATAGCATGTTGGTTGTTTGTGCTCGGTTTACCAGGCAATACGGAAAGCTCCTGATATGGAATTCCTTCTTTTCCTCTTACTACTCTGTTATTTTTTTTTGTAAAAGTCATTCCTATTAACCTTTAGAGACAAAGTTGTCATTAATGTGACTGATAAAAATATTTAATGGCAGAGGAAAAAACAGTTATTGAACGGTACTGTAAGAAAAGTGGTTATTTGAAGGTAGCTTTCTGGTTAGTTTCAGGTCTACTAAGTAGCTGGGGTTTTAACCACTTAATATGAGCCATGCTGACTTACATATTTTCTAGTATTTTAATCAAAACTTCACATAAGATGAAAGCTTTACAGGAGACTGTGCATACTACGTAAACACTCTTGTCTGCATCAGCTAACCATAGAAAGGTGGTTATTTTGAGCTGTGTTTTCCATAAACCCACATGCATTAATTATGCTATTATTGCTAAAATCTTTTTCAAGGTATTCCTGATACTGGTCCCTCTATCCTTTGCAGTACTGGCAGGCTGATGTGCCTGGGATCAGCCTCCCTGACCCTAAATTTTAAATATTAGAGAAGCTTTAGCCTTCATCAGCCCTCTAGAAGTGCTATGGTGCTCTAAAGCTTTTACCGAATAGCCTGTACAAGAGCTCCTCTCCTGCATTTTGACCAACTATTTTAAAACTCTTGTATATAGGAGTATTTTTAGTTTTGCTGATCTTAAAATACCTTTTTCTAGTATACTAGCTTTTGCTTAAAGCTTTTCTTGTCTACTGGTGTAATAACAGTATTCATCATTATCATCAGATATGACTGTATTGTCCAACTTTTCTTCACATAGACGCAATGTGTTTACTGAAAACATTTTCCTTTTCGGTGCTATTTTTGACCGTTTGACACTTCAATCTGAAGAGAATCAGTATATAGATCCTTTTTATTCCTGTTATATCTAAAAATTTCCTTCTGTTGGCCTTTTTTTTTTTTTACACAGTTCGACAAAAGGAGAAATCTATAGCTTTCCTGTACATTTTTGGCAATTTCTGTGTTCTGATTTGTATTAAAACTAAGAACTTTGCCTTTCTTGCATTTGTTATATGTATGTTTTATACCTGATTCCACTTCCCCGTAAGCCAATTTGGTTTTTTAGCAGCTACAGCTTTCTTTGACTCAGACTGTGTTTTTTCTGGACACCCAGAAAAATGTTCTTAAGCTGTTCCCAATTATTGTAACATTTTTCTTCTAAAATTCTTTCTCCCAACTGGTTTGGCTCTTCTACTCTCTGCCCTCCTCCCCCAGCTTCATGAAATCAATCCTTTTTAAGCAGCAAGCATGTGTATTACTAGTTTTGGCAAAGTAAAAAGACTCCTGTTTGCACTTGAAAAATGCAATCAAGTCATGATCACTTCTTTGGGTAAAACCATTTTTTGTGATCAATTTACTCCTTATCACACAAATGAGCTCTAATATGGAATTATCTGTGTTGGATGCATCTTTTCTGAGTTAAGATTTTTGTCATCTATAGTTTCTTAGCAATTGCAAGGACAATTTAACTCTGGCAGCATGAGTTCTCTCTACAGAAATGACAGATTGGAGTCTTTTTTTCCCCTTTGTACTTTATATATTGGTGTTCAAGGAGCTGCTCATACTGATTTGTACTGTGATTTGGTCCCCTTTTCAGGGGGGCATCTTTTTCTTAATTACTTGTAAAGGGGCTGACCTGACATGTTTTTACTCTAATACCGTTTTTATTTTTAGCTATGTGTTCAAATCATAGTCTTAATTACATTCTCATGATACCGTGCAACACCTAAGAAACTGGCTACACTAGTCCCTGCACCTTTCCCAAAACAGGCACACACACCTCCCCACCTTCCTCTCCCTGCCTCCGAAATATTGTTGACCTCCTGACTGCTGATACTTTCCAGAAATCAGATAAAGCTACCCTGCAAACTGGATCTTGTCTCCTTTGTGCTGTTAGTTGGCCATCCCTGAGGAATTCCTGTGCTGATCCTGAAATAATGAGATTCTTGTTCTTTAGATACTTGGAGATTTTTAATTAAGTTGGTCTGAGAATGGAGAAATCTAACTCTACACAAGCTGTGTATTTTTCTTTGTGCAGCAGTACTTCTGCCTATCTGAAAGAAACTGTAGTCAACAACTGAGTGCACCTCTGGCCAATTCTCTTTGTGATTAGATGCAGACTGAATCCCGCAGGATTGCTGCATAGACCAAGATGGCACACTAATGCCTGCTTATTCTCAAACACATTCCCCCTATCCCCCCAATAATTAGGCTTCTCTGCACTTTAAAACACACTTCTTGACAATTACCATGTTTATTGAAAAGAAGCAAACTCAACATCAATGTACACAGTAACATGAAGATTTGCATAGGAAAACAGTAACTTGGGGTCAAATCATAGACTAGAATTATTGCTATTGTTATCACTTTAGTGTGTTTTAAAGTAATTATTACAAGCACCCAGGAGACACACAATACAGTTCATGCATATGCTTGCCTTGGAGAATACAGAACCCACATTGGAATTAAAATGCTTAATAAAAAAGGGTAGTTTGCATTAAATTTCAAAAGGGATTTATGAGAAGCTGTAACAAACTGACTAAAGAATATGGATCAGGCTGTGAAAGAAGGAAGACCTAAAATTGACGTGAAGGCTTTTATTCTTAAAAACGATCTTATGTAATCGAAATCTGTGGTATTACCATATTTTTTTCTTTCCTTGGGAAATAATTAAGCACTCCCTTCTGATCATTTTATGGAATCAATGCTCTTTCAGCAGTGTTAGCATTATTTGTCTTTGGGAAGTGCACATTTGTGGATGGTAATCATTTTTAAATAGCTGACATTAAATACAAAATAGCTCTCTTTTCCCTTGACAGAGAATAGCATGAATGAAGGGCTAGGAGGGGTATTACTGTCTTAGCACGCGCTGGCCCAGTTAGCTGTGGGTGGGACATAGTTCCAGGTCCCTATTCAATTTTGCTTTGATTTTGATTCAGTCAGGCACTTGTTTTGCTTCTTCCTCCAGAAGAGTGGGAGGGGGCAACCCTCAGTATCTCACAAGAGTCATCTTTAACCTGCACAGTCTGAGCTTTGAGATCTGAAATCTCCTGGGAGCATTGGGTGGGACCTGAGCAAGACTTGGCATGAATGTAGAATAACGTGATGGGAGCAAAGGGAATAAATTCAAGCATGGGGTGGATGGCAGCAGAGGAGATCATGAGTTAGCCATCTGGAAACGTGTGCAGGAATGAAGAAGCAGAACAGTTCTTCCTTTGTCTCTTCACTTTTCTGTTTTCTCCTCCAAATTGCACAGGTAGATACGCCACAGGACGAATTAGTTTTCTTCCAACAGCTGTTTGCTTTGACTGCTCTTCTCTTTTCAGAATCTAAACAAATCAGGTGGGTAGAGCTGGAGAAAGATGGGATGACTGTGATGCATATGGGGGAATTTGTTTGAACCTCACTAGCTGCTTCTGCAGTTGCACAGGAAAATAAGCTGCTGGTGTCAGAGCGAAGAGTTGGCAGCAGAAAGGTGGAACAGGAGGCTGGGAGGAACCCAGGAAAGGTGCAGGATGTGGGTGCAAATAGCTGATCCAATATGGTGAAGAATTACTTCACTATGTTCTCCCACAATTTAACCTTGTCCTTTCCTTATGGTTGTGAACTTGACAAGCTGCAGACTGAAAGTGCTCAACCTTTCAGATATCCACCTCTAGTTGCAGCAAAAGCCATGGCAGAGAGTGACTCTGCCTTCATCTTGTGCACCTGCATCTAGTGAGCTAAGGCACAGTGTTTTGTTACCATATCTACCATCCTTATCCTTTTGTGGGGTTTATTCCTCTTCAAAACTTATTAAAAGACTCCCCCTAAAGCAGTAACAAAGATAATGCTGCTAATCATCTCTGTGCTTTAAAATACTTGTAAATGAAACCTAAGTACTAGCCAGTTCTTGAAATCTAATTACAGGAATTCACTTGAGATGCAGGTTTCTTTGAATTTGTTAAGGGTGGAACTGGAATAAAAAATAATCACTAACAAAGACCGGCTTCTGCTTGGAAGAAAGTCGCTCTGCTCCCCCCTCTGCGATGTGTCCTGTGCCTAATATAAAGCCAGTATGTCATTGGGTCACTGGATCTCAGATATTTGGCTAAACCAGCTGGAAGTTCAAAAGAGATGCTGGAAATACACTGCATTGTTCTGGCTTCATTCCTTCCTCTGCACAAAGACTGCTTTAAGAGTCTCCTGAAAGTGGAAGGTCTTTAACTCCTGCTGTGTTAGAGTACCCATAAATCATGAAAGCTTTTATTTCGAAGCTCTCTGTTGTATGTGGGACATCTAGAGCTTCTTCTCAGAGCATTAACTCTGTGTCATGCCACTGGGACACTGAGAACATGCTTTGTGAGCCTGATACCATACTCGCCTGTGCCAGGGCAGCTGCAGCAGCGGGGATATGGGGAGGTGGTGTAAGAAGCAATAAATTCCTCTGACTTTCATGTGTATGGGAGCTGGGCTGGGCAAGCAGATTGTGGCCATTTTCTGTTCTCTACTGTGGTGGGTTGACCCTGGCTGGATGCCAGGTGCCCACCAAAGCCTCTCTATCACTCCCCTCCTCAGCAGGACAGGGAAGAGAAAAAATAATGAAAGGCTCGTGGGTCGAGATAAGGACAGGGAGAGACCATTCACCAATTACTGTCACGGGCAAAACAGACTCAACTTGGGGAAATTAGTTTGATTTATTGCCAATCAAATCAGAGTAGGGTAAGGAGAAAATAAAAACTAAATCTTAAAACACCTTCCCCCCCACCTTTCCCTTCTTCCGGGGCTCAACTTCACCTCTGACAACTTCACCTCAGAGGACAGGGAATGGGCGTTGTGGTCAGTTTATCACACGTTGTCTCTGCCGCTCCTTCCTCCTCAGGGGAGGACTCCTCACACTCTTCCCCTGCTCCAGCGTGGGGTCCCTCCCATGGGAGACAGTCCTCCAGGAACTGCTCCAATATGAGTCCTTCCCACAGGCTGCAGTTCTTCACAAACTGCTCCAGCGTGGGTCCCTTCCATGGGGTGCAGTCCTTCAGGAACAGACTGCTCCAGCGTGGGTCCCCCACGGGGTCACAAGTCCTGCCAGCAAACCTGCTCCAGCGTGGGGTCCTCTCTCCACAGGTCCTGCCAGGACCCTGCTCCGGTGTGAGCTTCCCATGGGGTCAGAGCCTCCTTTGGGCATCCACCTGCTCCAGCATGGGGTCCTCCACAGGCTGCAGGTGGATATCTGCTCCACCATGGACCTCCATGGGCTGCAGGGGACAGCCTGCCTCACCATGGTCTGCACCATGGGCTGCAGGGGAAGCTCTGCTCCGGTGCCTGGAGCACCTCCTCCCCCTCCTTCTTCACTGCCCTTGGTGTCTGCAGAGTTGTTTCTCTCACATATTCTCACTCGTCTCTCCAACTGCAATTGTGCAGGTTCCCCCTCCCCCCCTGCCCCGTTCTTAAATATGTTATCCCAGGTCTGCTAGCACCATCACTGATGGGCTTGGCTTTGGCCAGCGGCGGCTCTGTCTTGGATCCAGGGGCATTGGCTCTATCGGACATAGGGAAGTTTCTAGCAGCTTCTCATAGAAGCCACCCCTGTAGCCCTCCCGCTACCAAAACCTTGCCATGCAAACCCAATACATCTACTCATTATGTGATTTAAACCACAGATTCTTTTTGTGTGTGTGTTTGTGTCCATGTGACTGTGGAGAACAGCAGGGATTTTGCAGAGCTTGGCTTTGAATTAAAAGGAAATAGCAAGATAAAAATAGGTATTTCTTTAAGTGCAGCGACATGAAGACAAGCCCAAGAAAGGAGAAATTATGCCAGGAATACAACAGTGAGCCTGTGTTTAAGAGCTAGCGTGAAGGGGAGGGAAGCGGAACTTCATGATGCTCTTTGTCGCTTACTTGTAGCTGTATTGGAGATGTAACAAGGGTAATGAGGTGATATTTATACCAGCCCTAATGCAGAGTAGAATGAAAGCTTGTATCTTCATAAGTGATGTATAAATTAGTGAGAAAGTTCAAGAAAAGTTTCTGCCTCTGTTTTTATGGGCTGTGCTGTTTGCCTGGCACTAGCTGCATATATCAGAGCCCCCACGTGTATTCAGCTATCTCAGGAGCGTGCTATGTGGTGGATTTATGAATCCACAGAAGTCGCAGTGCTAAGCATGGCTGCCTTTTTCTCCTGATTACCTGTTTCTTATTAGGATATATTGCTCTGCCAGTTGAGTTGAGTGCTAGTTCCCAAGACTGCGCATGGTGGAGTTGCTTTGTGTGGCTTAACCAGGCAATGTGGACAAACCCGGGGCTTTCTGGGGATGCGTTTGTTCCCTCCCAGTGCTCTTAAAAGTTCCCTCAGGCTTAGCACAAAGTAAATATTACATTCTCACCTGCCAGAAATAAAGTATCTGATGGGGGATGTGACTTCCCTAATCCCCTCAAATTGCAATAAAATAAAATATTAGCAGCCGATATGATCTCAGGAACCCTTTCTCAGTCAGAATACTCAGACTCCTCTTCACCGCAACAAGCAATTCCTCTAATAGCTGCCACTGGATGCAGCTGCAGTGTTACAAGGTGCCCTGTCCATAACAGCTATCCCCGAGGAAAAGAGGTTCATGCATATTTGATAACATACAATGGAACCGGTACTGCAATTAGTGTGTTTAAGTTGCAGCATTTGATTATCAGTGAAACCTAAATGGCATCTAAGCTAGCTCTGTAATTGCTCTGAGTCCTCTGAATAGAACTGGCTGTTAAGATGTGGCAAGACTTGCAGGGAAGATTTGTGGTGCTTGTCAAGAAATTTATCAAATTGTTGTTTATTATTATTCTTCAATAATATGAATACACTGGCACATCATCTTTCCATTTACAAAAGAGTACAAATTTACCTCTCTGCCTAAAGAAACCTCTTCCAACTCAGAAAGTGTGTTTGCACAGAGAGAGAAAAAGAGACTGTTAAGTGAATTAATGACTTAATGATGATTGTTTATTATTTGCATTACAGTAGTGTTTAAACTGAGACGGGATCTTTTATGTGTTCGGTGTTGCACAAAGGCTGATTGCAAAAGCGGCTTCCCCAAAGAGCTAAACGGAGAACAGATAAAAGACAGAAGAAAAATGACTTTTCCTGGATCTGAGAAGTAGAGAAAGGAGTTGCCTTGCCTGCGGTTGTGTAGCTAGTCTATGGCCGAGCTTGTACGTGAACCCAGATACATCAGTACAATTTTCGCACAAATTGATGTGGCATCTTTATTTTTATCTAGTATTGCATTAACTAGTTAGTGTTGGACTGGTGAAAGTGTTTGTGCTTCTCTACTTAAGAAAGCAAACACTTTGTGTGTACATAGGTATAGAAAGCTAAGATTCATGTCTGGAAATATCTTTAATCTCTCATTCTTACATATGCGTGTTTCCTAAGAAGGTACATCTGTCAGCAACTGCAAATCCCATCAGTAATGCTTGTAGATGCAAAATTGCCCTGTCTCTTGAGCACTGGACTGGGATTCAGTACTAGCCTGGCTCCTGCCAGGTAGGCTTCTCTCTGGTAAGGTGCTGCAGGGTGTGTTGTGTTTTGTTTTGTTTGTTTGTTTTCTTCTTCTTTATTGCATCTTTCAGCTTCACAGTGCTCATCACCACCACAACCATTTCCCAAAGTCAGACTAGGTGATTACAATCCTTCAGCTGAGCTGTAAGAGCCTGAATATCTCCCATTCTTGCTCAGTTCCTTGGAAGCCACTCAAAAGGGAGCTCGAACGGCATGCCAACACCCTCTGGCAATGATGCATGCTGCAGATGGCCCCAGGCAAGTTCTGACCATGCTGGTAAAACTGCAGTGGTAGGGCTGGGCCCTATTGAGGAGATATCTTGAGGCTGGCAGCAGTGTGGATCTGGGGGAAAACTGAAGGAGAGTTTGGCTACAGTGTGGCTCTGAGGCAGCTCCTTGCAGTTTTGGCACTAGCGTGGTTGTGAGTAGTTAAGGCATTTGCACAAGACTCTTTTGCCCCAGAACTCTCCAGTGCTTCTGCAGTGCAGACACCTGGAAAAGAGCAACATTCCCCCTGCTGCTGGCTCCCCAAAGCCTGTGTTTCAAGCCTCTGCCAAGTTCCAGAAGTAAATTGTTTTGTGTTTTCATGTTGTTTCACTTATGGTATCTGAGGCTTTTAGTTGGGTTGGGCAGTAAGAGGGAATGAAGAGATCTTTTCATTAAGTGTTTCCTGGTGTTTGCTGCCACTTTGGCTTTGCACAGTTGGCACAGAAGTAATATCTGCTCGATGGTGTTTTCAGTCTCCCTTGCTGAAGCAAGCATTTCACTGACATTACAGGGTTTGTGTTTTTGTTTTTTTTAAAAAGCACTGGCTCATTTCCCAAGGCAGAAGTTTCTATAAGAAGGAGCTTTCTGCCGTGTACAGTATTTATTTTTTAATTAGTTGAGCTAATGTGCAATTAATGTTTATAATGCAAACCTGTCTGGGGCCATCTATTCACTTATCAGAGTGCTTTTAGTAGTTGCATTTTCTTTAGCATTTTTTCTTTGTGAACAAAATACTGTGGCTGCGTAACAGCATTTTTCTTGAACCTTGCTGTAAGCTTGGCTGTCCCTACAAAGTCTGGTCCTCCAGAGACTAGCCCTGATGAACTTTTTGTTCTTTGCTGTCTAACAGGTTTGTAACACTTTCCTGGAATAAAATGAACCAGCAACAGAACATCTCCCACTGCCAGGAAATTTTTTAGTCTGTTTGATGCTTTGTTCCTGTTTCCAGCCTGGAAGTAATATTCCAGTGCGAATTAGTAAACCTTGCTTCAGATTTGAACTGGTCTGAAATTGGATTTTCTCTGGTAAATATCTTTGCTGTTGGATACAGAAAGGTCTTTTGGCTGGTTGGTTTTGTGTAGTCCTGTGTCTTCCTTCCCCTCCCCTGCCCCCGCACTCCCCCCAAAGCAGGTTAGATGCAACATTTTGCAATAGTCCATGTAATAAGCTTAGGCAAAGGACAATTAAACAAACTTGAACAAAAATATATGAAAATTATTTAATCCTAGCTACAGTTCAAGTGTAGACATTTAGAAATGCAAGTATTGCATTCAGTCGGTGTGACAGAAGATCAGGGGCTGGACAGTCTGTAACAAGTATCCCTAACTTTTTCTAGAAAAACAGCAAAGAACTTGGAATAACTGCTCTGTCCCTCGTGTATGTGCTGATACGTGTACATGCAGACTTGGTTAATGACATCTTGGAATGATCAAAATTACATTTGCCTGCCATAGACACGCTATATGTGACTGTAGCATGTGGCAATCACAACTGCAAAATTGTATCAAAATTTAAAAGTGAAAGCGTGTGTCTCAAATTGTGCTGAACTCTTACCGGTTGCTTTATGTGCTTGAACCAGCTGGCAAACGTAATGCGCGCTTCAGCAATGGTAATTACAGAAAAGCCCCTGCTCATTTCCCTGGTAACATGTTGCTGGTACTAACCAATGCATTGTATGTCAAAATGCAGCCTGCTGTTTGCAAAAAATGAAATGCATTGCTCAAAGATACTGCTGCTGGTGAGTTTGGCAAGTACTCGAGTGCATCCGTAACTCCAGACAGAGCAGAAATTGTGTTAATAACTGTGGTTTTTGTTTGTTTCTGTTTGTTTGGGTTTTTTTTAAGTAGCGTCTGTCATCTACAGGTAAGAAAGGAAGTTAGTTTCACCAGAGGGTATTTGGGCTGCCTGAGTTGTGACACCCTGCTCGGAAACCTGCACCGGGATGCTGGTGCCCTCAGCTCTTGGTAGTTGCAAGAAAGGGACCTTGAAGGGGGAATTACAAGCCAGGCTCTTCCTCTGAATTATCCTCTGGAGGGTCTGTCTTTCCTCTGAGTGTCTGGGGAACCTATGGAAACTAGTGACTGTGTGGATGCCTAAAGCTGTCTGCTGTGAACTATGTGATCTCTACCTGAGCAATGTCATCCCTGTTTTACAGATCAGGGAGACAGATGTAATATGGCAAAGGCAGACTCAGAATTTAGGTTTTGTGACTCGCAGCCCCGTGTCCAACGCATGCTGAGGTGAGTCCTATCTGTTACAAAAGGGATGCTTATGTGCTTATAATTAAAAACGTGCATGAGTGTCTTCCAGACGTAGGGGCCGTTATTGTCATATCCTGCTCTGTGCAGAGTACGGGCGTGCTAAAGGTGTGTGTGTTTGTGAACAATACAGAAAGCCTGCTGTCCCCAGCATATTGAAGTAAGATTAACAATGTGCATTTAATTGCATGTTCCTGGCAGCTGCCCTGAGCCATCCACCTCTCTGCAGCAGGACGGCTCTAGTAAACATTGCAATTACCTTGCACTGCAAAGGTCCCTCTGCTGCCTAATGAATTCATATCACTATTACAACACTCTGTTCTCCGCTGCTCCAAATTAGGCTTGTCAAAGGGATTATAGTGAACCTGGTTTCAGGGATTTATATTACTTAAATTATAAATATCCTGCAAGAATAGGATTTGTAATGGAAGTTGGAGTTTTAATATATTTATATAGATAACTTATAATTTAAAATAATTAATTTGTGAAGAGTGAGGTAAGGAACAAAAATTTAGGGGAATTAACACATTTTGTTTCTTAGTGCTGCAGCTAAAAAGGTAATCTTATGTCTATACAAGTCTGTAGGAATTGGCATGGCTAATATGAGGTAACAGTGTAAAAACTGTGTGCCTGATCCTGCTGTATCTGTGCAGGTCATACTTTTTGTTTTCAGCACGTTAAGTGTGTAGAGTGCTTTCAGAAACACAAATAGCTGTGGAAAGCAGTGCCTCCTACTGTGACTTGATCTGATGGCCCTCCTCTCTAGGGAATTTGGATAAGTGCTCAATTTACTTGTAGGAAAACCTATACTGGGTGGTGGCCTTTACAGTGTCTGGAGGAGCTGCTTACCAGGGCTCGAAGAGGTTGCACTGCCCTGGCTTCTAAGCTTAAGTTGTGGAATGGAAGTGCTGGTGAGTAGGGAAAAACTGTTCACGGTCTATTTCTGCACAGTAATTAAGGACTATCAAACTAATCTTACTTCTTGGGAGTCCAGCAGGAAAACTTACTACTGTAGTAACTGTTCTTGGATTTCCCGTACACACTACGGAGAGTGTCCCTCTGGTCTGCTCATTTCCCAGGTGATCTGCAGCTCTTGCTCTCTAATTTTGCTCACCTTCATATGCACATCCCTCTGATTCTCTTCATGGTCTCCATTTTTTGACCTTGCTTCTTTTTTCTGGCCAAAAGTCTGTTAATACTAGGACCTAATTGGTACAAATGCAATGCACGCAATGCTTAACTGATACGGTGTGCACCCAGGAGGGCTGGGTGGGAATATCTACCCTGGCAGGGGAATGGTCAGGCCCCTTACCCTGAATGGTCAGGATAGTAAACAGCAAAGCGCCTTGAAAACCCTGCGTGTCCCAGGGCTCCTCAGTTTTGTCTCTTTTGGTTTAGAATACCATCGAAGTAAGGGAAAAAACCAATATCTAGGATATTTATTGCCCTTTAGTACAGGGAGTTAGCCAAATGGTCATCTGTCCCTTGATGCCACTCAGTTTTCTAATTCTAAATAAGTGTCTTGAAGCAGAGGCAGACACGCATTATAGCTAGCATTCAGAGGCGAAACAGTGGAGGTGTTTGAGGATATAATCATAAAAAGAAAAGAAAATAGGAAAAATACAGTGTAGCTGTAGCAGTCAGCAAGATGACAGATGTTAGGGAATTGAGACTTTCAAGACACATTACTTGGTAATATGCCTTCATATTTCAGACTTAATCCTGTTCAGTACTAGGGTCTGGTGTCGTGTAACTGAAAGGCAGGGAATCCTACTGTGTGTTAATAAGACCCTTGCCATGTGGGCACCAAGTTCCTCTTCACAAGCAACCACCCCTAGGGCTTTCTTAACATAGTAAGATCATGTCTCCTCTGTCTTGCTCTGACTGGTGAAAACACGGGGGAAATAGGAGAATATGAAAACTTGCTATAGTTGTGTGGGTCTAGGTGCATGGAACAGCACCTGAAGCATGAAGTAGCCTCCACCTGACTTTTTGGAGCTCTTCAACATCACTGTTGGTCAACCTGTCTGTATTAAGGAGATCGTGGCTCATCTTGAGATTATGGTAATGCCATGAAGTTAAGTGGGGACAGAAGTATAAAGTAGTGATTTGATTGTACAGCAATGAATCCCATTCTTCATGCCATCAGTTTCTGGGCTCTTAATTACAGTGAAGTGTTTCATGGTAGGAACTAAAGTAAAATCCATTATGGTGTTGGTCAGCATGGAAGTAATTATATCCTTTTGATTTCGTCTGTGGTGAAAAAAGGGCTCAGTAAAGACTGTGATTCTTCTTCCTTCTGAAATAAGAATGTTCCAAAATAATTAAAACTATCATCATCAATGCCTTAATGGAGGAGAATCAAGAGAGAGGCAAGACCACCGGATGGGTCAATTTGTAGGGCATTGAAATCAATAGCTAATTATCAGACAGTGCTTTAAAAACACTAGTGAAAAAAAATCAGAAACAGTGACCTTAACTTGGAGTTAATTTACTCTTATTAATTTCAGTAACATTTCTTCCGAATGTACAAATTAAAACTTAGCTGAGGGCATTTATTTCAGGCATGATTATGGGCTTTATGAGCATGCACATGTGCAGGGAAAGAAAACCCTTTTTATGTAATGTTGCAAGACACAGTGTGTAAGGAGTTCTCAGTGCAGAGTTTACATGCTTTATTCAATGATAGACTGACTGAATTTGTGCGTTGGAGAGATATTCCAATGAGGAGCAGGTGGTTCACCAAAATGATTTAGCCAGAAACAAGTCAAGCCCTATTTTGGGGAAAAAATAGAGAAAGTGTAGATATGCGGTGCTCTTTCAATATCTTCTGCTCATGGTGTATATCCTTTCAGGAATGGCATCTAAAATGACTTTGAAGAACTTGCTATGCTTCAGAAAGAAGAGTAAAAACAAACAAGGTATGCTATATCCAAATGAAGGCTGTAGAGCATCAGATACATGTTGCCATAGCAATACTGCATGTAGGGCATAAAGAAGTGGAATAGTGAGAAGCCAGCAGGGTCATTAACATCATCAGCGGGCTCAGTGGAGCACAGCTCTATGGTAGATAAAATGGCTTCATATTTTCTTCAAAAAACTTCGGTGGGAGTGATATACAAAAAGAGAGAAGATGGTGAAAATACAACAGCGGTAGGAGTCCTACCCATGGTAAGACTGACCCTGACATCTGTGGCAGCTGCTTTGGTCCTCTGGAATGCTGTGATGAGTTTGTAAGGCTCCTGCACTGGGAACATCCATGGATATCCCCTGTCCGGAGGGGTTTTTGTAGATACTCCACGGATGTGTCACACCTCTTTGAGGTGAAGCGTATGACCATGGCTCAGAAATGCTCTGCATTTCTAGGAAGGTGACAGTCAATCACGGTTTGATTCTTCCCAGCCAGAGTATCTGGGATTCTTTATGGGCTTTGATGTATCAAATGAAAGGAATAAAGTGAAGTTCTAACTTTGGTTATGTGGGAGATGCTAAGAAACAAAGGGAGGAAGGAATATTAGTAATTAAAACATTAAGCAAAAAAAATCTGTTCCATATGCTAAAGCAACAAGGAAACACTATAAACGCTACTGCCTATAGGCATTGAGCAGAATATGTTGTGTGATCCACTATGTGGGGATACATCTGTGTTACAGCCACTTAGCCTGTGGCTTGTACTATCAACACAAATGCACGTTTCATTTCTTTTTTGGGTTTCTTCTAATGCCATTTCCTGAATTTCCAGGAAACAACTGTAGCAGGGGAAATAGAATGATTGATCCCATATTATCACTGTTGTAAAATCATCTCCAGATGTCTGTCAGCTTTAAGCGGTATAACTGAAATCAGTGTGGGATGAAGAGCTGCATACAAATCAGGGTCAGTATTAACAGGGCCAGATCCTCAACCACTGTGAGATGAGATGAGATAGCTGCACTCAGATCAGGAAGCTCCTGCTCCCTAATATTGGTTTGTGACAGGAGTAGATCTTTTGTATCGGTCAAATTTAGCAGTTATGCAGGTTATTTAGATTTTAAAAATAAGTGGGTCAGCTTATGAATAAATGCCTTAATTTTTTTTTGCACACTTTTAGTTGCTCCAAAATTCCTTTTAGTGCTGAATTGAGGAATTTTTTTACAGGCTTTCTATGGTGTTTAATTAAAAAGACAAGGTTTGGAGCTTGAACTTGCTGATTAAATTAAATGTCGCTGTTTTAAACAGGAGTCATAATGAGAAAAAATCAGAAATAATTAACCACTGAAACAAAGCTTATGTAAAAACAGTTGGATTAAACAATGATGACTAGGGTCCTGTCTAGTTTTAATCCCAGAAACATCTTTTCAAAGCAATCATGCTTTCCCAAGACAGTATCAATGAGGAAGAATTAGTACCACAAAATCTTACACCTTGTTTAAATTTCCATAGAGGGAAAATGCTTATTTTCTGTAACAGTTGTTTATGTTTTATTAGTAACAATGATGCTAAATCACAGCTGTCAGACTAGGAAGAAGTGAAGACTGAGAAGAAACTCCCAGCTCTGACCTCTTGTTTTGACTCCTTTCCTCAGCAGCGTGTTATTACCTTTGAGTTGAAGTGCATTTCAGCTAAGCTTGTTGCAGACCCGCTCTCTCCCCGCTCTTGGTGCACTTTATAGATCTTTGGAGCAGATTGCTTGCAGCCATTATGCAGGGGTGAGAGATGCAACGGGGTTGGGGAGGGAGGTCAAAATGTGTTAAGGAACATATTCTGCCTTTGCTCTGTAGTGATGAAAAGGTGCAGTTCAAAGACACTACCCACCACCTCTCCACCTCACTACCTGCAGTAAATGATTGTGCTTTTGGTTGCACCTTCCAACAAAGTCATGCCTCTAAATCCATTGGGGATGGGGACGAGATTGGGACACCACAACTCTGCTCCCAGTCCAGCAAGGGTATTTGCAGCCCAGTTTTGGAGTAAAGGCATGGAGACAAAATAGTGGCAGTGTGAAAGGCACACTGGAAGTGTATGACTGATGGGGCTGTTATCCCTTACTTGGTAGCAAGCTGTGGAAATATAAAGCAGAAAAGAGTCTTGCAAGCTTTTCACTGTCATTCCGTTAAGGTTCAAGAGATTTTGGTATTTGCAACTCTGTTCTGGATAAAGTCCATCATGCTGAGTGTTAACAACTTCTACTGGCAGTGCTACTGTAGAGTTGCAGATCAGTAATTCTGTGACATGCAAGTGAATCAATTGAATGCCTGCAACATCTAATTAATTTGCAGTTGTTGTGAAGAATCTACAAATGATCATTATTGGTAATGAAAGCTATTGATCCAAAGTGTACAAACTAGACAAAAAAAGAGTAACAGGTGAAGGCTCCACGTCAGATCCTTTGATAGCCATCACCAGCGCTTTAATGACCTCAGTGGGGCTTTGTTGAGTAACATCAGCTGAGAACATGGCACATAAAATTTAATGTTCCTTGAACTGTTCCAGGATTTAGTAATAATGTAGCTTATGTATACACCTACACTGAAATTTTCAAAGCTACCTAGGGGAACTGAATGCTAATTGTAATGGAAATGGGCACTCAAAGCCCATAAATGGCCTTCCACATCTCAGCTCCATTGCGTGGGGAAGCATGCAGTCATCTGTTATATAGATCCATTGCTCAGCCCCTCACTGCTTTTTATGTTTCTGTGGACTTTTCTTTCAACCAGAAATCAGCACCTTTCCCCTTCTTCTTTTAAAGAGACTAAATTGTAATCACCATGATACAAATTGTGGATGCTTTGCTAGTGAACCTGTAGATTGCTAAGAAAGGGCAGTGTAATACAAATTTTCCAGTTTTCAGTTTTAACATGACTTTGTAATTTAAAAGGTAATTCAGGAAAGACGTTTTGAAACTCATTGCTGCTTGTGCTCTCCCTCCTGTTTCTTTTTGACTGTTCAGTACAACTACTGTATGAGAAAGAGAATTATATAATTTTAGTTGTTGCTATAAATTCATCCCTAGCCCAATTCCATTAAAACTAATGGAATTATATCAGGATTAGTTTTGGCCCACTTTAGGATTTTTAGACACTGGGAAAAAAAAAATCATATTATGCTTGTCATGAGGTAAAATAAGTCTGACACTACCTTCTATGAATTCATACTTCATCCTTTATTAATGTTAGAGGTAATGATGCCCTGTATTACTTTTCTAGCAGCTAAAATATTATGCTGTTTTAAGGGATTTTATTCAGTCCTTCGGGGACATTTGCTGCTGCCTGCAGCAAAGTGTGTTGAGATGTGCATATGTAAGTGTGTGCTTATATAGGTGTAAACACACATATATAGGTGTGAACACACTCAAAAAAGACAGGAAACCTCTGCATATGGAGGGTTTTAAAATTGTTTTGAAGGAATGTATAAACCTTGCAATTTTTCAACCTGGTTCTATTTATTAAATAAGTCTTAAAATTAAGAGCAAAATTTAAACAAGTTAAATCTTACTATTCATCATGAAAGATGAATTCCTAATTTCTAGGCACTTAGCTGTGCTGCCGCTTTTTTGGTTGGATCTTGAGAGAATTTTTATTAAAATGCAAATAGTGTAGCTACAACACTGTTCCCTGATTAAATGGAAGAAGCATCACTTAGTACTCATTGAAGTCAAATGTAATCAAGATAGAATTGATTTTATATTCAGTTCCTGTAAACACTGCTCATTCTAGCTCTTAAAAATCCATAAAATAACAGAAATGCCAGCTTTATTTTTCAAATGGATACAAGGTAAAGAGAAATCTGCTTATATATTTTATACATTTATAATGGAAATAATGCTAGCCTAAGGTAAGTGCAAGAATAATAATCCTCCGCTACTATAAACTTATATTGAAGCTATGGTTATGTGATGAAATTTTCACAGGCTGAGTCAAGTTGAGACCTTTCAGCATGTTTACAGCTCAAATTGAGCTCTCCATCGGTATGTTACTTACCTGGGACGGCTCCTCTTCTTTCCTCATTCACTGAGGGGTCAAGCTATCCTGAACCACCTTGCAGGTATCATGTGATAGTGACGCAGAAACACTAATTGCAGATCAGGCATTGCCTGTTGGCTTAGCCTTTGGTATCCGTACCCTGTTACTTCTTGGGAATAACGCTATAGGCCCAGAAAATATCTGGTTAAACGTATATCTCCTGTTGACACATCACACCCCTCGATCCAGACAGACACTTAGGGTTGGGATCAGGGTGCTAAGGGCCACTGGACTTCTGCTAGAGAAAGCCATCTGGCAGACGCCATTAAGTTTACAGAGTTTTAGGCTCAGTTAAATGAGCTTGCAGTTGCGTTCATGGGGAAGTGCAACTGTGTGAGAGGAGCTGTAAGTCAGGTTGGTAAGTCTCTGAAGATGTGCAAATGCGCAGGTGCAATTGTCTGCTCCTGCAAACACAGAACATCATCGGAGATGAAGCAGGTGCTTTGCCCATAAATGATGGGCTCCGTGTATCCATTAAAATCTCTAACACGTGACACTTCAACTGCACTGCTGTCTGCAACCAGCACAGCATCCACTGCTCAGGACATCGGGGTGTGTAATTATGGGGACTTGCTATTCCACGTGTTCTCTCAAAGGCATTAGGAGATAAGTCATAGTTGATTTTCCTGCCTGAGGAAGTGTCTATTTTGTGTTTCTCTGTGCAGGCACAGTGATACATACATGCATATGCAAAGGAAACCTTACAGTCGGTACCAAAAAATAAACCACTAGACATCCCTGTCTCTGCCTCTCCGACTATGGCTTTTAGGAGTCACTTTGTACTAAGAAAAGTAATAGTGCACATGCTAAGCAATCTGAGTATTTTGCTTACTAAGAAGTAACTCCTAAAATGTCCCTTAAGTCGTAACATCTGATGAGCATGTGAATGGAAGATAAAAGCTTCTATTGATGTTGTGTTAATGCAAAGCCAGGGAAATGTTTCTGAAGGTTTGGGTTCTCTGAAGTGTTAGTTGGGTTTTGTGAAGATCACTCTGTCATGAGCAATGTTTCAGCTCCATTAATTGCTGAGGAGGAAACATGGTAGAAGGTGGAAGTGTATAGGTGGATGGCTTGCGTTTTTGCAGCTATCTACTGCACTCCACCACGATGTATGGAATATGTAGGCACTGCAGGGGGTAAGAAACCTGCCATACGGGCTGCTGAGCAAATGGGAAAATCTCCACCTTTGGTGAAGGAGGATGCTATGAAACCCATCTTTAGAGTGAATAAACGCCCATGAGCTCAGTTTGCAGGCAGAGCATACACAAAGCTGTATCTCCCTCCCCGCTTTCTTTTCTACTAATTTTGCTTTTTTCATATTGATCTAAGGAGAGCAATTGAGCTTTTAAGTGAGTTGCCTCGGGTTTTTCTGAACAGCAGTTTAGGTCATGTAGAACAAAAACATTAGTATTAATGCTATGAAGGTCTTTTAGTAGCTAAAATTAGATTCTCCAGGAAGAAAATTATATTTTGAATTACTGTGAATTCTCGTGGTTTTATGTATTTAGTATTTTTCCCTAGATGATGGCTTCTAATAACAATCATTATGCACATTTCACAGACATTACACTGAATGATTTAAACTTTAAGAAGTTTCTTTTTTAGAAGCCAGTCTTTACAAAGAAAGTTAGAGAGCTGGCCCATTTTAACATAAATGGTAAAGTGCAAATGAAAATTAATTTACTTTGCAAAATGTGTTTCAGGATGTGTTTAAGCAAGCAAAAATCAACAAATCAAAGGTCATTCTTAAAAGATGCATAAATGTGGAGTGAGTGCCTTGGAGCACATTTCCTAATTAAAATCCCTGTAGAGGAAATCATGGTGAAATTTAAAGACCAGAGTCATTGCATCTAGGACAGGTCAGCACATCAATTATCAAGATGACTTTGACCATCTTATTGCAAATGACTATAGCAAAAAGTAAGCTAGTGTATTTGGGAGTAACAAGATATAACAGATTCATAATTTCTACTAGCAATAACTGTTTCACTATAAATTCCACATGCTTCCATTTAATATGGCACTCCATTTCCAAAGAAAATACTTCTGCATCATAAAAGTGTCATAAAAGACATCATTGGAAAGAAAGGTGGAATCTCTATGAATCCTGTTCATTTCACTTTTTGCATGTCTATCCATTCCTAATGCAACATTTGCACCATGAACATGGTCTTCTAAAACCTGTTCACCTGTAAGGAGGGCACCAAGCTAATGGTGCTCAAATATTTCTGAAATGGCTCCTTAATCCTTCTCTCCAAGGTTTTTTGCTAATCACTCTTAGAATTAAAATTTTGTCATCAATTTATTACATTGAATTTTTCTTACTTCACTATAAGTGCTTACTCTTGTTTTGTTTGTTTCTATTGAATATTATTTAGTGTTAGTGAAGATTATATTTAATGACATGTGTGAGGCACTTTGGACAGCTTATACATAAACAACTGATGTAGTGAAAGAGACAAAGGAAAAAATTTGACAAGATTTTCAATGCTCACTTCAGTGTTTTGTGTGACAGCAAAAATTAGTGAGACTGTCTTTCTAAATGCGTGTGATTCTGTCACCCGACACTAAGGAGACAGACGGTACCAGGGGTCGGGAGCAGGGCTACCGGTCACACCTGCAGAGGGCAGAAGTGCCAGAAACAGCATGGGGGTTCTTCAGTGGTTGTGTAGTGGATGAGGCCTCTTATTTTCAGGCTGGAAACTTCCATCTTAATCTTAGCTTGGCTTATTCTGTATTTGACTTGTGCTATCTCCTTAACTGAGTAGCTTAAATACTAGCTAACTTTTTTAAAATACAAAAAAATTGCTTGTGCATCTTTTGGTACAAGTGGCTGAATTTCATATTTGAAACATTAGCCTTGGGGGTGCAAAAAACCCAGATTGGTTTTATTTTTTAGGGGCAGAGTTTGTTTTGTTTTTACACTCTTTAGGCTAATAAGGGCTACTAAACCTGTCACCACATTATGTTTTAATTTGGCACTTTGTTGTAAACAGGTCAGTGGTACAGGTAACCTAAAATCCATGAAGGGACTGAAAATAAGAGAAGGGCATTAGCTATTTTACAGGCTGAATAGAAAAAGATATGATGAAATCATTCCAGAGGCAGAGAGGAAATGTGATTTCCATGCTGCTTTATGATTTATACTTTCTGAGCTGTGCTACAAAGGACAGCAATGAAAGGAAAGCAAAATATCCTCTGGTGATATTTCAGTAACACTACAGATTATGGAAGGATTGTAGTTGAAGACTGTCAAGCTCTTCTAAGCAAGGCTGTGAAAAGGAGGTGCTGATATTCCCTGCAGTCCAGCTCTGCCAGTGTTGCTGTGCTTTAGTCAGGTCTCTGCATACTGTGTGGCACCCTCTGTCTTTGCCCCAGTGTTTTCTTTTCCTCCCAGTCCTGTTGATAGTTTCAAGAGTCAGGAGCATGATTATGGTGAACTGGAAGCCCACAGCAGCTCTCCTGTATTTTAGTATTATCTATTGGCCCAGGTAGGTTTAACACTGTGCATTAGAGATCAGCATAAAAAGGATTTTAGTGGATTACAAAGACGAAAAGGTATAGACAAAATTTGTGAGTCCTTAGCAATGTTTCCTGCATGTGTTGGACCAGTGCCGGGCAGTATAAATCAGCCTTATTCTGCTGAAGTCTGTGAAACCATATGGAGGTGGAGCAACAAATAAATTAAGGCACTTTTTGGTTTAGCCCCCAAGATTGGAAGGTTAATGTGAAGAACAGTTCCTCCATTGTCACTCAAGTCAATAATTATAATAGGCACAGTCCTCCTGTGCTTATGTGTACAGTAACATACCCGACAAAAAAACCTTTCCACAACTTCTCATAACTAGTTTCTGTTAAACTGTGATGATGGGTTGTCTTCAGAGTTGCCTGATCATCAGTGGTAGAATTGAGGAAAAATCTTTTCTGGGATAATATATAGTGATATCCAATTGAAACCTTCTCCTGCCTTCTGGTTGGAGTCCAGGAGGTACAGGGCTCAGCACAAATGTGGCAAGGAGAGCTCTGAGAGCTCTCCTAGTCCATAGTCCGTAAATGAGGTGGAAATTATCCTTCAGCTATAAAAGGTGAAAGACTGCTACACCTGAGATTTGGCCTGGATGTCTAAGCTTGAAAAATATGTGGGTTTTTTCATCACCTTACTGCTCCCATTTCAGCAAATTTGATTCTGTTTTAAGCAATTGCTTAAAGACCCTCAGTTAAGTGCAGAGAAGAACTGAACAAGAGAACAAGGGCCTCCCCGACCGCAGCAACATCAACCACTGTGCTTGAAAAGGATGCGTGGGGGATAGCCCTACTCAGCTGTAAATGGGAAGAGACTTGAGACAGAGGGGAGTTTCTCAGGTTTGCAATATTGCTCTATCAATCCTTCATGTATGCAAATAACCATGGTAAACTAAAACTTATTTTGTGACTTGAATAAACTTCTGCACAAGATTTCAGACTCCTTTGACTTGGTCCCATATTTCTTCTTACTTCTTGCACTTGTGAATTTTTGCACTCCTTAACTGTGGCTGATTCAAGTCAATAAGGTATCTTTGATTTGCTGTATATTATAAGTTGTTGAATGCAGCCATAAAATTTAGCATGCAAAACTCTGCTGTTTCTTGTAGCGATAGTGCAATATGATTCAAGAAATCTATCTAAAAGATGCCACATTCAATTCTGTTAGATTTTTAGAATAACTGTTTATACTATCACTTCTGTGGGCTCCATACATGTGTTTTTCAAGCGAACTTTTAAAAAATGATGGGAGTTTTACTTTTAGTATTCATTTCAGCAGAGTATGTTTAAATCCATTCAGTCTTACGGAACTCTTGTGACTAGTTTAACAGAAGTTAAATGCTTGCTGAATTGGAGCATTAAGGATATTTCTGCAGGGATGTGTCTATGATACTGAGTTTGAGGAAGGGGACCATATATTTAGTGGAACTCTGGAAGTCTCAGGTTCACAATGTAAAAGGATGGTCTGTTGTTGCTGGCTTTACATAGGATATTCCTCAGATCCGGGCAAAAATCTTTAAAATGTGAATCCTCTGATCCACTGAGATAGATGTCAAGAGGGAAACTTCACTGGCAAAATTCAGATCTACAGGGATAAAACCGTCTCATACATTTTCAATAATTTTGTCTTCCAGCCTGCCGAGTATACTCAGGCAGTGGCTTGGGTCACTGACAGACAGAATCAAGATAAAACTCTTACTCAGGTCGTCTTTTTCCAGGATTTTCCAACTGTGTTTTTTATAGACTTAGCAAATTTTCAATTCTTTCTGTCCTGCGTCGGGGGGCAAAATTTCCACACTCAAGTTCATCCGTACTGCTCTATGCTGGCATCCTTCCAAACTGGTCTGCATGTCTGCTAAGATGTGATGCTCCAAGCTGGACACAGGACTCTCACTGAAGCTGTGTAGAGTGAATTACTTCATGTCTCACACGTCCCTGTTTAAATGCCCTGTTATGATGCTCACTGAGCTGCAGAAATTTTATTCTATATAATCCCCTGTCCACAGCCTAACCAACGTAGTAAGAAACAAAAGCATTCTCTAACATGATTGCTCAACCTGTTTCATTGAAGAGCTACCAGATATTTTTTCCCTTCTTTCTGTTCTTGGAGGAATAAACAATTTGAACTATTCCAGCTATCTGTTGTTGTTGTAAGTGTAGGTCTGTCTCACGTTTGTTGTGTTGCTAGGGAATGTGTGCAGCTTTTGTTGCTTTTGAATTATAGCTGCTAGCACTTATCTTCTCCAGCAAATAGCTTTTATAGCAAGTTCTTTGAAAGCAGTGCGGTCATTTGTACTTAAGACAGAATTATGGCAGCAGCAGACAGTTACAGGGAAGAATTTAGCCCAATGTTGCTTCTACACACATGTAACTCTGCTTACTCACATTCATTATTCATTTTTATAAGAACAATTTCCTTAAATTTCTGGAAAAGTGGAAGAACAGGTTTTTACTAGTGCTGGCTAAACCAGAGAGTTTCCATTTGCCAAATATGCTTTCTGTGAAGCTATAACGTTTTGTGGAGACTTAAGTATTTCAATGATCCACGGAGAAGGGGTGAGGATTGAAGGAGTAAAAGAGGGTTTGGGGAAGCTGACTTGCTGCAACACTGATCTGGGATGAGAAACAGGGGCTTGAATTTTCCATATTGCTTCATAACAGCTAAAACACTCTTGTATCCTCTTTCCAAATGGAAAAGCTCAGATTTTATTTAGGAAGTAGACATTTTTGCCTGGTTTTGTTTTCATGGCAAGATTTTGAAATGGGTTTGTTTTTCTTCCAATGCAAAACAGAAAACATTTGGAAAATATTTTCTACATTTTGTTGTGGTTACATTGAAAGTTCTCAGAAAATGGAATTGTCATTGTCTGGTCAACTCTGATTTACTGGTGTTCAGAAATTATACCAGACAATTACGCATATCCATTCCTGTTTTATGGATATCTTGTCGTATATTCTAGCAACACGTGTTTTGTTCTGTAATCAAGACAAAAATGGATTGAATGGGAAGATGGATTTTTGTTCAAAACTCCAAAGGTCTGGTTTAAGCCAGGGTCAGCGGTGTGTCATCTTCACAGAAAGAAACCAATGCTTTAATTCAGTGCAAATCAGCTGTGTCTGCCTGGAAGTCAACTGAGTGGATCTCAGTAGAGAGAAGTTAGTGCTAAAAATTGCCCTAGCAAGGAATAGATTAAGTTCTCATCTTTTCCTTTGTGTTATTATCTAAAGCTTCTGGGGAGACAGTGAATATACCTGGCATCACCCTGATGAAGAGAAAGAGCTTTGTGACAATACAGCCGATGTGAAACTGTGTTAAGTGAAAGGTTTATTGTTTGGGGTTTATATTCTTTCCAGCCTTTTTTATTTTGAAATGCCAATCACTGACTTTGCTTGTCAAAGTTGAAGAATTTAGTATTCTTTTCAGAGAGCCATTCCAGCAATGGGTGCGTCAAATATTTAACCCATATGGTGGAAATCAAGTGATAGTGTAAGATTCTTTTTTTCTCTCTCCAAATTACAAGAAAAACAAGACATCCCCTTCCCCCATTTGGCCTCATACATTAGAGCATTAGAGGCCTGTAAACATAGACTGATGTATGTATGTGGTTTTTGGTTTTTGGGGGTTGTTTTTGTTTGTTTGTTTTTTAAACAATCATGACTTTATGGTGGGACTTCAGAAAAGTAATCTCCCTCTATTGACCTGATATGATTTGGGTGTGCATTTCAGTGGCATATATCTCTAGTGACCTTTATGTCATTCAGATCCAAATAGCGATGGTCATGATGTAATTTTGGAACTCAGGCCTTAAGGGAGTGAAGATGAATATTCTCTACATGTTTCTACCTTAAAAAAGTATGCAAAGAGAAAACTGACCAATGAAACCTCTCTGAAGCAGAGGTAGTGTTAGGTGGGTTGGGTGTTCTGGAACAAGGAGCAGTTCTGTGGCCAGTGGAATTAATTTTTTTGTGCTGGAGTAAAAGGAAAACTGGAGACAGTCAATGTAATCTAGCATGGAATTTTCTTTTCTCTTTTCCTGAGGGAAATGGAGTAGAAACTTCCTCATAGAGATTAACCTACATTCTAGTGGGGAAAAAGCAGGGAGGAGTCAGGTGGTATGATATGTGATCAGATATATTAATCACAAAATCCTCTTACTGATTTCATGAATCTTGATGCCACTTACATGGTATTGAAAGGAATCACTCTATCCCACTAAGTCTAGAAGTAGAATGACACACTTGTGCTTATCTGCCTCCCAACCAGTCACTGAGCGCTGCAACCCAGAGTCTCTGCCCATTGAAGCGTCCGCTGTTACCACCAGGGAATTGTCTTTGGCTTTGCTGGAGCTCTGTTTCTTCCCATCAGTCCAGGCTCCTGGGCTTCTGGTGGCAAAGAGCATAGCCTGAGTTTGCTGCCAGTAACTTTTCACTTCCCTTTAGCACCCAACCCCTCTGTAGGAAAATATTTCCAGAATCACACCTTACTGTGAATAGTGCAATTCTCGTTCTAGCAAAACACGCTGATATAATATTTTGTCATTTTATATGTAGCTCCTACTGTCTTAGGAGATTGGAAAATGAAACTAGCTTGAATCCAGTGTGTAATGCTCTGAATATGCAGTAAGTGAAATAGGCTTTCTAATTAAAGGTGTTTATAGCTACAGAAATATTGAATCTCAGTTTCTTCTCTTTGAAATAAACTTTTCACCATTGAGTGTTGTTTATTCTGAATATCAATTGGTGTTTTTCCTCTGTGGCACTGCTAAGAATTTACAGCAAGCCAGGGCAGATCAGCTGGATTCTCCATGGTAGATATCTATAGTAGATCTCCATTACCTCCATAATATTTTTATATCAGTTGCAAGTCTTGCTCTAGATTTTGTTTCATTTTCACAGCTGTGTGATGCTCTGGAGGAGAATGTGGGCTTCCGGAGATACTTGAGTTCTCCAGGACAGCAATGCTGAATAGATAGTTTCATTTTCATGCTGAAGTGCTTCTTTTTAGGCTCTGCTTGGTGAAAATACCTTTGGGAGTGTCTTAGATGTAGAGATGTTCAAGTGTCTTTTTTTTTTTTTTTTTTTAAACTATCTTTGAAATCTCTGTAGGCCCTCCAGCATACGCAGTGTATTATCTGCAGCTACTGCTTTCCCCCCTGCTTTTCAATTCAGTACTGTGACTGCTTGGTTGATGTGTCTCTACATACTGCTTTAATTCTGTTTCATGTCATACGTTATTTATACATCCCCGTGTTAAACTACAGGCTCTATTGTATGCTCTGAGCACCATTTTGTTTGTAGCCCTGACTGTGGCTTTCCACCTAAAAACACAGGAGGTGATTTTGCAACAAGAAGTGAGCCTAGGAGAGAAAACTGTTAATGCAAGGATTAAGCACTCATTTAAATGGAAGCAAATATTTGGTTAGACTAAGAAGGAGAACAAAACACTCTGTCTAACCTGATTTCTAGCTGTATGGAGGCTGATAAAGGTGGTCATCAGGAAGGGTGGACTTGAAGTCTATAAAGCAGAGGTCTCTCTTCTCAGCTGTTTTAAGGAAGCTGCGGAACCATAAGCCTAGGATATGCAGGCAGTAAAGAGGGAGGAAGATGACCTAAAACACAGCCTAAATGCTTGTCCTTTTCTCCCCTTGAGCTGTAAGTGAATTGAAGGGAATAGGAAGAACCTTGCCTCCACTTCTCTAGCTGTCAACAGGAGTAGGTGGCCCAGCCTGCAAAGGGAAAAGAGCTGATAGAGAAGGTGAAATGACCCAGCACTCCTCTCACCGCTGAAACAAATAAGGGGGCAGGAAAGGGTGAGTGGTGCCATATGGCCCTTAGCCAATTGCAGGCCTGTGCCTGGGGCACTTCATTGCTTACGACAAGAAGAAAAGGAGTTCAAGTTAATCCCTGGAGTTGTCTCATCCTCTGAAAAGAAAGGCAGGAGAGGATAACCATTTTGGACCTTGTCTGTGGCGAAGCTGTGAGCCTGTAGTATCACTCATTGATGTAGACGTGGAGGCTGGTTGAAGTGGACCAATATTGTCATCTTATGTCATCATCATGACACGTTCTGGCATCTCAATTACTGTTCTAAAATACTGAAAGGAGTTGTCAGGTCAGGTAGGTTAGATGAATTACCCAGCTCAGTTACTCCTATCTAAAATCATCTGTATCACTTTATTGAGCGTCAGCATGTTGCTTACTTGAAAAATTGCACTTTAAGACTAGTTTCCCTCAGACATAAACAGTCATTAAAGAATTCATTGGGGTTTAGGTCTCTTGATTTAGTACATAGCAAAGAAAATGTCAAACCATTTCTAAAGAAAACATTTTAACATTGGAAAAACATTTAGGAATATAGTAGAGGAAAAAAAACTACTATGAAGAAAATAAACCTGTTTACAAATGAAGGATTTTAATATGGGTGAACATATTGATTTCTAAATTTACCTTTATTAATAAAAAAGGATGACTATGCAGTTGCAAAAAATGCAATACAGATCCTGAGTGAGGGGAACCCAATAGCAGTAATGCTATCATAGTTCACTTCCACATTTTACTATGTTAGTAACTATTTAATCCTGTCACAACAATGCTAAGCTTTGTATGGACAGGTAAGATGACAATGTCCTCACAGGTCTTCCAGATGGATCTTTAGTACTGCAAGGAGAATCCATGTGCTCATATGATTTCATTGGGTAAGATGAGGAACTAGAAGAAAAAGAAAAAATTGAAGAATTGCAAAAAAAACCTGGAACAAATGGAGAAGTTATGAATGATTGTTGATTCTCAAATTGTGTTAGCTCGATATTTCATTTACATTTACCATTTCTTTCTTAGTTGTTACGTTAGCAAGATGTAATAGATCAGGAGCACCACATTAGATTGGTGCTATACATACCCAGCAAATCCTCAGTGTGGCATCCTGATATGATATAACATCCTATAGATACCACTTCACCTTCAGCTGGAGCATGATTTGCCTGGGGGTTGGTGGTGATAAGAGATGTATTGAAGATAAACATCAATTACAACTAGATGGGAATTTTTCCTTGTAATGGAGAAAGCAAAGACAATTAATGTGTATTTTTTTCTAAACCCATATTTTAGAAAAAAAAACCCTATAGAGAGATAAAGATTAAAGTAATTACATGTGGATTACTGTTGAACTCTTAATTAAAAATACAGTAAAACATTAAATTATTATTTTAAAAATAAAAATGTTTCTGAAAGGAAAAATCGGTGTTTCAAAAATAATTTTCCCTAAATCAGAATTTCACCAGAATTTATACTTTTCTAATAATGATGCTGATAATAATGTCAGCTGTAATAACGAGCTGACATTTATTGAGAAAGAAATATTTCCCTAGAAATTTGCTGTTCTGCTGTGGTCTGCTGGTAAAAAATTAAAGACTTCCTCCCCCTCCCCCCCCCCGCCTCCCCGGCTGCAGAGATGACAGAGTTCAGACTCTGCCCAAGCAGTCTGTGAGAGCAGGAGGATGGAGTTCATCCCAACTTCCTTTCTAATAGGGTGGAAGATGGATGTGTGGAAACCAGCAGTCCTTCCCCTGCTGAGCCATGTGGTTTTTGTGCTAGAGCAGAGGATTGGTTCAGTGACCCAATCTTCTCTTTTCTCCCACACAGGGACCTAATGGATTAAAAAAAAAATATATATTTTTTTTAATCTTTTGTAATCAATGTCTCAATTGCTTGAAATTCTACACTGTCTCTGGCAAGCTAGCCGCCTTTGTGTGCGCACGTATTTGCTTCCATGTGATGCCCCCTCAGAAAAATGCCTAGTATGGTTGCCCATTGCATCCTCCTCATTGCTAATTGGAAAAAAAATTGCTCTCATTTAATTCAGATCTTGGTGGCTGCACTGAAAGATAAACCATGCTTGGCAATGATGTGGTTTACTTCAGTTACCAGCTGATACAAATTCAACAGCTGCTAATTGTGGCTTTTCTGGTCTCTGCTTGGGATTTATGCTGTTGCTTGGTGAGGCTCAAATATGTGCAGGTTTTAGTCTGGGGTATATAATCCAAAATACATAATAGAACAACTTTGCTTTGGGCAGAGAGGGAGAGGAATTCATAATACAATCTAACAAAGTAGCACTTTTCCATTTCCAATTAGTGTTGTTCTACAATAAAGCTGCCTTTGTCTGCAGTGATAGTTAGGAGAAACTAAAATAAATTAGAACATATGAATCCAGAATATCAATAAGGTTCTGAACTATGTGGGATGCCTAGAAAATGAAAAACAAAGTAGATTAGTATTGGTCAAAAGCGTGGATGAAAGAAGAGCAATAAATTCCAAGAGCAAATGTAACCAGATACAATGATACTTATAATGAATCAAGGTCAATTGTTGACTAAAACAGTTTAGTATAGATAAATGAAGAATAATTGAGACTTCATGAGTCTTTATTGCACAAGTCTTTAAACCATTTAAATAATTGAAGTAAAAGGGGCTAAGAGTCAACAAGACAAGTTGGCGTTTCATGTTATTGAGTGATATGAAATAGAAAAACAGAAGATAGGTTCTCACCTATAGAATAATGACAATTTTTTAGTTCACAGAGATTACTGCTTCAAGGGCTTTCATGAAAGACAAAAATGTAAAATGTCAAAAGATAACTAATTTGACAAAGCAGAAGAAAAACTCGTGTCAGGGACATCTTAAATGTGAGGGAGATGAACAGTAATGTTTGAAAGCAGTAAAGCTGCTTGAAACACAATGCTAATATATATACTTAAGAAACCAATATCAGTAACTAACCCATCCTTGTTACCATTTTCAAAGCTGGATTCTAAAAGATACTCGCTTGTTCTTCGTGACACACATGTCCTGAATAAAATTCAATCCCTTTCACTTGTTTAAAAAAACTGGTTAGCCCAGGAGAGTGGGTGAATAGAGTTGGCAAAATTCTATTAAAATAAGATCAAAGTAGTAGTATGCATTCATTTTTCCAAAACTATTGACTTAATGAAATCTGCATTTTCAATGGAGCTTATTATAGTTGCAAAGTATCCAGTGCGGATCCAGCTTGGGTTATGATAATGGACTGCATTGGGAGCAATAAGACCAATTTTCAGTGCTTTTGAAAATCCTGTCTTCCTGTCAGTTCTTTACCAGTGATATCCAGGTGTCATTTCTGTTTGCATAAGCTGTGGAAATAGAGAACCACCTCTCTGCCTGGTCTGTGAGTAGTATTTCAGAAATACTCTCTCTTCTGGATTTTTTTTGGCAACGTGCCTCAAAATTTACTCTACCTAGTTTCATCTTCTAATTTTCACTGCAGCTTTCCTTTATTTCTTTCCCCCTCTATTAAACTGGAAACAACTCATTTGCAGCAAACAGTAAAAAAAAAATTTAAAAAAATCCTTGCATCTAAAAAACCCCAGTCTTTTTGGGATGAGAGGCCAACGATCAGTTAAATTTTCTCCTTGAAGCTTTTAATGCAAAATGGAGTTGAGCTTCAAGTTTTGAAGTCCTTTACGTGACTCTGGTCCCAAAATCTACATCAAAAGGCTGTCTAATTCCCTGTTGGCTTTCATCCTATTTATTATGTAGCTAATAAAGTATATTTATTTTACACATAGTTTGGTAACATTTTACACTACTCTTCACAATGATTTCATGAATACTGGAGAGAACAAAGCAGAAGTCATCAAGTCTACTTTTTGCAAAACTTAAATTAAATAGGCTCGGTAATGTGAAAAAATAAAACCAAAACTATTCTTCAATTCGCTTAGCTTGGTAGTTAATTGCATTTATTTTTAATGTACGAGGAACATGGCTGTGGTATATTAATTTGCAAATATAACAAAGTGCTTTCCTACTCCAAGGAATTTTAATGTGGAGAGGCAAGAAACAAGTGGGTAGTAGTGATTGCTAAGCCAGGTGAGTGATTACAGAGATACCTGTTCTTTCTGTCTCTGCTGGTTTACTCAGACTAGTCTGAACCTCCCTGTTTGCACTTAGCGAGCTTCTCTCCTTTAACGGGCATTGAGGGAAGCAAGCTTTATCCATCTGACGAAAGCCAAGACTAGAAAAAATCTCAGCGACCCTGCTTGTGTGTTTGTATACAGCTGTATCGGAGCATAGTGACATGCATGTATTTATGCTTGGAGTTGTACCTTCTCATAACTACTTTTTTGCCGTATGGTGTGACCTGTGGATAGTTGACAGCACATTTCAGTGCAGTGTGACAATTTTTTGGGTTCAGACTCACCTTGTTAATTCCCCCCAGCTATGAACAGCAAAAATATGTATACAAAACAGCTTTTCAGAGGGAAGGATAAAGGCTAATGGATTTTAATGATTCTGTATTTTTCCAAATAGACATAGATGCAACATTATCCTTAACATCTGCTGGTGTATTCTTATACAATAGGATCTAGCTCCTTAAGGGTGACCTTGGAATGTTTCATGAGAGCTAGTATTATGATCCTTTATGCAGGTGACACAGGGAAAAAGGGACTTGCCCAAGGATACCCAACAAATCATGCCAAAAGCAGAACTCAGGCCCCCCAAGTTTGTTTCCTGGACAGCCATGCAACCGCAAAGGGGCTGTTTAAAGCACTGGTGATCAAGAGGTTTCCCCCATACACTTGGGCTTCATGGTGGTCTTTCTGAAAAGAAGTAATAAATATGTAAAGGGATTGTGGAGCTTAGAGATGCGCGGTGTGCTTGCTGGCATGTCACTTCGCTAATGAAATAGCATAGTTGCAGCAAGCCTGGGAAAGCTCTGCCCATCCTGGGCTCTGTCAGCTGGGTCTGAGGAATATAACAAGAGTGATTCCCATCTGAGCTTGAAGGCCATAAAACAAGGGAAATCTCTTCAGTGCCTTCCTGTTCCCACTATGATAGCAGTATTACACTGTGAAACGTTAAAATGTCCAATAATCCTGCTTTCTTCTCTCTGGCTGGGTGCGATGATGATTGAATGCTAGATTGCGGGGAAAAACATATAGATTAGTGTTTCAAAATGATCATAACGCTTTGTTGCACTGGTTTGCAATCTTCCAAAGTGCTTTACCAATACTCCTTAGTCTCAACACAGGGCTGAGACAAAGATTATCAGTATGCACATCTCGCAGGTAGGTGCATGCAGACTAAGAGGAATGGTTATGGTAACTGGTTCTGGTATATTCACATGTATGTTCACTTTGTATATTCATGACTGTTGCAGTTTTTGGTCTGATTACGATAGCAGTCCGCCTATACCAGCCTACCTCACATTTGCACATGGCAAAGAATGTCTTTGTATAAATCCATTTCATCTGTAAAAGAAGCTAAGTCACAGGACTATGCCCTAACGTGGCAGAGAAGTGACTACACACTTTACTTGGGCAGCTCTACTATGGAGGTGAAAACCTTTGGTAGGGAAGCAAAGTATATATCCAGAGAGGAGAAGTAGCTCCCTGCTTGCTGGAGGAAGCTTTGGCCTGATCTTGCCTGTCAGCACCTATAGGATGAGCTTGGAAGACCTGTCAGCAAAATTAATTCAGGCAACCATATGTATCCTGTCCCATAATAGCATGATGCCTCAAAACAAGGAATGCGTGCTGTTTGGCTGAACAGCATTTCAGCTGGTGTGGGAGGCAGCTCTCGATCAGACTTATTAATTTGATAGAAATGCTGCTTTCAGACATTTTCTGGGGAAAACCTGATTTCTCAAGCATTAATTCAATACGAAAAACTTTGTCAATTAGCCCCATAATCTCATTTTTAGCTCTGAATGTGAAGAGCACACACATGTCTGTCTGACTGCCTAACAGCTGCAGTCCACTAGGGAAAATCAGAAGGCAAAAAAACAGAGCAGGGATTTTTGTTTGTCTGAGCAGATGAGAATAATTTATATCTACAAGCTATTTATAGAAAGGCTGCAGCAAGCTAATTAATTGTTTATAGGGAGAACTTTAAAGAGCATAACCTGAGATCTGACATTCTGTATAATAATTATAATTAGAGATGAGCTGGAATCAAAAATCAGGATGTGAACACAGATACATTTTGGGAAAGTTTTGAATCTGATCCAGATCTCAGCTGTGCAGCTTTTTGCAGCCATTAGGATAGGCTAGAATGAAATCCTGGGTTGGAATTTGGCCTTCTGTGTTTTGGTAAAGTGCAAATCTGGACCCACATTATGTGACAAGGGCCAGCTCCTAACTAGCATCTGGCATACTAGGGAATAGCATTACAGGGGGTTGTTATGCCTTTATTGGTACATATTTATTTGGTGGTTTGGGTTTTTTTTAAAAGTAACTCAGAAAAGCTTACTGACTTATGTGTTAGGATCTTGGAAGCTAGCATTGACATTTATAAGGTGATTGTCAAACTTCTAAATTATTTTAGAAATAGCCTAATTTCTGTGAAGTCTTCTTGAGCCTTATAATAAAGGAGTGGTCTGTTGGTGTTTTCTAGGTCTTGAGGAGTAATGGAAAAGAATTTGAATGCTCAGCTTGGAAAGGCAGCTGAGGCATAGGCATTGATTTATATCTACACTTGCTAGCACTTCTGACTCCAGTATAATAGCACCTGAATATTTTGAAACTTGGTTCTGATTTTAAACTAATTAGAAGTCAACTACTAAGTGCTATATAAATAAATATACAATAGTGAACCAGATGAAAGACCAATTAAGGAGCCAGAGAATTAAATCTCAGTCAAATGTTTATCTTGACCAGTGCATCTCAGTTTATAAGAGAGATCTCTAGGCAGAAAGAAAATGCATCCAAGGAAAGACTACATCCTGCCTGTATATTACAATTAGTTAGCAAATATGCAACTGAATTTCACACTTTGTTTTTCTTCCATGTACCAGAGGTAATTGCTGAAGAGTTTATGGTACTTTTCACAGGGTACTGGAGAACTTGAAAGACCTCTTTATCTCTGTGCAGCAGCTAATTGATTTCTTAAGGTATATCCAGAAGAGCTTGCAGGGCGGGAGTAGTAGCACAGGCGAGCACGCTTGCTTCTGCAGCCAGCACAGCCAGTGGATTGTCAGATAACAACAGAGGACTTGCACGTAGTTGCAATGCATTTGGGTCAAGTTAGACCCTGTATCATCAGTTCTGACCATGGCTGTCCAATGTTCAGCATCACATAAGTAAGGCCCTCACACACTGCAGTGCTCTTAAATCAGTAGCTACAGGCATGTTTCACTGTTGATGCTGTTTTGCTCTTGTTTTCATCCCTTTCATCCCAGACAATTTTTTCTGGCTGCTGTGGCTGAGCTTATGCTGCCTTTTGCTCTCTCTCTTAATTTCTTCTCTTGTTATGGACCTAAACCTTTTTGCATGAACAATGTGGGACTGTTTTCAGCTTGCTGTCAATGCATTTCCAGACAAACAAACCTACTTTCACTGGACCAGTTCCTGAGCTGCATAATCTTCTCCTCCAGGAGCTGCAGCTTTAGGCAGGCAGGATGTTCACTCGTAAGTGAACTGCTCCCTCCACGTTCAGCACACGCTAGAAACTGCTAGTTTGAACTAAAAGATGATATTGTTTTCCCTCGTGCATGTCACAGTGCCTTCCCTCATGCAAGGCACAATATTTTGTGCCTTGGGGCAGCTTCTGCAACACCTGAATGTGTCGCTATGAAAACATTCTTCCACCCAGTGGCTTAAAAGGGTGGCAGTTGTTTTATGCAATGCAAGCTAAACTGCAGATCTGAACTAGCTCTCTGCAGAGCATTGCTGCTAATCCAGTGCTGTTTGAGGAACTATTCATCATTCTTGTCTTCTTCAGTGAACTTACAAGGCTGTCTAGTAAGGACCACACACATAATCTTTTATTTATGTAATGGTCTGTTTATCAATGTGAGGTGAGAATTTGACCTTATTATACAAACTTCAGTATTCCCAAGATGTGTCAAAATCCAGTTTCCTCTTGCAGCTCAGCCCTTCCTAACCCCCTTTTGCATTTTCATTGCACTTTTCATTATGTAGCTAATTAAGCCATGCTCATATATAAACACCATTACATGTTTTACCAGCTAGTAAAAAGTTCTCTGAGATATATATATGTATATGTATACACTGATATATAGTGTATGCAGCATGGGATTTTTTTTCTGAAGTAGGTTGTAGTTGGTTCAAATCAAAATATTTTTCTAATGGCATTGCTATGAAAGCAGACTAATAGAGTCTAACTGTGAGATTTTTTCTCCTTCTGGAAACAAAATGAGAATAAATGAAAACATACAGTATTTTTGTTCTTTCTTGTTGTATTTTGTGCCCAAATCAAAATTTCAGAAAATACAAAACAGCCAATATTGAACTAGTGTATAGAAGTTGCAGCTAAGCTTGGATTTAGCTATGAAAGTCAAACCATGAACAACATCTCATCCGTGCACACAAATCAACCCTGACTTGGGATGATACTATAGGATCTTGTTCTCTGTGTGCATGTGCATCCTTCGCAGAACCTTTAAAGATGGGTAGAAAATCTGTACGCAAGGTGCCTTGACATGCATACCTGCATCTTTCAGTTAAACCTGGGCTGTTGTTTCCATCTGCTCTGTCCTGCATCACATCACAACAGCCTCTCCTTGTCTTACATGTGAATTTTTAATTCAGAGATTTAAATTAATCTAACTTGACTCTTCAGGCAAGAGTCCAAACGCTGTGAACAGAAACACAGAATTTGGTTTACGAACCCACTGTGAGCTGAAGTATGCAAGGTTTGTCTGGCTTTAGTTACCTGTTTCCAGGGATACTCAAATCTGCTTAAGTAAACTTCCGTGTTTCTAATTTTCACTCTTCTTATCAGGAGAATTGTGTGCATTAGGTTTCTTCTGCTGGCTCAAATACTGCCTGGGGGATGAATGACAGTGAAGCTCAGTTTCTGTTAAAGAATATGCCTTTTTAAAGTATATTTTATGTGTTTAATTGATACCAAATCATCTACCTAATTCATAAGGGGACAAGGTAGAACACACGCGTAGCTGAATGCTTCATTCCAAGACCAAAATATGGAGAGTAGTCTGTTGGATTTGATGTAATGTACTGTAAATATAGGTCACCAGACTTATCCATTTAAGGAAAAAACCCAATGTATGTAATTCCAAGTAAAGAACAAGTACCTTAGGATATTGTGTTAAACCACGGAGTGATTACTCACATGCATAAAGTACATGTGACAGACTGCAGGACTGGCACATGTATTATCGCGTTTTCCCACACTAGTTGTGTATTAGAATAATCCTTTTTCATCATAGCATGCTGATGGGCATTAATAAAATAAGCCCACTAATTTAACAATATTCTACAACTTTGCCTCAAGTACACTTTTTGTTCTGGCATGTAAAAAAACCAAATAAAATGCACAGAGCAATTTCTCATCACCGCTGGGACTATATGCCAAGATGATTTGTCAGAACTCCTACAGCTTCAATGCCTTTCCACCTATTTCTTCCACCTTTTCCCCTTTCTTTTATTTTTAACTTTAAATTTATTGTTTTTAAATTCAATGAGATAACATAGCTACCTCAGAGGAGGAATTTTATGTCATTCCACAGTGAAAATGGCATTCTTTAAAAAGTTGTGCTATTACTTTACACCTTTTAAGAAACATACATACAAAACCAATGTAACGAAAGTTTTTAACTAGACTGAACAATTTCTGAATAGCCATGGGGCAACGTCCTGGCTCAAGCCTCTGTTAGCTAGCTAACTGCCAATTAATCTGTATTTCATTAAGAAATAAAGGATTAGACTATAATAGTTTTACTTTAGACGGAAGTATCAGGAAGCTGTGAGAGATCTTAAAACCTGATTCTGAGTTTTCCTTTCCTACATCTGTAGCAGATTGCCTCAGCCTTTGTTATTAAAGTTAAAGCTTTTGGCACAAGAACCAATTTTGGTAAATGTTACCTTTTCACATAGGTGGATGTTTTTTGTAGAAAATGTATAAAGAGCCAAAGAAGAAAATAATTTCATATCTAGAATTTACTTTTGGCAATTGTTCAGAAATATGGAAAATTTAGGATTTCAGGAAAAAGGGCAGGATTATGCATGTAATTATTCCTTCCAAATTGTGGTGAGGTAATATTTGGGGCATTAGATTTCACTACAGTTTTTTTCAGGGTCTAACAGAGACAGGAGAACATGACAGGTTGTCTTCACTGTGGAAGAACACAGTAAAATATTCATCAGTAGGGAGGGTAAAAAAGGACCAAAAGCTGAGGTTGCTTTGAGATATTTATAACAAGAATAAAGAAAAAAAAGTCAATTGTCATTATTTTGGATGTTTTAGAATTTCAGGGTAGATGTCTTGAGTGAAACACCAGTATTTCAATAGAAAAACCCCAACAGTTAGGGTAATTATGGCAGCAGAACTTCTTCCTGAATCCTCATTTTTTGGTACTGATAACGTTCTGAAATTCTGTTTAGCCTGAAGTTTCTTGCAGTTGATGTCTATCAAAAGAAATCAAGCATTTTTAGGTTTGCTGTAATTTGTACAAAATTCCTTCAACCACTTATGAATTATGTGAATATGAAAAACAAATATAAGCTCTCTGTTATAATCCTAATTGAGTTGTAATACTCTCCCACTGGGTACTTCTCTGTCTCTTTAGGAAATTAAATCCCTTAAAAAAATCTAACCCCTAATCCACTTATTTTCTTTTGAAAATCAAGTTAGGTAGCCAAGTGTACTTTAAGATACCCAAGTACCTTTGTAATCCAAACCCAGGTCATGTTCTGAAGTGAAACTCCAATTGCATGTCCTGCTTAGCCCGTGTTTGGGCTGTTACCTGCGCTGGGGCTACCTCTGTTTGATCATCTCTGCCTCCTTTCTTCCTCCCTCCCTCCTACTGAAGACTACCTGTTGCCTGCCTGCGTGGGTCATGGCTACTTGGGAAAAAAAGTTGTTTCATTTGATGTGTGAGCCAATCCAGATCACTGCTCTTTTCTTGTGCTGTTGCAATAGTAATAGGGCTTTGGTGGCAGTGATGGTCTAAGAAGGAAAACTAAGGTTTGTAGGCAGAGGTAATACCTTTTATTAGACCAAAGTGCTATAGCTGGAGCCTGTAATGTGTTTGCAAACTTGCCTGCTTCTGTATATCGAGCTAATGGAAGTTATTACCTCTCTCTGTTAACCTGGCCTTATTTTCTTTAGAGCCAAATCAGCAGGGACAGTGGCACTTGGAGCTGATGTTTAAGCTCAGTTCCTTCCATTTGAGGAGGTCCCCCTTTCCCTATGGAGTAGCCAACCCACTGAGCTGCAGTAGATGGGCAGTAACTCACTGCCTCCCTTTAGCTTGTTCTCTTTTAGATGGCGGAATTAAAGATTCAAGATTGAGAAGGAGGGAGGAAAGTCGTAGTTTGGGGATGGTGGTGACCCTGGCTCCCAGCCCGCTCCAAGGGCTGCTCATGTATCCCAGGAAGAACAGTCACTGCATAAATTGCAAGAGGGTCCTTGGAGTGAATGCAATGCTGAGTGCTCTTGGATCTTTTTCTTAAGCTTTTACAGTTTTATTCCATCTCTAATTATGCATGGAACTAAATCCTGAAGAAACCTGGAAGGCTGCAGTGAAAAAGAGCTATGCTGCAGTGGGAAAGGGGTGGCTTTCACTCTCGCTGGCTTCCTTTCTGTCGCACGTCTCAATTAGACACACACTCCCCAAACTTCAGTTCAAGTGGAGATGGGAAAGCAGGCTTCCACTTATGCGTGATGGTCTTTTGTTATGAAAATATGTCTTAGCCTTTTTGCAGCCATGACTGCATGGATGGGTAGCTCTGGGGGTTTCAGAGTTGTCAATACAACGGTCGGTGATGTGAAAACAAATGAAAAAAACCATTTCTCTTGGAGTTCTTGGATCTGTGCAAAACGTGTATGGAAAAATTGCTAACTGCTCTGCAGTGGAAGGTAATGTCAGTATATGAATCTGCCTGGGCTCTCTTAGCAAGAACAGGCCTTGCCTGACAGAAAGGTCAGAGTTGTATTTCCTTGTAAGAGTTCAAATTCCCCAGTGAAAGAGGAAAAGGGATGTCTGCGTTTGGGCAGAGGAGGTCTGGTACTGGTTCTGGCATGCATCCAGATAGAGGGGCTTGCTGTAGCTCTGTCACTGTGACATGTAAGTCTTTTTCCAACTTATTGATATCTGTATTGATAACCTGACTGCAAATCTTTCTAACATTACCAAGGCTGAATGAGCCAGCTCATGACAAATGGCAGATGTGACATTTAGCATTCAGTACTGCAGCATCTTCCTTCTATCACAAATATCTACCCTACAATCTCTTTACATAGCAACTGAGCACCTCATGATATTTGAAGTATTTGTCTTTACATTGATCTTCTGAGGCACGCGATGTTCTTTTACGGTTGTGCTGGGATTTGTCTATAGCTATCTGAAATATTGGTGTCCAGCCTGAGCGAGTTGTTCAGCAGAACTGTTTATTGTAAGAGATGCTCTTCCAGAAAAAAAGATCCCTCCTGTCCTAAGGCAGATGGGGCAATCACCTTTTGGAAGTGTCTGTCTCTCAGTATTGGCTATAAAAGGAGTTTCTGCTGTCTAAAACCTACTGTTGCAGGCCCTCTTGAAAACTGCAGCAGGCATGAAAGTATCTTTAGAAACGTGGTCCTGTGTCACTTTCCCAATGCAATAAAAGAAGCATAAGGGAGAACAAGGAATTGTGGTGTCCTGTGTAGTAAGCACTGTAATGCTGACCAGCCTCCAACTCACCTGGGCTTTCAACCCACTTGAAGAACAACATATCGATAATTATTGCAACATTGTGACACTGCTTAAGTGAACCTTACTTTTCTTTACCTCTTAACTACTCTTCATAGTGGGAAGGAAAAATCATAAAATATGGTGGTATGCCCATATAGTAATGAGGCCATTTGTGTCCCATCAAAGTGCTGTTTTCATATTTGTGTTGAAAAGGTATTTATTCTATTACTGGCTGTGGCCTTACAGGCCTCTCTTTTTCTGACTGCATATTTAACATAAATTACCAACCTCAGAGGGGATATGATGGCCTGTCTATAGCTGCATTAAAAGGTGTTTCATGTGTAAAGAAAAAATGTGAATTTTGGCAGACTTAAACAAAAAAGAACCTTCTAAAAAATTTGTATTTCAATACAAAAGTAGTCTTATTGGCCCTGAGTCATTCTGGTGTTTACATATGCACTCCCAGCTCCAAGAGCACAGTGGTTCCAGTCGTGCCTGCGGTAGCTAGTACTCGCTTGAAAGTGCTATGATTAAGCTGAATCACCTCCAGCCATTAGAATTTCAATGGTCAAAACTCAGACTTGTGCCCAAAGCAGAAACTTCATGCAGGATTTCACCCACACAGGAATTCAGGGTTTAGGCAGTACCCTGTGTAGCCTGGAAAATTTTATGCTAATTGTGGAAGCCCACCCTAGCTAGCCCCATGGGCACTTCCTTTGGTGATGCTGGCATGGCTTCTGCTTTTCCACCGGCCCTTGGGGTGTCTTGCTTCCACTTAACCCACAGAGCTCCAAACAGGATCCCTGCTCCGAGAGGAATTAGGCCATAACCACTGGGATAATGTTTCTGTAAGGTTTTGTGGCCCGCTTGCACCTGGACTGCTTCCCTTGAGTCTCTGCCATGTTTCTCTCAGCACCCCGTGTGGGACAGTTGTGGTGGCTTGAATAGGGCTCCCTCCCACCAAACTCTGTGCCAGTGATAAGATACGAAGGGAACCTGGATCATACACTTATGCAAGCTTTCATTACTTTCTCCTAATTATGATTGTAATTTATTTTTTTTAATCTGCAGAGATTATTACAATTGTATTGAGATTCTTTATCTCCTTTGTGAATACTTATCCTTTGATCATCTATGTATAGTATTAGCTACCTCTCCTCTAATTACATCTGCCTGATTCTTCAGCAAATCTTTTAAGGCAACATTAATCAACTGAATTTGGAACAGAGAGCACCTGAAGTGTCTCATGCAAACCCTCAGATTGAATTTAAATTGTGCTCTCAGAAATGAAAGGCAATTTCCTAAAGATTTTTTTAAATTTAACTTCAAAGCCTCCCAAGTATATTTTATTTTGATAGATCTCAAATAGAAGAACCTTTTTCATTGCCAATATATTCTGCTCTTAGATATATTCAGTTTACACCAGTAAGGCAGAAAATAATCACTGCTCTATCACACAACATTTAAGGAGTTTTCAGTAGTCACCTGGGAACAATAAATAAGCTACAAGCTTGTTGCAAGAGAGTATATTTTATATATCCATAAAGAAAAGATCTTTCCTGACTAAAGTGTTGTGTGTTTCAATACATACTGCTGATTTTTTTTTTTTTTTTTTTGGCCAAGTTAGGCAATTTTCTTGCAAAAAGTTATTTTACACTGGAGAAAAGGCAGTATAGAGACTCATTTTACCATTTGACAGCTGTTCCTCAGAGCGTTTGCCACAGAAGCCTCACGTGAGAAGACATTGCAAATTCCAAACTCAGGAAAAAATTGCAGTCAGGTATTTCTGAATGGTCACAAAATTGAAGAGAAGCTGCCCTTTAAGTGTAAGTCAATCTGGATCTGCCCTTCAGCAAACTTGGGCTGATTCATCTTGGTTTACATCAGAATTGTGGAATTCAGAGAGAGGTTTAGAGTGAAGTGTACTTTGCATCAGACATTAAACAGCAATTTGAGGGTGTCTGTTGCAAGAGATTTGAAGCTGCAGCTGAATTAAGAACATACTAAACCATAACTTAAAATCACACACTCCTGGACCTTTCTCTGTCGAGAGCACTCTCTGCTCCAAAGAGGGAAATCTCTGTTCTAGTTTCCATTCACCTTTGCTAATTCAGTTTTGTACCATAAGCTGTGGATACCACAGTTAGCTTTACTTTTCCTTGTGACAAAAGGAGATTTTGATCTTTAATGCATAAGATTTTGATCTTTAATGTGCATGCACAGAGGCACAAATTAAGATTCCGTTCAGACTGATGTCATCTTTGTTCCTCATTTAAAGCTTAGAAAAAGATGGTCTTGCGTATCCTGCTATAGCACGTCTTCCAGAACGGCTTGTGGAGGGTTCACCAGGGTGGGATAAATGCGGTTGAGTAGTTTCCGTGAAAGGAGATGAAGACACACAAAGCCCATGAGGGGAGAACATTAATGTCATTTTATATTGTCAGACAGGTAGAAAGGATCTTAACATAGATGTAATTTGGCCTGAATGTATTGACAGCACAGAACCATCAACTTTTTTCATCTTAGTTCCTCCTTTGACAAGTTACTGTGTAAGCTGAAAGTTTTGCAATGACAAACCCCTTATTGCCTTTAACTGAAGCAGAGGTGTCCACTGAAATGAAAGCCACAAGTTTTTTTTCTTAGCTCTCCAAACCTGCTTCTCCTGGCCACAACAAAGCTGTATGTAAAAGAGAGACATGCAAAATAATAGAAAACTGACTTTTTATTAGATAATTTAGTACCGAAAGTAAAAAAGCAGAAGGGAGAAAAAAAATCCCCTTACTCAATGGATGGATGTGTTAATGAATAAAGGATTTTGGAACTAGAGGTGTTAGTCATAGGGCATGACAAATATTGGTATGCTTGAGCATCAGGCTACAGATCTTAAACCTGGCATATATCTTAGTTTTATTCTGACTTCTTAGAAATGATGAGTTCATGACTCTTCTACATTACGTTCAAATAATCTGTATTAGTGAAGCACTAACTCTTCCACACTTTTATCATGTGTGCCAATGGATCTACAAACAAGAGTGGCAGAACAAACCCATGCACATCTGCCTGACACAGCTTTTTTCCCTCCTCTTTCTCTATTTTCTTTGGTTTATTTTCTTCACTCAAGAGTGCATTAGAGCTCTAAAAATAAATAAAAGAAACGGTTTTGTAATGACTTCCTGGGCTTTAGTGTTTACTTTTTATGATATGCTTTTCTACTGCTAGAGGAGTGCTCATCCCATGCTTTCAGTACCCTTGATAGTTTTTTGGAACTAGCAGTAAAATTGCAGTAGCATCTAGGGGTCTATGTGGGCTGAAGTTTCTGTTGTGCTGCACAGTTGCTGGCTGTGTCTGCTGCCAGCTACTTGCATCTCACTAAGTGAGATGGAAAAAGAGGGTGTTCAGGAGCTGAGCTGGGACCTAGGCTCAGGGAGCGCACACCCAAAGATTAGAAGAATTGTGCTTATGCTATTAGAAACGTATTGATGTTTTCAGAAATAATTCCTAGTGCCATTTGTGCTATTTAATGGTCCATGAAGCCAATAGATGTGTTACAGCTGGCACAGCTTCTGTGTGCTTCAGTAGCTTTAGATTAAGGTATGTTCTCTTTGAAATGACGGGAATTATTTGGCTGGGGAAAAATAAAGAGATCTTCACATTTTAATAGCACTGTTACAATAATTTTTGTTTGTTACGCCTTTACTGCTTTGCCTCAAGATGCATGTGGATTGTTCTGAAAACGTGGCATGGGTGAACTGCTAAGTGCTGAAAGCTTCTTAAATCTAAACCACCGCTTCTTGTTAGACATCACATGGGGGAGTCAATAATGTTCTCAGCATTCTCTGTGCACCTTTTCATAGAAGGAGTGTGCAAGTAACGCAGGTTAGATTTCAGTCACATTCATCTTTGCACTCTGGCAAATAAACACTTGAATTCTTGTGCGAATTTAGACTTGTGAGTGGTTGTATATGATTCAATGGTAACATTCAGTTATTTGCAAGCACATGGAATATAGGACTGGCAGCGAGTTCCAGTCCTGCAAACAAAACGTACTCATACACGTGCGTTCTTGAAGTCAGTAGTTTTGTTTGTAAAGATGCTTCTCTAAGATCTTTTGTAGAATCTTGAACTGAGAAGAAAAGACTTTTGGTATAAGAAAAACCAAAGTGTTTCTGTGCATTAAATACTACCAGCTGACACCACTAGGTATGAGTGTATAACTGAAAACAATCAAACAGTGATAGATGTGTACATGTGTTTGTATGTAGTAAAAAAATAACTTTTAAACTACATAAACTATTTGGCCCGTAGGATGGGGGAGCTCATTTAAGAGTCGTGACTTGAACTGTCTCAAACCTGAGCCAGGTGCTGAGCCCTGGGGTGTATATGCTGAAGTGTAGCTGGCTCTCAGTTCAGTGCTGCACTTTGTCAGCTTGAAATGTGTTTACTCCAAATTCACATGTTTATGCAGAGATGTTTCATGAATTCTGCATGCCAGGTCACACCATCTATGCACATTCCCATTGTAAAATGCAATTGTGCTAGTTGGTGGAGGGAAATCAGATTTTTTAGGACTGAGTCCAAAATAGTTTATTTCCATATTTTTCTTTTTTCCATTTCTTTTGTAAAAGCCAGGAAAAGAAGCCAATTTAAGCTATGTCCATATTGTGTCTCTGGCACCAGCAAAATAAATCAGTAGCATTTTACTGAGACAATATGTAAATACAGCTCAACCTTCCTCACACTGATCACTTGATTGCCAATTTGGCCTCTGTGCAAGTACGGCGTGGCAGAAATGATACTTCTTTAAAACTCGCATGCCACCACCATTCAGCTCTCCATATATTGAGCATTTTTCTGTTTTTAATTAGCAACTTTGATATTAAGCCAACTGGCAAATATTTATTTGATGAAGATTCTCCATTCATTAGCAAAATGAGAAAAAATGAATCTATAATAGCATATAACTGCCCCATTAAGCAACATTAGCTATCCATTTGAGAGCTAATAATGTAAAATACAATTTTCCGACCACCAGATGTTGATGAATAAACTGGTGCTAAATTGGTGGCAGTAAAGCAATAAACAGGTCAGAGGTCAATTAGTTCCACCAGAAAGAAGCAACCCACTGGGAAAACGGCAGCAATGCCGTGATGGATGCTTAGGGGGTGACTGACTGGTGTTTTATTCAGAATTATGTGCACGCAGCTGAGAGAGACTGAGATTCAGGCCAAATTGATGTTTACCTTTATGGGTTACTGTTGTTTCTTATTGCAGCAAAGCCAGGAGATCTCAGCCAGGGCTGGGGGCTGTGGCAGTGCCGTCCCCTCCCCAAGCAGCCGATGATGCTGGATGGTAATTTTGGCCCCACGGGAGGTGGTGGCTGAACCATCACCCTCAGTGGGACCGAGAGCCTCCTAGAGTGCCTCAGCCTGTACAGGTATTTGGATATGGCTCAGCCTTGACATGCTCAAGTGAAAGCCACTGTGCCTCTCTTTGGGTGCCAACCCAAGAAAAAAAGACTTATTCTTACATGGAATTCCACACTTTGAGAGAAAACACCTCAGTACATGCTGAGCTTTGATTTCAGGTGACTTGAACAAAGGAAGATGAGAGCTAGAAGATGAGGCAGCTGAGCTGGAGGACCCAGCAAGGGTGCGTAGCATGAGAGCTGAAAAGTAGCCCCACGTTACAAAAATCACTGATTGTTCCACTAACTTTGTGTGAGTAATGCATGGTTGTGCAGGGAGGATCACAGCTTCAGCATTGTTCCTTTCATTTTGCGTAATTAAGATACTCGGAAGGAGTAAGTCAAGTTTTCTATTCCAATACATCGTTTTGAAATAGTGCTACAGAAATTAATCAACTTTTTTTTTAATCATCCATTTTATTCTGACCTATCACCTTTCCTTACAGCACTAGCATGTAAATCTTATGCACACTGCGTTAAACTATGTTAATATATTCCACAAATCACTCCCAAGGTTTGCCGCATTATGTTGAGCAGAAATGTGATGTGACAGAGAATAGAGAGGAGAGAACATGGGCACCTTTTTGGAGACACACTCCAACTCTAATTAAGTACAAGTCTTAGAAAATATTCAGTCTCTACAAAAAGTACTCTAGTCCTCACAGTGGCCTTTATTTTCATTTCCATTTGTCCCCTAAAAAGTCCTGTCATCTTAGGACAGTGTTGGAAAGCAGACTTAAGGGATGAGAAAAAGTAAATATCCATCATAGAGTGCAAACTGTAATCAGTCCTGAGCTGGTAGCATTCAGTATGTGTTACCCAGCAGACAAGAGGAGTCAGTGATCCACTGTGCTTTTTGTGCTGCTGATCATCTTTGTCATATTCAGAGTTTTCTTTCTCTGGAATAATAGATCACTGTTTTTCTGTCTGAATAGCTATTTCCTCCTCCTTGTATACAATACAAAGGCTATCGCTTAAGTATAAAAGCTTCTCATCAAATCTCTGCAGGATGTTCTTTGCCCAAATCTGCACTTTAAAGACACTTTTTGCAGTGCAATATCTGAATTACATCAGATATATGGCAGCTTTTTTTCTGAAAATAGCAGCTCTGAGCAGGATTTAGAGTTAGAGTGAACAAAAGACTGTTGGAAGTGGCTGAGTAGAAAAACTTGTGGAGTTTTCGAAGTAAAACTGTGGGGTTTTTTTAAATTCAAACCTCTAAAAAGTCTACGTAATGTATTTTTCTCTCCTCCAAAATAAAGCTGTACTTTCAGAAAATTCCACTGGGTGCAATTAGTAGATCTGGTAGAAATACTCATAGTGAAAGCTGAAGCTGCTTAAAATCCAAAGTGGTTTAATTCTGAATTAATGCCGTGATCCTGCACCCACTGATACCAGTGCTTAGCTTTAAACACATGGAGATCAATTCAACCCAACTAAAAAACCACCAAAACTGTTTATGATTGTAGCGATATAAACGTCAGATGTGTAAGATAGAGGGGGTGCCAATAAGCTTTCCTCCAGCTGTGCCCCAAGATGCAGGCTGGGGGACCCCAGGGACCCTGAGCTGGCGTTTCCAGGGTCGCAGAGGCTGCCAGCCCAGCGCTGCCCTGACATGCCTCGCTTGCCTTTGGGGTTCAGCTGAAGCCACTTGTCCCCAGCACGTGAGAGGCCACGCAGCTCACATGACGGGGGAGGGAATTTGATGTGCTGTGGCGTGTGTGACGGTGCACAGATGGATGTGTGAGGGTGACATGAGACATGCTGGGTTAGGTGGCATGAGGAGGAGGAGGCAGGCTGGTACGCTAAGCTATTGAGTTAGTGCTGTGTGTGCTGGAGGCACCAAGTTTCTCACAGGAGGTGCTTGGAGAGCCCCAGGACTGGGCTCTGCCTGTGTGTGCCCGTGGCTGTGCTCAGCCCCTGCGTTCCCCTGCACGCCTTGGGTGACGCCTTGGGTGACGCTCAGCCAAGGGCTAAAGTACCTGCTGAGGGCTGTGTAACCGTGGGGCCCAGGGGACGTTTAAGACTATGGGAAGATGGGTTGGAAAGTGCTGTGCTGTGCCCCTGGGGATGCCTGATGTCAGCTACAGTTTCTGAAGGGAAGGTTGTAGGGCTAGGTGTGCAGCTGAGTACCCGTTAAGGCCCATGGAACAAAACATACTCAAATGATGCATGGAGTCTCAGTGTCTCTTTTTCCCTCCCCCTTTCTAACTTTACTGAAGAAAATAATTTTCAAAGTTTTGGTTTGAACATCATCTTCCTTTTCTGCCCTATTATTTTCTCTCTCCTGTGATTTACAAAAAACCCATGTAAATATTTTATGGTAGGGCCAATTTTATTCTCTCTTCTCTTCCCTTAAAGAAAGCACTGATAAATGTTGCTTTGTTTTTGATTCATCCTCTGTAATAGCTTTCTCCCAAGCCCAGAAAAAACCTATACAGAGACACATACACACTTTCTTTCTTTCACAGAAGAGATATATTGACTTCTTAGTGTAGAGAATAGTCTTTTTTTTAATAGCATGGTCTTGTATCGTTGTCCTGATATTAGCATCTGGATATATCTTCTTCAGACAGATGGACTTCTTATTGCGAGTCAAATCCAGGGGGAATGATCACAAAATGAATTTAAAACAAAGAATTAAGATACTGTTATTCGTTGGCAGTTCAATTTTCTTCCTTTCCCTTTTAAATACATCCGTGTGTGTGTATGCATATATACACACATATATGTATACATACACAGAAAGAGTACTCACTCTAATTGTAGCCTATGTGTCTCAGCAGATGCACATACAGAAAAAAATAAATTGATAATTCGCTGATGCACAGTTACAAGTGGATGTTTGTTTCTGAGAGCCTAAGAACTTGTAAATGTCAGCCCAGATCCCGTGGCTTCATCTCCTGTCAGCTTTCACACTCAGCTTAGCTGGGACACATAACAAGTAAACCTTTTAGAAAATTCAGCCTTCAGTTAGGGTGCATATTTTAAATGAATTGTAAGAACCCGTCTTCACTGTCCACTATTTTGCATGGGGAGTGCATTTACAGAGAGCCAGCAGTTCTATGCTGTGTCTCTTGGCGTGTGCCCTCAGAGGTTTGAGCTTCAAGCCGGGACCCAACTGCCCTGGCAGCTCACTTGTACTGTCCTGTCAATTCATGTATGTCAGAGGCGCAGTTTTAAAGAAATGGCTGGTGAGAGCTACCTCTTGGTCATGACATCTTTAGCAGTCTCCTTGAACTCTAATGCTGAAAATTCAGGCTGTTCACCTGCCCCTCACTCTATTGCTGATGTGGCACCAGGAGAGGGAAGCGGGGGGGGGGGGGGGGGGGGAAGAAAAGTATGTGCTTATTCTTCTCTGTCATTTTTTTTAGTTGTTTCAAATTTCTGAAATGCAAGTTCAAAGAAAGGGTAATTACTTTCTGCAACGGGCATTCATCTAATGGGAGAGTCATTTGCAATGAAAATATTTTAACACCTAGGTGAAATGTTGCTAATGATTTGCTTTGTCAGGTCGTTAGGTAGCTTTCAGTCTTCACTGAAGGTAGCAGAAGTTTGTTCTCAGCATGACCACCGAGGAAGCATTGTCTTAATTTCTGATTATATCCCACTTGCTTTTTATAACATCAATTTATGATCATAATCTCATCTCTTTGAGGGAGGCAGTGATGGGGGAGAAGGGGCTGGATTGCTGGAATCAGAGCCAAGGCACAGAATGTGTCACTGCAAGTGCAGTGCATGTGCACCCGGAGCAGGCACTCGCTGTCTTCCTGGAGCTTCTCATACTTTTTCCTTGTTATATTAATGAGTTGACTTCATAGTCCAGAAATCTTTTGTTTGTTCCTTTTTCTTTTTTTTTTTTTTGTTTTGTTTGTTTGTTTGTTAAAAAGTTGTAACTCAGCAGGCTATGGCTGGTGTGTGCCAGGGTGCTGTTTATACCAGGGCTGCTTCCCCCAGGATATAATTCTGCCTCAGTCTGACATTCTTAGTGAGCACTGCTGAGGCCTCTGACAGACAATTGATTTCAAGGAACACGCTCTATTGAAAGAATCTCAGATTTGGGCCATCTGCAAAGCACAAGGATCTCTGTGCCTTCATAAAAGAGTTGGTTGCAAGGAGAGAGAATCTAGGCCCTTGGGAGCAACGCTTTACCTGCTATTCTTTGCATCCCTGCAGTTCTGCACACAGCTCAAACCCATTAAAGGCAGGAGCAGAGAAGAGAGCATTAAGACCTATCTGACCCACTGGCAATGTAAGAAATCTTGGTTCGTTCTTTTTTTTTTTTTTCTTAACATGTTTTTTCCAAGGCACAGTAAAATCAGATTTCCAAACTACCCAAACACAGCTTAAAATGTAATAATCATTTGTCACTCAACACCAGCCATAGCTTTGGCCAGGGTCCCTGTGAGGGATCTGTGAGAAGATGCTCAATGTCACCTGGATGTTTGTCTTGTGATAGTGGACTTGCACAAACAGAAATTGAAAACATTTCATCAACACTGACCCAGTTTGAAGATAAACTTGCTTTTTAGCCATGGGAACCTGAAATACCTCTCACAATTTTTTTCCTGGGAGGGGGAGGAAAATCTTTCTTTCTTTTTTTTTTTCCTCCATTTTAGTTGTTATTCATGTATTTAAGTCTGTGTAAGATAGGGGACTAAAGAAATAATAGAATAGGAAAAATATTACAAGTGAATTATAATATTAATGTAGGTACAATATGGTACTAATCTTTTATAATTATTTTCTATAGAAACATCCATCAGATTGTTCACACTCTACTGCATTTAGGTATTTCAGATGCTGAGTACAAAACTGTTCTTATTTTATTGGGAAATTTAACTTTAACTTGTTTAATCTAGTTAGAGACCTTTTCCTATCATCCGTATAGTCTGTTTCTCTATGGTTGGTTCAGGTGTCACTGTGAAAAAATCGAATGCATTTTTACAAGAGAAAATTCACACAAAAAAGAGCATTTGGTGCAATGTAAGGAAACACCAGATTTCTTGGCCTGTTTTCTTTTACTTCCTCTTGTTTCCAAATGAACTCTCATATCAGGGTGGGTATAATATAATTCAAATCCTAAACTCACTTATTTAATCTCTTGTCAAAGTCGTACCTTAATGTCTATCCACAACCCTGGTAGAATTAAAAATAAAGAGTGTTGTCAGGTCCGGAAATGTAGTTATTTCACTTGTCATTTCTTGTTAGTCCTTTCTTTCACCCATGATCACTGAGTGCATAAAATATTTAAAAGAATGTGCTGTGTTCTATCAAACGCAGTTGAGATGAGCAACAGGGGCTGTCAGCAGAAGAGGTCATCAGGCAATTTCACTCTCTGCTTTCTTTTGGGGCCTTTGTAAGCCAAGCGTTATGAAAATAGGCCAGTCACACAGAAGGATCCGTGGTTTAATACATAGTATGTGTTTTCAATAAGAGAATTTGGCTTGCATCCCAGGGATTATAATGATTTATTTCTGATGTGTAGTACTTCAGGTCTCTGGGAAATTGGTGGAGCATAAAAATTTGTTTGTGTGTGACCCGATATAAGTGATAATTTAAAAATGGATTGAGATCTTTTGTGATGCAGGTATATAGTGCACCTACATTAACTAGGGGATCTGTGTCTACAGACTAACAACAGGACAATGCATAGCAGTGGGAGCCAGTAGTGTAAAAGGCTCTAGCTAGATACAGCCAGGTTAGGATGACTTAGGTCTGATTCATGGAAGTCCTGAGCACCTTTTATTTCAGTGTTCAATCAAAGATGTTCAAAGCTGAGTGCCTCGATGAAAAGTCATCAATAACCAGGTTCCTCGAGGTAATGTTATACTCTTTACTGACTGCTGTACGTGGGCAGAGCTTTGTTGCACCAAGCCCTACTCTTCGTGCACCTGTTCTTGACCTTCCCTCAAGCAAAATTATGGCCCTTCTTAGTGAGCTGTGGGACTTTTGCATATCTGACTGAACCTGCACATCTCATCTACGTAAAGAATTCATATACGCTATAGGGTCTACTACTCATCACAGGCACAGAGGGTGAAGTATGCCTAAGTGTTGTCTCTTCTGCATACAAAATAGGTATGGATGCCACAACTTTTTACCTTAAGGACCATTGGCAGTAATCCCACTGAGGTCATATCCAAAGATCTTGGCTTGTGACAAATCCACAGTCCCAATAACAGGTTGGGATGCTATGTTGCACTTTATCTCAACCTATCTCCCACTGCCTCATAAATGAATGCTTTCATGGGCGTCATTGTTATTTTAATACTGTGTTGGAACCTGAATGTTTTTTATTTTTGAATAGTGGTCTGAGAGCTCCCAGTAGTACTGCTGTTGTTGACAGCATCATTTCCATTCACTCCTTTCTAAAGAGTTCGGGATTTTTTTATTTTTTTTTTTTAAATCAACTGGAAACTCATCCCAGCTGAATCCTGTCATTTTTTAAAGACAAACATAAATCCCTTTTCCCTATCTTCTCTTCCCCCCACTCCACCCCCCCCCCCCCCGCCTCCCCTGAAGGTCATGTCTACCTTTATCAGACAAATCTCAACTTCTTTTTTTAATGTTGTGTGAATGAAACTCATGACAGCGCTGGGACACCCTGGTGAGTACAACATCCCAATCTATTGGCTGATGTTCAAATGCATGATGACAGATGTCAATCTAAGTGCAGAGGGAGAAAAGGAAATAAAGGACATGAAGTAATTAATCCAACATCACACATCAAGTCATTGGCAGAAATAAAATCTGCACCTTTTGCTTGGGTGTCTTTGCCCCTGTTTCTTTCTTCAAAAAAATAAAACACCATAATGTGGAGAGGTTTGTGTCCCTATCTTTCTCTCCCTCTCAGTACTTGAGTACAATTTTGGTTTCATTTTTCCTAATAGGTCTTCTCCACAAATACAGATAATTACTGATAATATTTTACATTTCCAAGAAGCCTTCTGCAGATTTGAGAAGTTTAGTAAGTAGACCAAATTTAACCCTTGAGTTGTCCTGCTTCCAGCATACAGATGATACCACTAGACAAAGATATTCTGCAGTTATTACAGGTACCTTATTAACTTCCATTCTCATGACAGCAGGGCTCACCATCCAGCCTTTGAATGGTGTCCTGGTGTCAGCTGGGATAGAGGTAATTTTCTTCCTAGTAGCCAGTATAGTGCTGTGTTTTGGATTTAGTATGAGGATAATGTTGATAGCACGCTGATGTTTTAGTTGTTGCTAAGTAATGTTTACACTAGTCAAGGATTTTTCAGCTTCCTACAAGAAGCTGGGAAGGGGGCACAGCCAGGACAGTTGATCCAAACTGCCCAAAGGGCTATTCCACACCATACGACGTCATACTCAATATATAAACTGGGGGGAGTTGGCTGGGGGGCAGCGATCGCTGCTCGGGGACTGGCTCGGCATCGGTCAGTGGGTGGTGAGTGGTTGCATCACTTGTTTTTGATGACTCAAGGCTCACCTGGATGATAGGTAAATTATATTCTGTTTTATCTCTAAATATTAATAATAGAAAATAACAGGAGTTCTTCTAGTTCTGTTATACCTATTAGTATGTGTCCTGCCTGCCCTAAGAACATTCTCTGTTTGCTAGGATTTACTTGAATGTTGCAATTATACAATTAGCATATTTACCCTATGCACATAATTATACATAGTTACTGTAATCACGTCAATATGAGATAGGGAAAGAAAAACCCTGCGTTTAATAAGTCCCAGTGAAATTCAGAGGAGAAACTCAGCATTAAAGAAACATTAAGGGATTGATACAACACCAAAATGATTCATATTCAAATGCCACAGAAGAATACAGGATTACCAGAGAGCTGCTGGTTTTAAGTATTCAGATATTCATCTTCCAATGTGAATTTCTTTGACTGTGTACGATTCATGGCAAGCTTTTCTGAGAGAACGAACTCAAGTGCAGTGACTAACAAATTTATATACGTAGCGTACAAATATATACACAAGAGAATATACTTCAGGTGTTCCAAAAGTGATTATTCTTTAACTACCACAAAACCATAGCATGTCTGGACAAAACAGTGGAACAGCTCAGACCTGTTGCTTTAGTATGGAGTGGAAGAAAGAGCAAACTTCCTCAGTTATCACTCTAGCCTTGAAATAGCGTAAATAAATAAGTAGCCTAGGAAGCTATTTAATATCATTTTTCCTAAGTTAGAAGCTGGCATTGACATTGAATTGTTCTTCAAAACTTCTGATAGTACTGCGTATTAGGAAAAGCACCATCATAGCAAAGGTCACATATAGTTACTCCAAGGTATAGCAGGCAGAGAGTCATTCAACTAGAAAAGTTGAGTGAACCTGCAGAGACTTCATGGGAATGGAAGCCAAAAAGGAAGATCTTGCCAACATTCACCTTTTCTTTTTTTGTTCAAAGATGAACTGGAATGGTTTTGAGCCTTTCCACTGTCTGAGGAACCCTCAGTGGTCTACTGGGAAGACAGCAGATACAACTTGAAAGAACAACTATGCAAAAGAATTTATGTTAAAAGTTGTGGTTTGCAGCTGAATTGCTGTATTTTGAGGTTATGTTTAAGTTTCTTATTCAGTGGATAATAGGGCAGGAGGGAACATTGAGAGGTCACGTAGCCCACGTCTCTGCCCCAGGGCAGGCTCAACTATAGCTATACTATACATGACAGGGAGTTTCCAGCCTGTTCTTAAAAACCTCCAATGGTGTAGAGTCCCCAGTTTCTGTAAGTAATCCATTTCAGGACTTCATTAGACTTACTATTAGAAAGGTATTCTTACCATCTAACTTAAATCTGTCTTGTGGCTATTTAAACTTGGTATTTTTTGTCCTTTCCTTTTTGTAGCTACCTTGAAGAGTTTTGTCATGTCTCCCTTGAGGCTAGAATGGTAGAAAGCCAGCAGCAGCTTGCAGGGAGCTGGGAACCACAGCCTGCTTCTCTTTTTTCTTCCCTCTGCTTTTGATTGCCCTTTTCAGTTGAGTGTCTGCTTATATAGCATGCTGTGAGTCAACAGGGTTTATAGATAGGGTAAAAGGGCCTATTTTGATCACTTAAGCTACTTGCTACAACTCTGAGTAGAAATGCAAGTGGAAGTGCAAAATATTGGTTCTTCCAATATTTCATTTTGGAGATGGGCAAGGCAAGCTCCTCTGTCGCAGAGCAAATGCAGTGAGAAGAGGAAAGCGCTCCATGAGTCATTCCTGGCGCAGGGACTGAATCTCAATGGTGTAGTCAGATTACTGTCACTCAGTTTTTACAGGAATATATCCAAGGTGAAGATGAATATGAGAATTTCCCTTACAAATGTTTCTCAGCGGTGAATTGCATCAACGTGCATATGCTAAGTGGAAGGTGATTGCACCCTTAAAAACTTTGATCTCCCAGAATTCACATATGTCTACAGGTTTAAGATTCCTCTTAAATGCATACTAATTTCCCTGAAGTGGGGCATAGCTGTAACTAACTTCTACAAGATTTACGTGATTTACATGATATATTGCATGGCAGAGATACCTGACATAAGCTGTTGAGAGATCTCCTGGGTGTTGAAAGCAGCGTATGGGATGCTGTAGGCAGATCACGAAAGTTTTATGAGTGACTGCTTTTTGTTAACGCACTGATTAGTAGAAAGCAGCCAGCTCTTTCAAAATCTTCCTTTAGGGATTTGTATTCTTACTGTAGAAATGTTAAACTGAATTCCACATTGTGTGTCCAAAACAAGCTGGCTCATATGTATAATACATACTGTGCCAGCTCTTTTCTTACCACAGACCAATCGGTCTCCCATCAGGAGAGACCATTCCGAAATAATACAAAGTCCTGACTACCTCTTTTTAATAGCCTGTGACTTGTCTCCAAAGCATAGTAGCATCTAGAGGCTATTACCAAACAAGACGGTACAACCTGGTACCAGCCACTGCTTCAGCATACAGAAACACAGCTGTTAAATGAGAAACAGTAGTTTTGTAACTTTAATTGCTAATTAAAAGTATACTTTGTGTTCTGTGACCTTGAGGCTAGGCATTCAAGTGCTAAAATGTGACCTCTATTTGACAAATACTGTTCTGATGTGACCTATATTTCACAGATATAATTTTAATTGCTTGCTAGCACTTATAGCAGCATAAAATAAATTTTTCCTGGTTCTCATTCATTGACTAATATCTATTACATAATTAATTTGTGTGTAGCTGTGTGGTTTGGGTTGGGGAGATTTAGATGCCCAGAGTTGCATTGTTTTTCCCTTGGATATTTTGGACATCTCAAATTTTTGCAGGTTTAGAAGAGCTAATTTAAAGGAAATTATAGATTTCATAAAGAAGAGAGGTTAATTCTCTTAAAGGGTCAAATTCTGAAAAAAACAAATGAGTTTGACCATGGTTAATGCTTGCAATATTGAGGCTTTACTGTTCTGAATGTTATTTCATAGGCTGATGTAGGGCAGGAGTGTTGAAGACTGTGCTCCATTCTGATAACATCTGCAAAAGCAGACGTATTCTGACTTTGCTTATTGTCTAGCTGCACTGCACTTTTTTCAGTTATGTCAGACACTTAGCCTGGAGTAAGGCTTCCTCACCATGAAAAATGCTAAGCCTGTTTTAAGTGATATGAAAGGAACTTTATGCTTTCAGAGAGGAACCCAGTACTTTAAAGAAGAGGCTGTCTTGTGATATCACAGGTTGTAGCTTACCTTGATGACCAGTTCTAATTTGGACTAGAGTTTAAAACAATAAGAGTTGCTATCCTAGAATCTCAATGAATGTATGAAAATGTGGGAGCAAGACCTTCAGCTCTTACAAATTTGTGCATCTCTGTAATTGATTCTAGTGCTCACTTATACCAGCTAAATCTCTGAATGTTGACTGGTAAAGAGGAAGACAAGAAGTTCTCAAGGAATTGCTGTGGAGCAGGTGGATATTTTTCATCAGGCTACCCAGCGCGCTGAGCGTGAACAGCAGCCGCTTGGGGAAGAGCTCTAAAAATGTACTCTTGCAAGTCTCCAGGAACAGACTTTAAAGCAGAGAGAGAGTACGTGTGGTTCAGCAGTCAAGCAGAAAAATATATTTAAAAATCACTATTCTGTTTACTAATTACCTTTGGGAACCCAGGAGAAGTGACGCTTTTACAGAGTAATCAGCAAAAAAGTTCTGTGGTCTCATGCAATTTTGCTGAGTTGATACAATCCTAGATAAGGTGTTTTTCAGTGCAGATTTCTTAGATTCCCTGTAGGAAGAGAAATAAAAAAAGTCCGAAATCCCTCCTAAACTGAATATCTGATTTTTGTTATTTCCCCATCATCCCAAGATTCGGGACCTGACTAGTCAGCTTCTAGCTGCAGCAGCTTTCTTGTCAGGACAGTCAGAAGTGAAGCTGAACTTGGAGCACGGTGTAACTGCATGTTACTGTACCAGCCGTAAAAAGAAAATAGAAAATTGTTTAGATAAAATTTTTGCTTTGCTTGAATTTTAAAGGGGCAAAGCTCACAACAGAGTTGAATTGAGAACATTTTCTCCCAGATCCAGGTAACTTCAGTTCCTGAGAGATAGTTTCTGTGGTTGAGAGATGAAAGGTCAAAATGAGCAAAAAAAGTCAATTTGTTAAGAAGTGGCTTCTTGAAAAGATAAGGCTGTCTTCCTCCCTATATGCTTATCATGTAGTTTAGTGACTACATAAAGTGTCCTTAAAATATTCCCTTTCAATTCTCTGTTCCTAGGCAAGGTTATAGAAAACCAGATTAGGATTTGGGATTTCTCAGTAAAAGGAGGTGAATCCCTTCTCCTCCCTGCAGCTCACTTTTCCCATGTGTAAGGGCAGGTTAACAATGTTTATTTGACGAAGAGCTTTAGGGCCGTGTTATTATCTCAAATGCTTTTTAACTGGAAACAACTTACCTAGTTATATTTTTACCATTCCTGCTAGTAATGCTAAAAAAGGAAAGGGAGTAGTAATAAGGCAGCCAGCATTCACCTTCAGCAGTGCTCCACGCCTGACTCTTCATGCCTTCTCATTTACAAGCGCAAGAAACAAGGGACGGTGTGTCCAGTGTTTCTGCCAAGGATCCTCATCTTTGTGGCTCTGGACTCCAGCTGCAGACAGGGCTCAATGGCTCTGCAACACAGGCCAGGCCAAAAGAGACGAGAATTGACCTGATGACTTAAAAAAAAAAAAGAAAAAAAAAGTTTGGTAGAAAAGGAGAGCGCTGTTTGCTTTCCTCGCCACTCTGAGTGACAGTGATTTGTGGGGAGGTTGGAACCAGGGATCTAACAGGAGAGAAAGCAATGGCTTCTGTGTTGTGGCCAAATTAAACTAGAGTTTGATGAGCTGTTGAAATATTTCTATTCTAGGAGCACATTTTGGGGGTCTTATGTCAAAATTATTCCGAAATATCTTTAAGAGACTCCCATATGCACCAGGAAAGCTCTTCTGATTGATGGTGATAGGTTGCTTATCCATTTCCTCCAAGACTTGAATTCACTGGGCAGAAAAGTCTCTTTAGTCAGTTTTTCTACTGAGCGGTGGTGTGTTCTGTGTTGGGAAAGGCCATGGTTTTACAGACCGTGCTAAAATTCCAGCGTGAGAGAAGGCAATGCACTTTCAAAAAGTACAGCTGTGAAAGAGCTGGTCCTCTGAATATTTGTGTATGCTTTGTTGTTGATTACCCACTTTTCTATTCCATATGAGAAAGAACACTGGAAAACAAATGAAAAGTTTGTAACTGCTCAGAATATTTTCATCAAAAAGACTTTTTCAATTACAAACCCATTTTTCTCCAATATTTGGAAAATCAATTTTGATTACATTTCTTTTTATAAAAAACCACAAGATATTAAGTGCTTTGATTGTGTCAAAAGCCTATTTCAATTTCTGTGGGAGGAGCAGTTTTAAAAATTCCAAATAAACATTTTAGCAATGAAGCACAAATGTGGGTATATTCTTATGAGCTTAAAAAGCTGAAAACCAGCCCCCAAGATATTGATGGGTCTCAAGCCAAAGAAAAAAAAAATTCCCAGAAAATGAATTACTGACGCTGTCATCATAGCTGCTAGTAAATATATGGTGCTGGTTTTCAAGGCCTAAAAATCTTTTGTTTTGAACTTACTGACATTGGCTGATCCAGCATAAATACTGAGAGTAGAGAAGGGCCGCTGCTGTCAGACAAAGCCTTAGGCTGCTGCGCAGCTTATAAGCATGAGGGATATATCGGACATACTTATTTTGAATCTGTCTCCTTCTGCGTTTCTTTTGTAAAATACCAAACGTATTTTAGATGCACACCAAGAACAAATTTAGGAATTCAGTGTGCTAAATTCTGGAGTCACTGATTCCTCTGTACCATCCACTGTATTAAGTTTACCGGGATGGTGCATGGCACGAAGAAGAGTGAGGGAGGGAGTGCTTTGTTTCTGCCTATATCTCATGCTTTCCATTTGCTGCCCTGCACGCCCGCTCCCCATTCCCCTTGCAGCCCAGGTCTGGGCAGGTCGCCCCCACGGCTGCAGCCTTTGCCGTGATCCACGCTGCCGCAGCCGGAGGCTCACAGCTGTGCCCAGCCGCCTTCCTGCCTTTGCCGTCGTCATCTCTCGGCTGTTTACTCTGTGGCTCGGTGTTGCAGAGGGTGTGCCATACTGTATGCATGTGCTTTGGTTTTGTGGAGCAGATGCTGCCTGACACTGGCTTTCTGAATTTTGTTTAAATTCTGCATAAGGGGGATCTCCCCTGAAGTTTTGTTTTCCTCTTGCAGTCAATCTTTTCTGTGCTGCTGTATACTGCACACTGAGACTTTTCCTTCCGGCGCTACAGACCTGCTGATTATTGCAATTTACTTGTTTTTAATACAGACTATGCCTCCCTCCTCATCCTCCCCCTCCCTATGATGGTTCTGCCTGGGGAAGCAGTCCCAGCTAGAGCCCACAGTCTGTTTTTGTCTGTTCCTCCATGTACTGGGAGGTTTTCATTTGAAACAGTGGGAAGCTCTTCTTGCTTCTGCCTACAGCTGTGATAATTTTTCTTTGCAGTTTATTTTCTGGATACAGCCTTTGTGTTATGCCTTCATTTGAGAAAGAGGACCTGTGACTTTCACATGATAAAAGTCTTGTTACTGCAGAATCTTCCCACAAGCATCAATAGAGAGCAGCTGTGTAGGAGTTGCATCTGGATGGAGATAAGACGAACGCTTGACTGTGCAACCTAGCTGTATCCAAGCTCTCCTTTCCAGAGTCATGCGAGATCCCTGCTGCCCACGGCACCAGTGATGATGGTTTGAGCTCTGAATCTGAGCAAAGACAAAATACTGCCTCTGATTTCTCAGGCTTGGTTTTGGGGAGGTTGGGTACCAGCAACTCTTATGAGTCTCCCAGCTGTGTCATCAGCTTCCACAAATGAGGTTTACATGTCATGTAATGCAGCAACTTATGGCTGAACACTTTGGTAACAAGTAGTCCTGTCTGCAATGACTGCTTGGCAGTTAGGACTCTGATAAAAGTTAATCTTAAAGTCCTGGTGATGGTTTTTAGGACATTTGCAAGAAATGGCCAAAAGTGCCTGAGGAATTTGAGCCTCATATGCATGACTTGCATCAGTAAATAAGCCGTTTCCCTGTTCCCTCAATGTTGTGGCCATGCTGCTCCAGAGCCCGTCACCTTTACTATTTCAGTGTCCTCATAAAACAAAGACATCTATCCAAAGTAATAGAAATTTAATTTCTCCGTGGATTTATTCTGGAACAATCATGTCAGTTAATTGTCCCAAATGAGAGACAGCCTGATTTGCACAGAAAGTCCAAAGATTGCTGGGTGCTAATACTTCCAAATGCTTTAGAAAAATCTCACCCTTTGTTTTCTGGATCTCACTGACTTGCCCAGAAACCTGTCTCAGTAAACAGCTGAGGACAGAGTTAGGAAGTAGCCTGAGTTTGTATTTTTCTGCCCTTCAGAAGTTGTACTTAAAAGGTGGAAAAACCAGATCTGCTTCTCAGTCTAATCTGACCCATACTAAATCATTAACCACGTTAGTCTCATCCCCTCAGTTTAAATGTGAGTGGATGCTTATTCATTTCTTAATATAGTTTTGCTTTTAAATGATTCATATCCTGTTTTTATCGTTTTCATTGCACTTTATAGAAACTTGGCAGAGGCCTGAAGGACCTTTACTCTCTCCAGCTTGTCACTCCAGATGGCTTTGCATTTCCACAGCAGATGAAATGCTCTGGCCATAGCAGTGCAGTTGCATGCATTTACTAATCTGCTTTGCCAGTCTCCCGGACCCTTGTAGGATGCTTCTGTGCACCACATTTGAAGAGTTTGGATTTAAATTGGCTTTTGAAATTCATGTTTCATTTTCTTATTTTAATTACTGTTCCTGCTGCTCTCATATTTAGTTATTATACTCTGCTGGAATACTTAGGGACTATTCAGGTTTCTTGTGATTTTGGTAATAAATTTAGATCTGATACTATTGATATTATACCAGGATCTAAATACCTAATTAGTGTCTTCATGGTTTTTTGAGTAAGACAAAACACCTACAGTAAAAACAGGCAAAAGAGTAGCATCTCCATTTTACTGATGGTGAACTGAACTTCTGAAAGATTAGCTGATTTGCCTCAAGATGCTCAAAAGACTGTAGCAGAATCTGGGACTTCCATTCTTTGTGGCTCGTATGACTTCTGCCTCATAAATTCATAAAAGCTTGTGGGATCAGACCCACAGCAGCAGCTTGGAGAACTGATCTTATGCCTGAGAGTCGGTAAAATGAGATTCCTCACAAGTGCAGTTTCACTAAAACAGTGGGAAAATGTTTCTGACTATTAATTTACTTTTCATCTCCATGAATATATTTAAGTCAGAAGTGATATGAAATATTGTGCCATTTGCAACTGAATCAGTTTGGACTGTGTCTGGGTCAGCCAGGAAAGTTGTACTCAGCACATGGAGCCAGTGTATTCCAGAAACTCCCCTCTAGGCAGTTACTGGGTGGCAGACATGCTTCATATTCATAAAGTGTTGTTTTTCTGAAAAGCAGTCCTATTATGTTACTCTGAAATATACTTACTTAAAATTATGGTCCTATTGTGTTTCTCTGAGTCTGTCTTTGGGTAGTCCTCTGGCTTTTGCCTCAGGTCTTAGTGTATGACAAGTGAAACCATGCTATGACACTGGTGGCTTCAATTTACTACCCGTTTTGTAGTACTCAAAGTAAAGATAGCAAATTGATTCATGCTCTAATTCGTGTTTTTGCTACTTTTGAAGTACGTCCGTACCTCAGCAGATTGCATCTCATTCCACTTTCAGGACCAGGCGCCTTTTTCCATTTGCCTGGTCCCTAAAAAGGGTTCAGCATTGCATGCAGGGATGCGTACATTGAAGATGCTCTGTTTTGACCTCTCCGGGGTTGTTTAATACATTGCACAAGCCTGTGAAAAGAGAGGAAAGCATTCCTGAATTCGTGCTTTTGCAGGAAGAGTCTTGCACAATCAGTATCGCCAGCTTGTGAAAACAACAGAGACCTGGTGCGCGGTATAAGCAGATCTAGTAGGCTGTCTGTGTTTCTGTCTATCTGAGACGCACGGCTCCTGGCAGCAGCACAGGAGGCATAACTGAGTAAGTGGACATTGCTGAGAAGCTATAATAAAGAGGAGACTTTAGTGGTCGAAATTTTCAGTTATACTTAAGACTGATTTTTGGCTGTTGTGATGTTTAGAAGGGGGAAATGTGAGACGTTGTATTTTCATACAGCTTGTGCAGAAGCTGTGTGGGACCAGTTGGGACCAGCTGTTGTGCTTTGCAGTGATTCACATTGCAAAAAATGAATGTTTAGAAATCAGATGCGAGTAAGGAGACTCGCAGTCTTCACCAGGGCTGAGAAACGGCTTGGCCACTTGTCTCTGTCTTTTTGTAGGTCCTTACTGATGCACTGTGAGTTCAAATTTAGTGCCAGAATGAATTATTCACCACTGAAGTCAAAAGAAGAATTTTCAGCTCAAAGTTTCAGGCTGTTTTCTCTAGCTCTGATAATTAGAGGAAGCACTAGTTAGATAGTTAGAGGTGCTGTAAGAGTTCTTAGTTGAATTCAATTATAATTAACCTGGGACCAGAAAAAAGGAAATCTGAATATCTCTGAGAAAGGATAAACATAGTAGGGATCTCAGACCATTTTTTCAATCCCTTGTTTGTGTAGTACGGAATTTTAAGAGGATTTCAGTCTTTTATTTTGTGTATCGGATGATTCCAAGCAGATGTTATTTATTGCTGCAGTTGCAATTTTTTTAGCATGTTTCCTTGATAACAGATCCATTAGAGCTGGCATTGTTGGTATCAGTATTCGAGTTGCTCCAATATCCTCATTCCTCATCCCTCTCCTCCTATGACATGTGAACCTCCCAGAAGATTACAGGTGTATTAGGTTAAGTGCCTATGAAAAGGGGAAGAGTTTTAGCCAACTAGTTCCAAACTTCTCTTGTTGCAATCTATAGCGATGCCATTACTGTTGGATCTAACGTCGTGGCTTAGCCTAACCCTTCAGTTATGCACTTAGAAAGTCACAGCCTGTCAGAATAGCGTTAGTGTCATTTCTAGCATCTCGCCTACCCACTGCCACCTCAGATCATGCTTGAAATATTAACTTGTGTGCTCTCTTGTAGTGATAAAGTGAGGATGATCAGCTACTTGTCAATCAGCCTTTCAATCTGAGCTTCTAGCTTGCTCATAAATGATACTACCATTAGCTAAAACAAAGTGGGTGGTTTTTCTCATATTTCTCCTCTATTTTCACATCAGAGAGAAATCCAAGATGACATATCCATACTCTGAGCTTACAGATGCTGCAGACTGGATTGCAGAAAGCCTTCTTCAAGTTTGGGTGAGTGGCTGCTCACCAGTCTCTGCCATAGCTCTCAACATTTACTTGTGCACATATTCGCATTTAGGAATGACATCCACAATGTTGCTGTAGAAAAGGATACATCTCCATGTAACTAAGCTCTCAGTATTTCTCAGCATTCCTGCTAATTACTAATGACAGAGACTTTGTCTCTAGAAGATCGCAATACTTTGATTTGCATTTTTCTCACCAGGAGGAAAGTCGACAATGAGGGAGCAGTCCACTCTCTCAAGACACCTACCAGCAGGAAAGGGAATTTTTCACAACTCCAGTAAAACACACAAAGCACTCAAATTTCAGTCAAGATATTGTTTCTTGAATATTTCTTTCTGTCTGAGATAAAGGGAAGCAAACTAATTTTAAAATTATATCCCTGGGGGAAGATAAGGATACCAGGTTTATTGGTTACAAGGAAATCCCTTAGCTACTTGGGCAGTTTAAAGGAGCCTTAGAGTAACTGTAAAATCAGGTCTCTGTCAGGTGCCTGTGTATAACTTTTTAGCTTAAAAAAAAAAAAAAAAAGAAAAAAAGAAGTGTTATCTAAATCTTCTAAGCAGCACATACAATAACGTACCCTTCATGACAGAATTAAAGCCTGGAAAAGTGTGGAGATATGTTGCTTTGTCAGGGCTTGTGCTTTTGTCGGTGTTCTCTGAATTAAACCACAGCGTACAACTTGGTGCTCCACTGCGAGCCAGGATGTCAGAGCATGTCGTGTAATGTATTGTGCTGCTCCGTCTTCTGCCAGCAGATAGCTCAGAGCTGGATCACCTCTAAAACATACTGCTAATGTGTTGGCACTCTGGGGAGTGGTAACAGGTTTCAGAAGCTGCTTTTAATGTTCTTGATTAGTCTGGTATCAATTACCTAGTGATTGTCTTTTGTACAAATCCAGGATTGTACACATTTGGAGTAAGTTTATACAGTTGTGTGTTTAATTTGCATGGTCTGTTAGCAAAACACTAAACAAAATTCTTTTGGTCAAGTTTTCATCAGACTAATTAGAGTTTCTGTTTAGTCTGAGACCACAATGGTGGTTGGTACCATCTCAGAGACTGGCCTACTTTTTAAAAAAAAACGAAAAAAAAGGAAAAAAAAAGGTAAGCATCATGAAGTGGGAATCCCTAGTCCCAGCATGCATTTGTGTGGAAGGAAAGAAAATACTCTGCTCTGACACAGCCAGTCCAGAGATTTCTAATAAAACTGGAGCTGTTTCACCCTCATCAGTTCTGTCTTCATGATAGTAAACCTTTTGCAATCAACTGTAGACTTTTTTTTGACTTAACCTCCTTTGGTTTAGAAACTTCCACCTAAGTGAAAATGATAGCACTCCTGATTCTTCCAGGCTCATTTGCAGTGTGATTATAGAATAAATTAAGGTGTATTAATGAGAGACATCTCCTGTACTACCTGCTTCATTTTATGGTTATTTAGAAGCAACTTATGGAACAGTTACCATAGTCACAACCTAAAAAGATAGGGGCAGTAGCAAAGCTTGTGAGCTAAAATCCAGTATTGCTACATGCATGAAATCATAGATAAGTGTGACAGGATGTGACATCTAAGATACAGTTTGACTTACCAATGAGGGACAAAGCTAAGATAAGATATACTGCCTCTGGAGAAAAAAAAAAAAGAAAGAAAAAAGAAGAAAGATTCACTGTAGGAATCATTTTGATTTTTGAAAGAAATCACAATGCTTCAAAATGATTGTGCTATAATGATTATACCATCAAAAGCAAGGATAAACTCCTGGGAAGCTGTATTTGCAGTATTTCCATTTAACCATTTCAAGGCAGGTGAGTGGATAAAATACAGGAACTGCCCACAGCAATGACTCCCCTTGGAACACATACAGTTTGCTCATGTTCTCCATGTGGTTTATAGGGCTGGGTAGACTACATCCATAGCTTTTCCCCTTCTGAGACTTGCTGTCTCCCAGTAACCCTGACTGTTACAATTGCGGCCCTTGTTAATAATTGTTTTCTCTTCCTCTCAACCCTGTTGAAGCAAATGCCATCCAAAAAACAGTGCACAGAGCAGGCAAAGAAATACACGCATAAGAAAGTGTGAGGCTGTTGGTTTTTCTGTGTGATAGCAACAGTGCTGGTACTGTCACTTGTGTTCACTTCCACTCTGCACAGTATGAGTGACCATATGACACCAGGGCAATCGAGATCCGGCCCCTTTGCCTTCCTGATTTTGCACATCAAGAATTTGTTCATTATAAAAGTGCTAAAAGTCATCATACCGTATTCTTATGGATAGGGCTACAAAACAAATAAACAAACAAACAAACCCAAAGAAAAGGCAGCTTAGAAGATGACTGAAATTTCAGTGGTAAAACTGGTGTGTGACATTGACACACATAGGAATGATTTGACTCCACCGCAACCAGCAAAAGGCCCCAGTGACCTTGCTGAGAACTCTGGAGCAGGGTCGATCTGAGCACAGGCAGACTGATACCTGTGAAAACTGCTCAAAAAAGCCAAATTAGCATGCACTTTTGCATGATCTGTCTTGCTGTCTGGGCATTTTCCCACAGTGCTTGGAGCTCTGATTAAGGCAGTCAACCATAAATCACTAAGGCACATGTCAATGAAGCCCTTATGATGCCACTGGGGATAGAGGAATCATATCCTCTTATTGCTTTAATCGCGAGGCTGGAGTCCATTAAAAATCCATTTAAATCTATGAACTGGTGCTAGTTTTAAACTGGTAATTTATGTCCAGTGGATATTAGCAGCATTTTTTTCCCCTGTATCTGAACTATTGCCAAGAGCTGCTCTAACTAACTAACCTATGATATTCACATTCAGGCTTATACAATATAATCTCCTTCACTTTCTGGATATATATCAGCAGGCAGCAGTAATGGGTATTGTGTGAATCAAAGCCTCTTATAGAAATGTTGCAAACTAAAATGAAAAACCTGGAATAGCTCACCATCAGTACGTGGAAAGTATTCCAAACTGGGAATTGATCAGTGGATTTTCTGCCATGATCTTTCAGCTGCATTTTGCAAGGACTCAGAAGAAATTCAGTAGTATGTACCTGATACCAACATTCATCTACCAGGATGTACAATACCTGTGCTGTACAATAATAATAAAACAAATGCTTTTAGCAAACAAGGGCAAAATCAGTCTAGTTAATTACTTCGTTATTTTTGGAGTTTGAGTATTTCAGAGGCACTCTGTCCTTGTACTCATCTGATTTGCAAGACAAGGTGTTCTGCAGGGTAAGAGTTCACACACATGGTATAAGCTCTTCTCCTCCATGCCAGTGCTTTTGCGTGGTGGCCTTCAAAGGTAGGCAGCCAGCCCCCCACTCCTAAATGACCAAAATCAGATTCTATAAAGGGGTCCAGTAGAAACAGTGCAGAATTGGTATATATTGTACTCTTAATATAATAAGAAACACTAAAGAAGAAAAGCAACAGCAGTAGCACAGCTGGAACCTATATCACAGTGTTTACAAGCAAACAACGTAGAAGCAAAGACAACTTGGGCAGATGTATCCTGAGGCTGGGATGGTTCTGGCAGCTTCCAGGCTGCAGAGTCTGGGCAGGGTCATGACCCATTTAAAGTAATCTGATTTTTCCCCTCTGTACTGTAAAAAGCCTCTAACTGCTCTATGGCAGTTTCCATTTCAGTTTTCTTGCAGAAATGGACTTTGAATCACAGAGGTCAATGTCTTCTCATTTGCTCACAGTATTTAAAAATTCTGGAATTTAAAACAAAGAGATGCAAAATCTTTTGTTCCCATTGCCCATTTTCCACTCTTAAATGATGTTCCAAAGTCCTGAGGACTGCGGGTAGTTCAGCTATCACATCCATCTGTCACTGGTGGGCCTTTTCAGACCTTCGTCTCTAATCACTGCGCTTCCTTTGACTTCTCCCTCTCTGCTCCGCAGGTCCTCTGCCCGCCTCCCCATGGTGCACCGGCCGAGCTGCCAATAAAATGCAGGTGTACCCCCAGCAAGCGCCACAGGGACATGCGGCGGCAGAGAGGATGGTTACGTATTCACGGTGCGTCTGTCTCCAGCTATTTTGTCCATCTGTTACCGTTTCTTACTACTAGCAGGTGAGCACCTAGCCCTGGAGGGCTACGAAAGCAGAAAGGAAACTGGCACTTGAAGGGTGATGAGCTAAGCATAATATTGGATGTAAAGGTGTGGATCGCAGTTGGAGATCCATAAAGGGACGTAGGAGCAAATGTTGAAAGTTATGGTGAGAGGTTTTTTGCCCTGCATTTAGAAATGATCATCAGAGTGCAACGAGGCTGGCCTGATCAGCCAGAGGCAGACAAAAGAAACCAAGCGAAAATAGGCAAAGACTCAAATGTTTCTAAGCCAAAGTGCTGGTCTTTATTTTTTTTTAAAGTGAAACTAATTAATTCCTACTGGAAATCTACCAAACTATTTACTCTTATTTCTGGTAGCAGCAGCCACAGAGGTAACCAGAAATCTCTAGGTAGTACAGGTGTTTGCTAGGAAGAGCAGCTGTTACTATTAGAAAAAAAAGAAAAGGTTCCCTTCAGTTTCAGCTTCATAACCCAGATGACAAGTTCTGAAATGAATTAAAAAAAAAAATCTCTAACAGACGCTTCATCAAAACCTGGCTCATTGCTTGGGTTTGCTTGCAGCTGTTTTGCTCCTTCTGGGGTTTGGCACGGGATAGCTGTTGGGGGGGCTGTGCTCACCCTTCTGCATGTCCTTTTTCTGACTCACCTTCCATTCAGAAGCCAGTTTCTTTTTTCCCTCGTTTTTTGCTCATTAGTGCAAAAGGAGCAACTGTGCTGCTGCCTTAGCTGATGCCTCAGCTAGACAAAGGAGAACAGCTTCCTTAGGTGGGTGGAAGATGCTTGTTCTGTACTAGGTGCTCACTTGGGACAAAGAGTAAACAACAAAACTAACTCGTTCCCCCCATCCTAACGTTTTTGTTAGTTTTCTCATACGAAGGTTCTCCTTTGAAGTGGCAAAGTTCATTGACTGGACTTGAAGGCATCCAGATAATGCCTCAAAAGGCAAAATTATACTTATGTCAGCAGCATTAGGGAAAGTTAAAGTTGTGGATATAAGCAATCCAAACTAAGCCAGGAAGCTTCTGTTTCAGACAGTTTATAGCTGGCTATCACTGAAGCTTGCATTTGACAACTGCAGAACTATATCCTTTTGATTTTTCATGTACAAAGTCCTGCAGTAGTTCAGAAGTGGGGAGCAGGGTTTCATGCGTACGACTGAGTAGAGAGAGCCAGAAGCATTTTGAAATTATTCAGCGCAAGTTATGTTTTGTTCTTACTGCTTTTCTTTTTAGCACCAGAAATCGGTGCTGATGTCATTCTCGTGTTAGCTGCTTAGTTTAGTGAGAATAAAGGACAGCTAAATCGGGACCCTGCAAAATGCAACACCCAGATGGCTGAAAAGACAAGTGAACAAGGTGCTGAAATGAGAGGCTTTTGTCTTGGGTTTGAAAAAGAAATAAAAGAATCGAGCAGCATACAAGTAATACACATGACCATAAACAGGAGTGAAGTTCATTCTGAGCCTGAATTTTGCATTCCTTCACATCAAATCAGGCAGTCAGTATTGCTATACTTATTCTGTGTTAAAAACAGAAGCAAAAGCAAAGCAAGGCAAAGAGAATTAGTCCTCAAAGGAGCCTCTCTGGCAGTATTTCAGTACTCAGAGATAGTTGTTGCTGATGAAGTGCATTTCACAACCTCTGTGCAAGCCAGGAGGTGTAAGGGACGCCCGTCCTTACAGTGATCCTTTGCAGTGACCTCCTAGCCCAATGCTCAAGTGCCAAGGAGCATCCCAGGTTTTGTTTCGATCCTGGATATTTCACTGAATACATTTCAATCCCTTGTTATCACTGCAGAATGACAGCAAGCTAAGCCAGTGAGTTAACCTGGATCTTGCTGTAGGAGATGTTACAACGGAGGCGAGAGTAGTGGCTACAAATTGGAGGATGACTAATCTAATAATTATCAGGTAATTACACAGCCACAGTAAGCCAGGTATGGCTGCTTTTAGAAATGTCCCAGGAGGAAATGAAGTGGAGAGGGAATTATTCTAACATATGGCAAATTATCAGCTGCTAACACCAGCAAGACTTTGTTAAAAGATTCCCTTAGGGTTCCCTATGACAATGTCATGGATTTACGACTGGTGATGAACATCTCTCTGAATAGTACAAAATGAAGTGAAGGATTACAGGCTACTGGGTACTCTGTGATCTTGGATACAGGTGAAACAATTTCCACCATAGCGGGTATCTTGTGACAGAAGGCAAAAATGATTGCTGGTAGTCTGTGTGATTGGTAAGATATAATATTATTTGTTTAGATTGTTTCACACAGGAGCTAGAGAGAGAGTTGGTAGCCAAAGAACCCAGAATAGACTTGCTCAGTTTATCTTAGAAGATACTTTTTTGTCCGATTTTCTCTATTTTTCCAGCAGCGCTGGTTATATCAGACATAGCAGCATAACACGTAGGTCCTAAAATTAACAATGCTGTGTTGTAAAAACCTCTTTTAAAAAATGGTGACTGGTGGGAACTGCTCATGAATAAAACTGAAAAGAAAGGAGGAGTGAGGCATCATGGAAATGTTGGCAGAACTGTTCTTTCAAAATTTAAAATGTGAAAATTTATTGACAAGCAAATAGATTGCTTTAGGTAGAGCAGTGATCATGTACAGATTATGGGGGTTTTTTTCTTGTCAAAAGTACAAGATACGAGGTACTACAAGTGTTTTCAGCCTGGTGGGTTTACATGGAGGGGTGGGTTCTTGCTGGTTTTGACAGGGTTACACTGCAGGACAGGGAAGGGGAATGTCCCCAGGCCCAGCCTGGCTCCTTGCTGGGAAGGCCCGAGGTGCTGTGCCAAAGCCTACCTTTTCTTCAAAAGGACCATGGAAATGTGGGCGGGGAAGGAGTCCGTGACACTCTCTGATGCATACCTGTGCTGGGAGAGCAAGTTAGCTGCTCTTTCTGTAACTGGAGCAATCTGCCTTGCCCACTGCAAGGATACGCTCGTTTCTCTTTTTCTCACCACTTAAGAAAGCAGTTTCTTTGTTGGGTTTCTCTTTGTGTGTGCTGGAGTTGATGAACTGATGTGATATGACAGTATAGCTATAATTGCAGAAAAAACAGGAAGAAAGGCACATTTTTTTCAGGATACTCCATCGTATTCTAACATTTATTTGGCATGTTGAAGCATTAATGCTTCGTGTGCTGCAGTAACTGACTTTTTGATATAGAAGTTTTGCTAGAGCAAGCATTACAGAGTATACAGTGCCAGCAGGATTTTGGAAAAGAAGTGGGGTAAGGGAGGAAAAATTTTCTTTTTAACAAAAAGCAGTAAATTCCATCATGGGAACTTAGACACCAACTGGGGCATCACTGTAAAGGTAAGAATTAGTTTCCAGATACCATCTGATAGTGCTGAAAACATTCAGAGTGTGACGTTCATTTGTGTCCTGCACAGTCACCTTGTAGAAGAGAGCACAAGCTCATCCAACCGAGGACTGGTGCACCATCTTCCAGCAGGTCTCTTAGCATCAGGTACATGACATTTCATGAACTTTTTGTAAGGGTGGATTTTTTCCAGTTTTTCGGAGTGTATTACCTTTAGGGGATTAAAGGACTTTGATGTCTGGTTGCCCATGTGCAAACAAGCATAGGAAGGGCAGGGAAAATTAATATGGGCCAGTGTTTCTAAGCCTTTGGTTGTGCTCTTGGTTGTTGATCAGACTTTTCTTCTATTTGTATTTAGACTTGACCACAATGAATGAAGCTAATTAGACTTGGTTAAGCTGATAACACCACTGCAAGAACCCAAAGCTGAGCCCTCCTTGTCTCTGTCAAAGAAAATCAATATTTTCATTCTTCCATAACCTCATTGCTCTGTTTAGCAACACCAAGCCTACATTATGCTGAAACTTATGCACATAATTAGAGCTTTGGGAATTTGGAGGTGTTTTATCCGTAATTAGAATGAAGGTTTTCAAGAGTAGGGATTTGCTTTCTATGGTTTTCTGCATTCTTAATAAAAAAGAACAAAACCAAAAACATAAGTAAAAAGAATCGACCCCAGATCTAGAAAGACTTCCCTGTCCTTGCCCCGCGTCAGTCAGGCTCTTGTGCTGGCATTTCTAACCTTTCTTTAAACGGAAGGTCACACAAGTGCTTCAGTTTCACTGACAAAAAGGAGGCACCAAAAGGGAAAGATTCCAGATGAAACCAGGATAGCTCTTCCAGTAAATACCTTACTCCACAAACAGTCGTAGTGGGATCAGGGCCATATCTCCTGGAGAAGCGTAATATCCCCCGTTAAAAGGGAATTATAAGCTGCACTTATGCGTGTTTAGCTATGTTTAATTGCTGGCACACTTGAGTGAACTGCTTTTGGGGGTAATAGTTACATGATGTTCTCTGTTGTGTAATAGATTAAGGGAAATGTTGGGAAAGGTTTTGTTCTCATACTGTGCAGCATCTCCCACTGCCTTTTGGGATGGTAACTGACTGCAGTTTTTCAGGGCTTTGGCAGCAATACAAATCCTGCCCTGGCTTTGGGTAATTGCCATAGAACATGCCAAAACACTTTCCTCCCTGGACATACAGCTCTCTACTTTACTATCCATTGCATTTCCTTGCAGCAGTATAGATCAGAAAGGTCAAAGCAGCACAGAAACATACCTGTAGCTGAGTCATCAGTAGAAATACTGGTAAGAGCTAGAGCTAAGCAGTTGGACTTGGCCAAATAAAATATTTCTAGCGCTATTCAGAGCTATGCACAATCGCCAGTAATATTTGTGTTGTAAATGCAAATCTCTTGATTTTTAGAAAAAGCAATGTTGTCTGAATGGTGCTAGAATATTTGGAGTGAAAGATAGTATTTGGAAAAGCAGTAAGAAGGCCTGGTTTAACCTAATAGCTTTTACTACAGGTGGAGCATAGTGCAGAGAACGGAATAATGAACATACTCCCCAGTTTAAGCAGCCGCCTTCTGGGCTGCAACTGCACATGTGAGCAAATACGTTGTAAACAATGTCAGCGACAATTGTAGGGAACTGCATCTTTGGAAGGAAAGTACCAAATACAAAACTCCTATCAACAGCAGCAGTAGGTAAAAGTATTCCTAAGTGCTCAGGAACAAAGGAGGTTTTAGGAAAAACGTCAAGCAAAGAGGGTTTACATCTTATCTATATTCATCCTTGGTTCCATTTGCTTGCAATGTTCTCTGTCTTACAAAGGAGATCAGCTTTTGTGGGGACAGCTGGGACTGGGACGGTTTATTGTGAAGTCTCAAATGTCAATGACTAATGCTGATTTACATGCAGATTGCCTTTCAGCTTTATTTGGTTATTTATTTATTTCTCAGAAATACTGTCATTTGCTTCTGAGGAACAAATCAATGAGGGGGCAATAAAGAAGATGTACTCTTATTGCTGATTCAGGGGAAAAAAAAAAAAAAAAAGAGGATGAGATAAGCATTTCAGCAAATGTATAACAGCATAATGGTAGTTTTTCCATTCAAGTGTTTGCCAGAGGTCAGTCTCTTTGGGAACAGTGCATGGTGCTGTAGATCTAGAGCTGCAGTTGAGCCCAGACTCTGTGTTTAGTCTCTGCTGTTTGAGTTAGCCTTTAAGTTCTTCACTATTGGTATGAAACAAGTACCATTCCATTAGCGCTGTTCTCTGACAGCCAAAAAAGTGAAATCCTGTAGCTCTCACCATCTGCCTACTAGCAGAAAAGGTTGTTTTTTCAATGGGAATGTCTTCTTTCCAGGGTGTTCCAAATTACAGCTACATGCCTTACTGACAAAAATTAAACTCTTGTAAGCTGCCCATCCCCTGGATTCAATGCTGTAATTTGATTCATTATTTCCCTCTCCTCTCCAGTCTGTCCCCGTCACCTGCTCTCTAACGCTGGGTACTCCGTGGGGTAGGAATGAGCTCTTTGCTCTGTATCTTACAGTGACTTTACAGTCCCTTCTTCCTCCCTGAAAAATGTTTGTTACTGACCATTATTTATCATCAGAAAGAAATTGGCTTAATATTTGTACAGATTTCTTGTTGAGCTTGACAAGTTTGCGTTTTGGAAGTTACAGACATAATAGCGATGAGAAAGCTTGACGTACAGCCATTGAAAATCAAATGCTATGCACCACCAGCTTTATTTTGCGTGGTAGTTTCCAAAATACAATTTCATTGTCATCAGTCCTTGCTCTTGTTTAACTTCCACTGACTTCAATGGGAATTTGGTCCCCACACTGTTCAGAAGTGGCAAACTGCGTACCCAAAGAAAATGGGTTTGCATAAATAAGGCACTAGATTTAACATCAAGAGATCTGGGTTCAATTTCCAGTGTGCTGGCAAGCCTCCAGCTTTGGATCCAGCTTCACCTCATCCATTAAAGATGAGCAGGGACGTACAAGCCTTATGTCCACATGTTCAGCTCCTTGCTGAGCTCAGCCTCGTGTGTGTGTGCGCATCTGTGAAATGGTGCTAATAACAAGATAGTCAAACTTGTAGTTACCCGAACATAAAAAACCCATGAACATAAAAAGTCTGGTTAGGCTGGGGTAAATGCTTATCTCTTAAGATTTATTATAGTCACTTATTCTATGCACAGCCCTCATGAGGACTCAGAAGAGTTAGGAGATTTATAAATAAGAAGTTGGGACTAACAGATAAAGACACTGTGAGACAAGCCAGCTCTTGTGGATTTATAGCTAAACTGCATTGATTTTTATTCCTTTTTTTTTTTTTTTTAAATTTGAGTGGCTAAGGACATAAGAAATTATCAAAAATTGATGGTGACCCTGAAAATCACTTTCTAATGGTGATGAAAATCTCTTATTAAAGATTTATGTGGAGCGAGGAACAGGGTGACAACTATTTCTGGGGCTGAGTGAATGTGCCTCAGAATAAGTAAACATTACTGATGGTATGAATGTTCTTTCTTGAGAATTTTTAATGATTAGAGAATTTTCTTCATTATAGTCAGATATCTAACCACTAATTACTCTGTTACACTGTGTTCTGGTAGCAGGAGAAATGCAACAACAAATTTATCTACCTATTAAAATCTTTATGTGTCTATTACTGCCACCAGTCTGTGGCTCCTCAGAAATATAGACTCTTATTGATGGGATCCCAGATGCTAACTAGAATTTAATTTAGTTAAATGGTTTATACTACAGATTGTATTTCTCCATGGATATGCACAAACAGAACAAGATAAAACCATTACCAATTACTTTGTTTTTTTTTACCTATTTGCACCCTTCTTTCTTTGCATTGTAAATATAAAATATTTACAACTATTTATGTAAAATATTGCTTTTTTGAATCAGAAAATCTGCTCCCTATAAAGTTGCTCCCTATAAAGCTATAAAGTTGCTTTCGATGCTGTCGCCCCAGTTGCAACTGTCCAGCAGTTTGTAAGACACTACATCTGGCTCTACTTATCTTTTTAGTAGATTACACTAAAGTGAATCCTTAAGGCTAAACCCTCCACTTTACTAAAACACATGCACATAAAATTACAGCTGTCTCACCAAGGCTTTCATTGATTTGAACAGAACTGGGATTCATTTAAGTGGTTATAAAACTTAGATAAGCAAACTTCTTTCAAATCCAGAGGGAAAAAAACACAAGTAAGGTACCAAAACCAAAACACCCCCAACCTGCCAAACAGCCCTAATTAGTGCTTTATTGATTGGCTCATCAGTGTCTTATTCTTTATCTCTGTGTCCGCTGACACCATCTCTCCCAGATCCCTTGGCTCCAAATGCACCTCGGTGTGCTTCCCACACTGAGGGACAATTTTATCATGAAAGTATGATGTTTCCTGCGATTAAAGCACAGTTCCAGTCTTGAAAGTAACTATATACATTGTGTAAGATTCATCTCTCTGAAACTTAGATGCCTGAAAATTAGACAGCTAACTGAAGCTGAAGGCAGGTCAGTCGTTGATTGCCTGTTAAGTACAGAGAGAACATAGAGGGAGACCTTAAGGCACATGACTAATTCTTAGGCAGCTTAAGTTAGGCAGGAGGTTGTTTCCTCCCTGCAGGTTTTCTGCTATTAAAAGATCCCACTCTGACTTTCTGCACACACTTTGAAGTGAGGTATTTTCCCCTAAAAGTCTATGGGAATATTTTGAAGATGTAGAGGAGATGTAGGAGCATCCCCTCCGGGGACTGGTGTAAATCTACCCAGCTCCACATATCCTCACTGCATGGAAGTGCCGGTAGTTTTACACCAGATGTGGAACCTCCTCAGCATCCTAGATTATAACTCACAGGAGCATGGGGTTCAAGAGGGGGAACATGGGGGAAAAAAAGATGTGAAACACTGAGGAAAAGGGAAGTGAGTTTTCTTTAAAGACTCAGTCAGAAGCTGTTCAATCACCTTCCCAGAAACTAATGCCCCTATTTTGTATTGTAAATCTCATTACTCAGTTATGCCACCCAGCTTAGTGTTGCAAAGTGTTCAGGCATTACTGCTGCTGAGAGTTGGGGAAGATACCAGAACCTAATTTAAAAAAACCCACAGCAATATTAGAAACAAAGAATTGGCTTTAGAGAGAGTAGTTACAGCAGTTTGCCTAGAAATGTGCTGTATTTTCCACCACCAGTCCTCTCTCTGCTGATGGGCCCTCTTTTCATTTCCAAATGATATCTGTCAGTTCAGTCGGCAGTTACAAATTTGATGCAAGAATTAGTGGAAAAAGCATTCCAGCTCATGTGATAAACAACCCTAGATGATCATAATCCATAACCAAACCCTCCCTACTCTCACTTTTCCCCTGGGAGAGAGGATAAGAGAACAGCACATGGCAGATGTTAGTTACTTTCCTTCTAAGCAAGTAACTTCACATCTTCACACAATACAGTGCTTCACATCTTGCGGTATATTCATCTGCATGGCTAGCAGGTGCAGGAGTCTGCCTGTTGCTAATTCCTTCCTGTGCTTCTACCGATAGCACTGGAAAAAGTTAGTTATTTCAGTGAAAATGGTTGAGAAGACATATTTTACACTGGATGGTTGTAGCATTATGTACTGCTGTAATGTTGAAAAGTGGAGTTTGTCCAAGGCTTCCCAACAGGGTGTGCAAAATTGAACTCTCCATTGCCAGCGCTGCCGGATGGGTGTTGGCTGTTCCTGTTTACGGGAAGCAAAATCAGAGCTGGGGGAAGAATGAAGAGGCAGGAGGATGCATTGCTACTCGTTTTGCTCGCTGGACAGGAGGGGTTGAGGAAACAACTGCTGGTTTTAGGACAAGCTATGCTGCAACCTTTCTTCAGCATTACGTACTGCCCCATTTACCCTTTCTTTGCCTCAGTGGTTGCCCCAGCCTGGAGTTTTGGGGCTCTGCTGCGGGCAAAGAAGGGTCAGAGACAGTTTGCTGACCTGGCAGTCTGCTCTGATTCGCTTTAGCCTAGGGCTGCTCTAATTTAAAGATTGAAGTGGATTCTTACTAATATATCAGATGGATGTACAAGCTTTGGACCTGACAGTACATTATAAAATTATGTATTGTAGGAGGTGTATTTGCCTGTACACCTGTACCCATATGTGCATACAAGTATGTATACCTACAGGATGCTGGCAGCACCCGTTTGAGCAAACGTGCATGGTGTGTGCCATAGAAGCACGGAGGCAGGTGTGCAAAGTCTCGCCTGCAGCCTGGGAGCTTCTCTCTCACTTCTGCAGGGCTAGAGGGTGATTTTACACCCTCTGAATTTACAGAGCTGAATTTACACCTGTGTAGGAGAGACCCGTCCCTTTTGTGCCTCTCTTATTGGGAGCTCCATTTTTCTTTCCCGTTGTTTCTGTCATTTCTCCTTTTTCACAGGATAAATGCTCAAAAGCACCCAAATGACTTGGGATCCCAAATGTTATTTTCAGACCGAGCTAGGTACTGTGATCCTGCCTGGTGTCCTAAATCATGTTGAAAATGCCATGGGGGTGTTCAGGGAACTGGACTGGTAATCTTGCAATGGCATTTCAAGCCCTGCTTCAGCAAAAAATGTTTGAGGATTTATTCAAGTATTGTGCAGTTAAGCATGTATTTAAGTGTTTTGCTGAAGCAGAGCACATTTAGCTTTAGTGTGTTTAGATTTATTATATTTTTGTAAGCAAATTTGTTAAATTTCAGTAATTTAATCTATGTATCTTCTGGGGTGTTTTAAAATAGCCTTAAGGACGTTGGTCTAAAGTTTGTTGTCTACATCAGAAATGTTTGAGAAAGCTACTGAAATCATAAGGAGAAAATTGTTCTAATAGTTTTCTAAAGAGATGGTAACTTGTTGGCAGAAGGTGGTGCTGTTACCTGATATTGAAGCAGATAACTAACTCCCATGTCAGTGAACTTCTGCTAAACAAAATCCCCGAGTAGAAAAGAGATTTTCTTTTTTTCCCCCCAGTCATAGATATGATACTGAATAGATACAGATGAGGTTTCCCAGTCTCTGAGATATAATAGTCTTCTTAATTAGAAGGCAGATGGCTATGCCAACATTTCTTCCAACATAAAGTAGAATATCAGGTGAACTTTGTTCTTTAGAGAAATTAATGCAGCTATATCATGCTTTTTAAATGGAGTGGCTGATTTCATCGAGAAGTACAGGGTCATGTGGACTGGATTTAACAAAAGCAAAAAGCAAAAAATGATTGATATAAGGCACAGCTGAAAGTTTTAAAAGTTTTTTTTCATGAGCAGCATGCTGTCACACTTGATAATATCAGAATTCACGAGAGAAAATTTGGAAAAATCCAGACAGAGGTTTTGGTTGGGAAAAGCTCTTTCAAGTTCTGTCTTGTGCATTGATAAAACAGTCAGTATGCTCAAGCTGACAGGTGACGCATGGTGGCGGGTTGGGTGTATGGAGCAAATCACACGTGTAACACATAAATCACTTCTTAGCTCTTGAGAATGATTTCAAGACTCCAAAAACATCTAACATCTTTTTGAAAATAAAGGATAAAATGTAACTTTTATCCTTTATCCTCTAACTACAATAGATAACAAGTCTCATTTCTGAGCCTTCAGAATATACGTAGATCATATTTTCAAGCTTTACATTGTAATCATAAAAGTTAGAAACTTCTTTTGTATTTAATAACATTATTTTTTTTTCACCTAATTCTATGCCTGTGGGACTGGAAGCAACACACAGGTGTAGATAGAAATTATTATTGTATTGTTTCTCATAAAAGATGTTAGTTGAGGGGTTAGAAATTGTGAAAATGGCATGTTTTAGCTATTTCTGGATTAGAATACTTAGAAATTATTGTACTTTTACTCCACTTACAGTTCCTGATTTAGAAAATATTAGAACTTGAGAAAGGCTGTTCCTGAAATAGCTCACTGGTAACTAGTGGCAGAAATATCAATCTGTGTTCCAAAGTGTTTTGACAAATTTTCATAATCAAAAGATTTGGAAAATTTAGATATACATCCAGCTTTTTACCTTGAAGGGAGACCAAATTTCAAACCTTTGAAAATCTCTTTGCCCATTGCTAATCCTCCAGTAACTTAAGCTCATTTTAAATACAAGCCTCTATAAAAGAGAAAAATATTTCACATGTGCCAGGAGAGAAGATAAAACAGTGAAAAAGAAAGACCAAATCATGAAATAAATCTTTCAGGACTCATGCTATCTGCTAATCTGAATCAGCAAGGAAAGCACTGGTGGATTAGGAAGGGTGAGAAATATTTGTGCTCCTATGAAATAATACTGCTTTTGGGATGGCAGCTCTAGATAGGGGCTTGTGATACCGTAAGCGTCCAGAGCTGGGCAGCAGCCCTGAGGGACTGCATGGACTCTGAATTTCAGAGATGAATTTGTACAGTTGCCATGTGCATTTTGGGCCATATTTTCAAAATTCAGAAAGCTCGGCTTTGATCCTTTTGTTAGAATAGCTCCATGGGTGTACAAATAGCCAATAAATATCTGCACTTTGTGGGGTGGCTTTGAAAATCTGGGTTTTAGAGACAAGGCACTATGCCATACCTTCGGAGAAGAGAAACAAAACTGGTCAGATGCCATTTAAGATACAATTGAGTCTGAGACCGAAAGGCTCTTGCAGGATTTTCAGACCTTGAGCATAATGCTTCTTTTTTTTTTTCCAATTGGATTTCATGGTTGAAACTTGGTGTAAGAATCCTGAGACTAGGGAGCAAATAGCTTTTTATGGAGATTTGAATTACATTTTACACTTGAAAAATCAGTCTAAGCAGTGAGTGAAATGGCCTGGCATTTTTGTCTCTGTGCCAGTCCTCCGCTGCTCTCTTCCTGGCCAGAGCAAGTTACACTTACAAGGCATCTAGAGTGGTGTGTGGCTACTGCAGAGCAGGGTACAGGTGGCTAAATGGAAAGAAAATATTAAGAACTGATGCTTCCTCCTCCTTTGAAGCCCTCCTTAAAACCTTTTTTAAAAGTCTGTGAGCATTTTAGCTCTCATTTACCCTGGCTTGGTCAAATGATACAGCAAAGAGATGTGAGCTTGCTTACAGCTTTCTGCTGCCAGCTTCTCAGCACGAGGTATAGTACCAGTCCAGTACCATTTCATTCACTTCAGCTGAAGTCTCCTCTGCTGACAAATATCATTGCCACTTTAGTGGACTAGTTAAAGTCTGTGTCCAGTGATTCTTACTATTCATCTGGTCATCATCACATGGACCACGTCCCTTTTGTATGTGAAAATCCAGCAGTTTTCCATAGCTGATGTTGGTTTTGGAAACACAAGCGGAGCAGGATTTCAGGTAGTCCTGAATTCATCTGCAGTGCCCAGTGCTTACATTGGAACAAATCACTCTGAATTCACTACACTTTCCCACTATGTCTGCTGAGAGATGTATCTGTATTTGATTCCATTTTCGGTAATATTTATCTACTGCAGAGATTAGCAAACTTAAGTGCCAGTCAGTTTATGAACTGAAGAGTTCATAACGTTGATACTTATTTCCTATTGTCTTGTGACTTTTGATGCATCTCTGGACAAATGTGTGACTTTATTGTTATTTTCCCCTCAGACCATAACTGTAATTCAGGGCTCTAAATGAAAAACTGTAAGCACAGAGCTCCAAAACCTGAATTCTCACTTGTCAATGGGGGGAAAAAAAAAATCAGCCTGATGGTGGCACAATCTCGCCCTGTAAATAACATCTACTCAGGTTAGTTATCCTGGTCCTGTAGAAAGCAGTTATATGTCAGCTATGATCTTCTGTTTTCCCATTTTTTTGTGTGAGTTGCTGAAAAGCAAACCTTTCCCACAACTAATTGTATTTGCTAATTACCTGTGAAAAAGCAATTATCTCCAGGTGATGCAATTCTTTGGGAAGGCTTTTTTAATTGGCAGACATGGGGAAAGGATCTCTTCTATGGATGTTGTTTTCAGAAAAATCTTCCCCAATATTGTACCTGATGTATCACATTAGACACATCAGATTGGGTTGCATCAGCAATGTTGCATTACATCACATCACCAAGGTAATGTGCTGTGACAGACTTGCAATGCAATGTGTCAGCTGGAAAATGGGGAAAGATGTGATTTCCTGAACAAAATGCTGCTTAAGCTTTATGGTATTTTCCCCTCCTCCAACTAAAGAAGTGGCTGTTCATGTTTTGGAGTATTTCTTAAAAGACTCATTTGCCTATTGAAGAATTAGAAGGTTTTTGTTTGTTTGCTTCCTGGTTCTCCATGGATAATTAGCAGGTCTAGAAAGAAATATATATTTTGATACTTACATTTCCATACCCAGATTACAATATATCTGTTTCCACAAACTTTTGTTAACTGAGAAAGCATTTCCTAGGAGGAAGAAAGTTCTTGCATTTGTATAGCTCTCTGTCCAGTGCCTGATCTTTTACTTTAACTCATGCAATATGCTTCATGTGAGGAATGCTAAGGGGTGAGTTCTGTACAAGTGAGGTTCAGGATCACAGTGGTAAGGCTGCAAATATAGAGAGTAAACACGGCAGCAACACATGTACACATCAGTCAGAGCTGCAATTAGAAGGTGATTTTATAGCACGTGACTTATTTATGGTGGACATCTTCTCTAGGAATAGCATTGAAGTACCTTACTCTGCCTTCCTTCAAGACTATGACCTTCTCCACAGGGGTGATAGCAGGCAGATACTGCAAACTGTCTTATCTGTTGGAAAGTCATCCTTCAGTGATGTATAAGAAGACAGAATTTGCATTAGCCAAGGTATTTCTCAAATCCCGAGTAAAGGATGACTTGGCTAGCTCAGGAGAGAGAGAACAGTGCAACGTTTACCGTGGTTACCATGAGTGACGTGTGCCCAGCCAACCTCACAAAACAAACAATTGCCATCTGCTCACTGTTCTTTGAATGAGTTTCTACTCTAATTAAGTTGATGGCAGTTAGGCATCTTTGACAGAAGACTTGGTTGTGGTCCTTGTTGGGACTCTGAACAGAGCAGAGAAGGTGGGAATAGGTGCACTTCAGCTGTAGCTATGGAGGTAGGGCACATAGAGATGAAACAGCAGTGCAGGTAAAAAAGATAAACTACAACTGTTAAGTTCTTTAGGAAAGGAGGAGCTATGAAATCCATGTAAAAGCAAAAATCCGAGTATTTTGAGTGTCTCTTCACAATCTGCATTGTCAGAAATAACGTGTAGTGTCAGTTTGCTTCCTTTCCTACTTGATTTTTTAAAAAAATTGACCACTTTTTTATGAGCTACTCAGTGTTGTCTGATATTGAGCCTCCTTGCAGGCATACATGATGCTTCAGTGAAACATCAAAACCAATATACAGAGAATTTCTGAAGAGGGAAGTACTATACAATAATGATGAACATATCGTCCTCAAGCTGTGGAGGTTAACAACCAAAAATTGCTTTGGTATTTGTACATACTGAAATAAGAAGAATTTATGTTTGCTCTCATTTTAGTAGGCTCTTGTGATTCATTACATTGGCACTTCAGAGTTCAGAATAGTCACTTGTCTCCTGCAAAGCAGCACCCTTAACTGTTACTATTTAGTTGCTCATTATTGTCCCAATTCTTTCTTTTTTATTGCTGCACAAATACACTTTGGTTTCACAGTAACTTGCCTAATGCTGCTTTCCGTGGCATTCATTGTCGGAAGGATCAGGGTTCTGGTGTACTCAGAAAGAAATCAGCTAAGTAAATCTATAATAGCATTGCTGTTTAAACAGTGCCTTGGATCATTAAAACAAAAAAAAAAAGAAAAAGTTGTTTATGTACCTATGGATACCTTTCATTTTACATTCAATAGGGTTTTTTTATAAAATGGCAGCAGTCATGTAGAAAACATTTACTTGCCTTTTGCTTACTTTGATTTAGTCTTTAAGGACAATACAGTCATTTTACAGTCTGTCCTGGGTAAGGGAAAGTGCTTAATTGCTGTGCCCTAGGAACAGCCTGGGAAATGAATTATGAGTTGAAAGTCTCTAATCTTTCCCTGCCAACCTACACTCCTGCTTGCTCTAAGCAGGTATTAAGACCATTAAGAATAAAGCTATTTAAAAAAGGTATTCAGGTGCCTAAGGATGCAAATAGGCTCACAATGTTTTGGGTCTTTTTTTTTTTCCCCAGAAATGAAAGTTAGGCCACTCACATTCATTGAAAACAAGAGGAGCTGCATGCCTGCTCCCCTTCAGCCCTCTGCAAAAAGTGCTATATGCCTTATTATACCTATAAGTTCCTCCAACACTTCTGCTAACCTGGATCCTACTATTTTGCTTGAACCCCTGGCTCCATACCCAGCCAGTGTCCAGGCAGTGTGAAACCATCCCATATCCCCCACCTGGATGTTTCGGTGTAGATATCCACGCTAGAGCCAGGCTCCCCAGGTACCTGCACTGTATGAGATGAAATGCATCCTGAAGTGTCTATTTGGTCTCTACTAACTATGCGAGAATTCCTTTGGGGCAAGCTCAAATGGATGTTTCTAGTTTGGCAGCCGCATTTGCTCAGGAGAACCATACTTTAAAGAAAGGGACAACCTTGGTGTTTCTGTTACTTGTTTTCATCACAATGTTTATTTTCCATCCCCCATTGTATGTATAAGTCATTCAGATCAATAAAAAGCCGTTATTAGTCTTATCTTTTAACCAAATATTAACCTTGCTTTCTATTTACAAGCTGCTATTAACTCACACTAGCCCTTTTTCTGCATTCAGAACTCCTATTCTAAGCCTTTCCTTTAAACCTGTTATTAATTCTGCCTTTTATGTCTAAACCTGGTACAGCAGCACAATTAACTGCTTTACTTAACATGCAAGGTTATAAGTGATCTCTATGATACCACTGACATTAAGAAAGTAAATGGGGTTAAACTGATTCTCATTACAAGCTGATCTTTATACAGTCTTTGACTGATAGAACCAGCAGCAGACGTGTATTGCAGAATTAATTTTAAGAGAGTTATAAGAACCATTGCTACATAATGGTGATATCAGGTGAGAATGAAAGAATCCACACAAGTCTTTAATCTCCCTCAAGCCAAGATATTAATTGTGCTTTATTCTGTAACTTAAAAGAAATCCTTAATCACACTGTCAACATCTCCTTCTGTGCTCTTCATTTCCTTCTGATTATAAATATGAATCAGCTTTGCCTTTAGCAAGACTGGGAAGTAAAGAAGTTCAAGCTCTTCTGTTCACAATGAGCAAGAGCTACTTTTCCTACTGTAGTAGGAAGACAGTATCTCAGTTCTTTAGCTCCATGGTCTTAGACTTCTTCGGTGGTGACTTCATAGAGAAACGGTGTGTTCAGATGTTTTGTCAGATCTAGCCAGAAGTGTTCCATGAGGAGACTGAGAGAGAAACCACTCAATGGCTTGCGAGTGGAATTAGGGAACAATTTGGTGACATATGTTGGTAAGTGACTGAAACGGTGACTTTCCCCTGCCCAACAAGATATATCTTTGTAAAAGTAAAGCAGATAAACAGGTAAGTCAGCTAACTCTGTGCTTCACTCTGTGAAGAGCAGGAATTTAACACAATTTTAAAAGAAGTAGTAGTGGTTGAGACACCAAATGACTAATGCATGACTAAGGTTTCCACAGAAGCTGTAAGGTGAAGGTAATGCTCAATTCTGGATGGATTTATAAAGGCTGTGATCAGCAGGTATGCCAAAGCTGAGCTGTGAGTTTCAAAAAAACTTGAGAATATGGCTGAATTACAGTGTTTCAGGGCAGATACCATATCTGAGTGAGATTTGAAATAGCAATTCCAAGGACATGACAGAAAAAACACTCCAAACACCCACTCCCCTTCAGGAAGATTTCTTCTTTTGAAACTGTATGCAATAGGCACTCAGGGAAGCACTAAAAGACTCCAGCACACAGAATAGCTGCTGAGGAAGCTGCAAGAAATCACCTTTAGCAAAACAAGACTGAAACTAGCAGTGAGGCATCTCTGGGTGGGGAAAGGAGGATGAAGAGATTAGAGAAAATGAAAAGTTTCCACCTGGTTTGAAAATATTAATGTGAAGAACTCAGCACAGCAGTGCCTTGCGAGCACCTTCTTTAGCACCCGCTTTCAGCACGTTGCTGGAGATTTGCATCGCTAATTTGCTTGCTTGAAAGTTCTTCCAGGCTTCCAAGGAAAAGAGGCAGACGTACCTTTTCAGGGCAAGGCGATAAGGTGTTTGAGTAATTTTACATCTGTGTCCTAAAAACTGTGGACGTACTGGATGTGAAGCCTTGGGGTTCCTGGATAGAAAACACCTAAATTTAACATTCATTAAAGAGAGCTAGTTTCTAACCACTGTATCCTTGATAAGTAGCACATCAGTAGGAGGGCAAAATAACAATTGCTATAGGCTTGGAGAAGCTTTTGCATTACTGCTACCCCAATTATTTCCTTTTTTACACATGTTCAGCAATCTCTCGCCTCTGTAATTACCGCACTGAACACTGCAGCTATTAGATACAGTCACTAGACTTTTAACAAACCATCATTACTTGCACTTGCTATCTTACAATTTAATAATAATGTCTTTGAGAGCAGTGTAACTTATTTCTCCTTCACAGCGAACTCATAGGCTTGTGCATGGACACATGCATGTAAAAGTTGGTTGCAGCCATAGACTTTGCTAAGGAACGATGAAGAAGCCAAGGGTAGAGCTGCAGAACGTGGAAGCTGATGCACGCTATGGTCCTGATTTGAATAGTCTAGTTAAAAGTTATTTGTAATATCTCTATTCCGTAAATTTTTCCTTTCCTTGAGAAATAGTGGCTGAGGATGCTGTCCCAGTAAAACCAAGCCCTAACGTCAGGACGGTAATTGCCAAATTAGAAAGCATATAGACACCTGAAAGCCTCTGAGGTCTTATGTTGATGCCAGATGTGAGGACAGCTATGTATCAGCTGTCCTTGAACACCTAAAGAAGTGGGGAAGGCAGATTGAGAAGATCTGCCTTTTCCCAGCTTCCCTTCTGCTTGGCAATTTCTTTCCTGTACTCTGTGCTTTTGTAATGGTGTTGAATACTAAAAAGAGGTAATTTTGTGTACACCCAGGCAAGCAGGCGTGTGGTGGGCCAGGTTACCTGATTAGCCGGTGGATTTTCTATTCTAACCCCAGGTGGCCAGGCAGAACAGGCATTTAAAAACTCATCCATCTCTTGTCTTACTGTCTTTGAATTTGCATAATTAAAAGTGAATTACTTGCTGTATTTTTAATATATGCAGTGAAAATGCATGAAAAGCTGAAAAATTACAGCAATCCAGTAATTCATGTCATGTCCCATTCAGAATTACAGCTTTCCAGTGCCAGCTCAAACATTGAGGATTCCCTGCCACCATAAAGCTATAATTGCTGAATTAATAACAGCGGGTTTTGGAGAGTGACTGCACAGACTCTCTGACCCAGGTAATAGAAATACTCGTGTTAAAGTGAAGTTGATACATGTGACTTAATCTATTTCATATCGGGCTCAAGTAGTGAAGATCATTGCTTTCCATGCCATAGGACGTTATGAGAGCTGCAGCAAGGTGTTACTTTTCAGATTTAGCTTAAGCCAGCTGAGTTGATTAGCCAACAGGGACTAGAAATTAAATTTTCAGGGACCAGCCAGACTAGCTTTTGTCCTACGAGAGGGCTTGTAACCATAATCTGCTAGTCTGGTCAGCACTTCTGGGAGGTGGAATTCTACATCCAGCTGCAAAGGAGTGGAGAACAGGATGTAAAGAGAGATGGTGAAAGGCTTCTGCTAACATTTCATTACTCCGGAATTTTATTAACAACAACTAAAAAAACAATCCCTCCCCCTCACCTTCCAACTCAGGAACAAATTCTGCAGCTGCTGCTCTTCTCAAAACGCAGTGCCTTGTGGCCCACACATCTATGGCACTCATAAGGGCTGGGATAAAGTGACTGCTGTTTCAAAACAGGATGGTAGGAAGTTAACCAAAATGGCATGATCTGAATGAAATGTTACTTTTTTCTTTTTCTTTTTTTTTTTTTTTAAGGGTTACTTAAGTATTGAAGGGAACTTGTAATCCATTTACCGTGACTTCCTCAGGTTGGGACCCTGATGCAGTGGTCATTTGAACCTGTGGGACTCTACGTTTATTTCAGTAGGTTTTGTGATTCTTGGTCACCACTATAAGGTGATTCAAGTCATTAGAGATCAATTAGCCCATGTCAAAGGACCTGCTTGTACCAAGGAATTGATTTAGTGAACAACTATACACATTGCAAAGCTCAGCTGCAGCAAAAGCCAAGACATATGACCAGTCAGATGTTGGACTTCTCAGCTCAGGGTAATGTCCTATGCTAGGGATCTTTGCAATAGTCTCATTGAGATTGTATGTACGTTGTGGATAAAAAGAACTGGCAGTTTCCAGGGCTGACAATCTGCTTCCTTTTGTAAGAATTACCATCATTAATTAAAATCTCTTTTTCTGTCTAATTATTTCAGCTCTAATTCTCTCGCAGGTTCATAAATAGTAACATCCCGTTGTCCTGAAAAAAGTTCATTTTTTCTCCTTTTTCTTTCTCTTTGTCGTTGCCCTCATTCTCTGCCCTCTCATGCTTAAGGTAATTAAACTTACGAAGTCTGGTCACTTTGGACCAGACCAGACCAAAGAGATTTTCATGTTTCTTTTGCCTGCAAAGCTCCATGAGAGTTTTGAATGCAAAGACTGTGCTTTTCCCTTCTGCAAATAACTGCAGAAGAGGGGCCAGGCCCAGTAAGGGGTCAATTCTTTCCACTCTGGCTCACTATTATCCAGACCCCGTGCTACCCAGTTACTATTCCAAGAGCAAACATTTCAAGCCTTATAGCTTGTAGGCATTGTGAAAGGTATTTAACCTGATCTTTGTAATTGCCTCTTTGCCATTTAAGACTAAGATTACAGCATTTACTGTTGAATGTTAATAATTCTCTCAGCTGAACTTTCGCATCCAGGAGATTATTTTTGCAGAATATTCCCATGGCCGATACTCTCTGAAATTTATACATGCATGAATGCATACATGCAGAGTGGCTTGGGCTAAGTAACATTAATGAAGAGAAGAAAAGTCTTCCCAAAGCCAGATATGTACAGCACTATTACCCAGAAGAGCTCAATAAAAGACTTGGGTATTTTGAGAAAAAAACAATATAAAACTGGTGTTAAGGCAGAAGGAGATCCTGCTTTGGGCAAAATGAGGTTAAAGTAAGGGGAATCTTTCTGGACTTTCAGCAAGGCAATAATTTTTATCAGTTCCCTATGAAATCTGCTTTTTCTGTGCACATATTTAGCTTGCTGGCTGATGCTTTCTTGAAATTTCCTTTATTAAGTGTCAAGTTTTGGTACTAGACAATATCAAACACAGCTAAAGGTCAAAGTAAATCATGAATGAAATTACACAAACTGATGTACAGTGAAGGATAAAACAGGATGTCAGAGGCTAGTTTACATAAACACTATCCCTGGATCAGAGGCCATCCATGCCCTCTCAGTGAAGCCCCTGTGCTTGCACCTCGGAGATGCAGGTCTACCAACCTTATTGACAAGAGTTTTAGAATATGACTGGAATGCCCACTAATTTCACTATTAAAACAGCAAATGGTGCCTGAATCATCACAAGGATTTTGGGAACTTGACCGAATGCTTTTATTTTAAGAAAAAAATCCAACTTCTTCCTCCAAAAACACAGAGATGCCAGTGATACCAGGTATCTGTGGAGGTCACTCTTCAACAGCAGTGTGGCTGACACCAGGGAACAAGCAGTAGAACAAAGATTGCTGCTCCAGCTGTTTTCTTGCTTGTTAGCTAATGTGATGAGGGAAGACAATCAAGGTCTACTGCCCATTGTAAGCACAGAAGAGAAGTGCTATCTATGGGACAACTCAGAGGCTAGGAGGATCTGTCAGATCTGCCCTTCTGATTCAACACCACAAGCCAGTATTGGATTCTTGCCTTGGTCCAGTGTGCAGTCTTTCTGGTTTCTGAAGACAGTCAATACGGTTTCAGCCAAAGCTTGCTGTTTATGGTGTGTTTACAAGCAAGCCTTCCAATAGCAACACTTTTAATGGCTCTTAGGCCCTGAAACAATGGTGCCTATCAAACCAATTGAATTCTGCTTAGAAGCAATTAGTTCTGTGAGCTACAAAGACAACAGGATTTCCAGTCCCCGTGTCCTGCATTTATCTCCGGATAAATGGAGAGCTAATTTGTCTAGTAACTGAAGTGCGTATTTCATAAAATTTGTAGGAATGTTAATACCTTGACTACACACAGATATACGTATTCAGAGAGGCTTTGTGATCATATAAAACTTAAGAAAGCATAAAAGGAATCAGTTTTTCTGGATATTTAGAGTGTTGTCTGTACCAGAAAGGAGTGGCAGAACTGGAGTGAAGGAAAAATGCATGTCCACAGATCACAAGCAGAAAAGTAAGTATTTTGAAATACTTTGATGGTAATGAAGAATGTTGAGAATGTTGTCTCCTCTCCAATGTCAGGGTATTTTAAAGCTCAGGAGGCAGCAAGATGAAATGTTTTATGGTTTTATCAAGTGCAGCAAAGTCACTGCTATTATACTTGCAATTTCATGACCTGGTAAACAGATACCTTTGTGCTTAAGGATCTAAGTGTCAGTGGTGTAGAAAACGGACGATTATGCTGCTTTGTGAAATAGAAGCTTCTTCATAAGAAATGTATCATACCTGAAGCAGCATCACTTGATATTTGCCCTTGTAGAGCACGACCCTGTGGCCAATATTTTTAGTGAGATCAAGAATGAAGAAAACTGGTGGAACAGTTAATCTGGAGATATATTTATATATTTCAGCATGGGCTGTATGGAATATATATTGCCTCTTCAAGTACGGTGATTCAGCACTACATGCTAGTATTGGATTCTTGCCTTGGTTCAGTGTACAAAGTCTTTCTGGTTTCTTAAAGACAGTCAATACAGTTTCAGCCAAAGCTTGCCATTTATGGAGCATTTACAAGAAAGACTTCCAAGAATAAAACTTTTAGTGGCTGTTAGGCCCTGAAACAATGATGTCTAACAAACCAATTGAAAACCTGAGTTTTCTTGGTGGGTGCTTTAAACCATCTGCAAGTCCTGTAGATCTGGTGTAGCTAATTTTATAAATTAATCAGAGATATGAGAGAAATTTGGTTGCAGAAGGACGGCCCCCCCTGGCTGTGGGTTTCCACAGAAATCTTTTTGATTTCACCAGTGAATGGTAGCTTTATGCTGTTCTCGCTGTGTCTTATCTCATGTGTTATTGAGGCTATTGCATTTGCTTTCAAACACAGTCATTAGAACATTTAATTTGCAGCAGCTGTAATTTATATTTGTAATTTTGTCTAAGATCAATAAAGGAAACTGAAGAGATTTATAGTCCTAGTTTCAACTAAGATAAATTGAAACAGGCTCTATTTCCCTGAAAAGCTTTATTTAAACAGCATTTTAAAAGAACAAAATTAATTAGATGAGATATTTGTATGCAAGCATGGGTAAATAATCCCTTGTGTCTGGAAGAAATATTGGAAAGTGTGAACATGGTCAGTGTGTTGTTCTCTGAAATACAAATAAACTCCTGGGAAATGTTACCTTAGTGTAGGATCTAATGGGAGTCAAGTAACCATTTCAAAATGTTTCTTAGCAGCAGTCAAGAAATATCCTTGAGATCTGTTGTATTGATACTTCATAATAAGACTGTAGCTCCATGTTTTAAATACTGTCAGGATCAGTCTGAGAGTGGAAAGCAAGACCCTGAAAGCACTGCTCTTTCTTATTTTACAGCAATCCTTGAACATGGATTGCAGAAATGTGGTGTTAATTTTTGAAAAGTCTGTATTCGTTTATTAAATATTCATGTTCCAAGCACTGCCTCATGCATGGGGAAGAGGTGCCTCTCCCATACAGCAATTAGCTGAGGGATTATGCTGGGCGGAAGAGACGTGAGCACAGTCAGGCCAGCTCAGGGCTGTAGTACAATTTCAAGATGAGTCTTATAGAGGGAAGGAAGAAATGCCTAATGAACCTTTCTCCTTTTGCACAGCAGCAGGACGGGACACCAAATCAGTGCCCAAAAGAGATGACGGCTGGGGATGGGGGGATATCATTGCAGCTGGCCCAGGACAGGGCACAGTTTAGCACCTTGTAGGTGTGCTCAGCCCTTTCACTCTGAAGCCTTTCTAACATGGTGTCCTTGGGGAAGGGAGTATATTCTTTCTCCACCCTCTGTTAATTTGACTTATGCCTAATCCAGCTGCCTTTTGCCAATAGACTGCTGGTATTGAGGTGCTAGGACACGTTATTCTACTCTGCAATGTAGCCAGGCTTGAAATTTCTGCTGTTTTGGATAAAGCTCCACTTCATACTGTCATGTGATCACATGAAGATGGCAGATCTCATACTGAAGAAAAAGATAATTTGTACTTCTCTGTGGCATGAGGGAGAAAGTTCCACAATAAGACCTTGACCGCCCCCACTGGGCAGCTGGTTTTTTGCATAGGTTTTTCAATATTATGGTGTTTTGACTTGGAGTTTTGCCAAACTGCTGCACCCTGTGTGGGTTTCATTCAGATCAAAGCCTACATCCTGAGCCCCCGCTTGTCTTGGAGCTCCTGGATTTGCGGTGTTCATGGACCCACATGAACGTGGTTGGTGTGTGGCACGGTGAAAGGAAGGGAGCAGGAAGCCTGTTCCAGCCTGCACATAGCTCATCTTTGTCAGTCTGGAAAGATGCATGTCCAACTGACACTTACATTCTGCAGGCGTTTATCCCTATGGGGAGCAATCCAGGATGGAAATTGGTGTTTCTAATCTGTGCTATCCTTAGATTGCTAAAGTGGGTGGGGGGAGGAGGGCAAAATTCCCCATTTTCTACACTTCCACTTGTCACATCCCATGAAGGTTACAGGGAAAGCAAGAGTAGAACCTGACCCATCTCTTGTGTGCGTGCTGCATTTCATGAGGAGGATTTGTCTTTGAATGCTAACTGTCAAAGGCAGCTAGATACTGTCTTGGAAGAGACGTACTTTCTCCTTTTTGTTATTGTGGCTGGTTGTTTGAATTCAATTAATTTAATATGTTTTTAATAGTGCAGTGCTGCCATCTCTACAGTACCTTGTAAACAACAATTTTTGCTGTAAGCAGTCAACCAGCACCCTGTGTCTAGGCATCACAGGGGTTGAATGTTATGATCTTGGACTTAATGTGACTAATGTCTGAACAGCAACAAATTGCTGCATGGGCCACAAGACTGTAAAACCCATAATTATTTCCATTATTATAACTACTATTAGTAATAATTGTATACATGTTAAGACAATTACTAGATATGCCAACAAGGGATTATGGTACTAGGGCCAGAACAGAGACAGAGAAGTCTATGGAAGAAGACAAGCATTCTTCTGAGGACCTTCTCTTGCAAATGGATAACGAAGAAGCAAATGTGTCAAGGGAAAAAAAAAATTGAGCGGCAAGGACACACGCTCAGCATCACGTGGTGAATTTAATAGAAGAACTGAGTAGTAGCCTGTAATCCTGAACCACTTCTAGGCTCACATCATTATCCTGTTCATCCAGACAAAGCTATGGCATACTGAAGCCCCAGACACTTTGTTTATTGTGTGCAATCAGTTCAACTCGTCCCTTCACCTACACTTTCTATTACCCAGTGTTTTCCTTAGAAGCTTCTAACAGAAGATTCAGGTGAAAGATTTATTGTAAATGAATAGCTATTTGTGAGTCAGTGCATGGTATTGGATTTCACCTGCCATGGTTTTTGGAAGAGAGAAATTTAGAAGGAGCGATAGGTAACAGAGCCAGATTTAAATGAGTGGTAGGTTAGTCTGAGGGCTTGCCAATACCATGTAATGGCCCTGCGTCGTGTTGTCAGCCTGCAAGACACTGTCTTCAAACTTGCAGGGCTACAGCCCACATGGAGGCAGAATGGTCTGTACTTTTGTCATCACTGATGAGACTGAGGGAGTCGATTTCCTTCCAGAACTTTATGTTTGTATATCTCTAGTATCTATCCTCTTCTGCTGAATAAATACTGTGTGGGAGTGCAAGGAGGGATGGCCGACTTTTTAGACTGCAATGAGATCTTCTGCTAAGGAAGGTTTACTTCTACTAAGGAGGTCTTCTACTAAGCATCAGCAGAGAAGCTTTTAACCCCCATCCCAGAACAGTCAAAGCATCTGGAATGTCTTCTTTACTGCATTCCACCTCTGATTTTGGGGGTAGAGGGATGATTATGATCAAGGAAAACACCCCCAAATGTAATACTCCCCTAAGATGTGCAGGGTTTTTCTACCATTTTCAGGGCTTTCACTGGTGGGTGAATACTGAGCTTTGGAGCTTTGGGTGAATACAGTGAACTGAGCTTTGGAGCCCACCACTTCAGTTTGCTGAACACCTCTGTTGTGAGTCACAGATGCAGTCTGGAGATTGGCAGCCCCCCTGCTTTCATGCACCTTGCCAGTGCGGAGGGTGGGATAGAGAGTGTGGAGATATGTCTCCATGGCTTGGGTCCCTGGGGTGAAAAAATGAAAGGAAGGGATGGTTAAGAGATATGTGCTATTAAGCCAGCGTTTCAAGTTGCTAAATAATAGGCAGCATTGTGAAGCTTCTCCAGGGAGGAGGCTTCTGGTGGTAGCTCTCTCTGTGCCTCCCTGCTGTGAGTCATTGTGAACTCAAGTTCAGAGGAATTGGTACCAAGGAAAAAGCATTGAGATAATAACCTTGAAAAATCAGGAGAGAGAGGGGAAAAAAGGGAAAGACTTATACACTGGAAAGAGCAGAACTGCCTCACCCTAAAAGCATTCTGTAAATGAACTCCTGTGCTTCCCAGCTATATGTCTTTATCAAAGCCACCATCTTCTAAGGGTGGAGAGACATATGCATCAAGATTTAAAGACTTTACATATTGTGCCACACAGCCTAAGCCAGTGGTTGGTATGCTGCCAGTTTGCAACACAACTCATCAAGGCTATGGAAATGTTTTTAAATCTTATGCTTGCAATTACAAGGAACAGCACTTTGTACTGCCTCAGGAGAAATAGTGTGCTGTGATTTCCTTTCTCTAAGCATGCAGGTCTCTGGTGTTAAGAACACTGACATCTATTCAAGCATGTTTTACCTTTCTAAGAGCCACAGACAATGCCATGGTGTGTGGGAATTTTGTGGTGTTTGCTAGCTGCTGGGCCTTCTTTTCTGGAAGATAAACATACATTGTGTTATTAAGAAGGACCCTTCAAGTTGCTGTTCTGATTTATATTCCCTTCTACACTGCTGCATGCATTTACTGTTTGTTAAAGGCTGACAGCCCTGGAGACCTAAGCTCTTTATTTATCCACAGAGTGAAATTCCTCTCTCTGTAGAGGGGATGCCAAAGGCACTAATTGTCAATGACACTGTTGCACAGAAAAAATATCCTTTCTGTATTTGCCAGCCAGAATAATTTTGCCATTTGAAGGAGAACTCCTGAAATGGAAGCTGATTTAGAGAATTTATCTAACACAGGCAATGGGACTTCAGCTTGAGGACCTAGACCAGCCAAGTGAAGGTGAGGGGAAGAGTGGCGGTGGTGTCAGATATGGGATTTTTTTTCTTATGCCTTGCCTATGCTCTAAAGCGAAACGCTCTTTGTGGAGCAATCTCAAGAACTGGACTGTGCAATCAGAGGTGACCAATAACCTTTATTTTCTCAGTAGGACCCATATGCTAATGAGTGTCCTTGTGGGGTGAGCTCAGAACAGTTTAAGATGGAGCTCTGGGCATGCACCCACCTCCGCATTAAGCATCAAATGTCAAAGACTGTTGATCATTTTTTATTAATCTCAATCAGTTTAAAAGTATCTAATATATTCCAACTGAGGTCCTTTAGCTCTCTGCTCTCCTCAGCTCTGTATGGTTTATTAATAGGCATACCTGGCATCCACTGGTCCAGAGATAACTTGTACCTCCTATCATTAAACAGTCAATAATGTTGGTGATCCTATTGTTATCCTTTTAGGAACGCAAAGAAAGAGAGAGAGATATCTTGTAACAGAAAAATACTTTTCTAACCTTGCACGTTGGTTTTAAATGTGGTCCTGACATATGACTGTATCACAACTTGCAAAATACCTTCCAAAAGCAGAATTCATAGAAGCTACCAACTAGTTAAAAACAGCCTATAAAAAGTAATATTGAAAAGCATTTTTATTTACTCATTTCCTTCTGTAAAAAGGTGGTTATGCTAGGGGGAAAAACTGAATTTAACAAAAAGCTGAATTTTGATCTTCTCTTTTACATTCCTTTAACAACCGTCTAAGTAGGCAGCATCCTCCAGCCTTACTCATCTCTGAAATCCCAGAGAGCAGGAAGTTCCCGTTTAATCTGAGGAAAGATAGTAGCTTTAGCCCAGTGTTTATTCTGCTGTAGTGTTCTACAGGAATGGCTACGGGGCATCTACTCGAGAAACGTGAAAAGCAGATTTATTTTAATTGCATCAATTGATGTTCATTAAAAAGCCTCCTCAATAACTAACCCTGGTATTGAATTGTTTTGTATCTCTTCCTAATGCATTCTGACAATGTTTATTTAATTTAATTGACAGTAAGGGTGAATTTATAGGACTGTAATTCACACTTTTACTGAAAGGAAAAAAACAACGTGGAACTATATTATTTGCTGCAAAAATGAAGTAGGGAAATTCATCAGAGCAAACTGTATATTCAATTTGAATAGTTTCCCTCATCAGGGTGTCTTAATGATGTTTCTTTTGCAATTACTCTAGGGCATTTGAAGCTGCCCATTGTAAGAACTTGCCAAACAACACTGAAATAAATCCAAATGTTAGAGGAGTTTTTCACAGCATAACCTGTTCATTTCCTTCTCTCTTTGATATCACTTTTTCTGGAGTAAAAAATTCTGAGTTTCCAAAAGATCTCCATTCTCTCCCTTTTTTAAAATCAGAACCTTTTCTTCACCATTTCAGCATAGGTTGTGGTTTTGGAATGAATAATCAGACCACTTGTGGTTCAAGAAGAGCCTGTCTGGATCACAAGTAAGAAAGGTGCCTCCAGCAAAGCTGTTGATAATTCTTGCTTAGCCTTTCTATGCTTGGATCTATGGAAAATAAAGTCTTCAAATAACTTGATCTAGAAGAAGAAAAAAAAAAAGTCCTATCACACTCCACCATCCTTTCTGTTTTAGGAGGCTTTGATGTGTGAAGGCGGTATGTCCAAATGATAAGGGAAGACTGGTTTTGTCAGACCCCGCATCACAGAGTACCTCTGAGAAGCCTTGTAAGGCTGAAATCAGTGCTGCCTCCTTCCACTGAAGGGCAGCAGCTGTCTTCTCATGGCTCTCTTGCTGGTGGACTCCCATGAGCCAGGAGGCAACTGGTTTCTGCCCACTTCCTTCCTGGAAGCAGCCACCCTCACCCTTCAGTGAGTTCATCCCAAGGTGTTCATCACATGCATGGGACTGGCAGTGGGTCGAGTGGGACATCTTCCTCCTGCTCTGTCCTTGCGGGATGCACAGGCCCTGCCACAACTTCCAGTGGTGGAAAATTCCTTCCAAACCATCATCCACAGAAGCTCAGTGAGCAAGAGACAACAATGTGTAGCCTTTCACTTGTTTCTGTTAAATACTCCCAAACTGTGAGATACTTTTTTGAAGTCTGTGCTTTCATGGAGTGTGTAGCAAATAATTAAACCTGGAAGTAAGAGTTTCAAAGTGGGTCTGATCTTTAAAGGAGCGAGTGACCAACTGTAACAAAGTCATAGCAGTTTGTGGACTTTTGGGAGGGAGGGGGCGAGCAGAAGGTGTTTCTACAGGGCCGTGAATTACGTTAAGGAGTAAAGTGGGATCTGACCGCACGACCTACCTGCTCATGGGGAAACAGTCTGTATTTAAGCTCTGGGTTTTTAAGAAATTGCTCTGTTGCAAGCCAAGTATAATACCTTTGAGATGACAAGATTTCTTCCTGTGCTATAATAAATAAAGGTAAGTATGATGCTAAGAATTAATAAATGGAGTTTATTTGTCCAGACAATCACCCTTCAGTACAGAAATCAAAGGCACCGATGAACTTCGGCCTCACTGTGTGAAGCTTTTACAATGCAGTGATTATCATCAGATCTCAATAACTTCCAGTAATGTGTAACTAGCATCAACAACAGCTATCACACAATTTCATTGGGCTTCAGATAAGTATCTAGAAGTAGAACCAGGTTTTAGAGGTATAAAGAATGCAATTACCATTTTAATATCTCTGCACAGGGAACAGGAAGATTAATTTTTGTAGGTCTATTTTTGTGATTTTTCACAGGTTGGGAGAGATATGCAAAAAGCTGGCAACAATACACTAGAAATAAATTAAGTGCTGCTGATAGCTAATTAAAGGAGCACAACTAGATAGCAGAATTATTGGAAAAATCAAAATCTCTTTTACTTTAAAATCATGCCGTACTTTTGATTGGGTTTCCAAAAAGAAAGACAAGAAATTTTGATATTGTTGGCTCTTGTTTCTTAATGAAGTCTAAACCAGCATTTTCAAAGCAAGACTATGTCTCAAAAGTCCAGAGAATAGGAAAAAAAAAAATTTTTCTTCCCCTTTAGGCTATATTTATTGTTATAACACTTGTGAGTGTATTTATTGTTACCTGTAGATTCCTGTATCCTAGTACACAGATATAGTGTGTTTTATAGCTTAATTTCCAGCTCATTCACTGCTTCCTGATGAGGCCTTTAGAGCTGGTCCAATAGAAAATAAACTCAGTTTCTAAACAGTGTGCGTATGTGACTACTTTACTGAGATCTAGTTTAAGAAAAGAGGTACAAGCTGGCAAATCTGTCAGACAGCTGGGCTTATTCTGGGGAAAAGCAGTAGTATTTTGGCACAGAATCAGCAGGAGATTTGCTGCAAGTGGCTGGTGACCTTCTCTTTTCCTTTAAAACTTGATCTGAGCTGAGCATTTGTAGCTGTGCTACATCTGGGGGGCGGAGGGAGGGATGATGTATCATCCGCAGTCTGCACAGCAGTGTGCAGCATCGTGTCAAAATCAAGATGGACTTGATAACTCTAATTAGTATTATCTCCCTATAGCATGCTGCCAGGGATGCTGCTAAGATGCTGTGTGGGTCGGCAAGGTGGCAAAACAACAAACGGCAATCGGCAAGAAGAATAGAAACAAACCCTTTAAAGGGCACGTTCCACATTTTTCCTGTGTCTCAAGCATTGGAGATATTGAGATTATATTTTAGACTGGAGATAAAGTACGGAAAATCCATAACTTCTAGTTCTTGCTACAAATTAATCTATTCACCAGGCAGAAAGTTTTAAAGTGGGTTCAGGCTTGAGGCATCATACTGATCTCTGCAAGCAAGAACAAAGTCACAGCGGCTGTACCGTCACCTACAGCCTATCATGCCTCTGACAGCTCACTGCAACAGGAACAGATAGGTGGCAAATTTTAATGACCTGTTAATATAACTGGCCACATTTATATAAATGCTAGGAACATTGACGTTTCCTGCAGCACATTCCTGAGGTGTCTGGCGTTTTGTGCCAAGGGTGTTGAGATTGTTACAGGTGTTGCATGGTGTTTTCTGGTTTGGGGGATGTGGGGTGGGAGGGAAGAGGAAGGATCCAAAATAAATATACTTGGGGAATTCTAGAATATTTAGCTGTGTTTACCTAAACTGGACTTGTCACTTGTCTAGGGGTAATATGAAGGCTGTAAACTTCTTGCCACAATAACCTTAAAACTATACAGTCACATAGCTGAATGAAGTCCTTTAATACATCCGTATGCAAAAAACCTCTGTGATTTTAAACCAACCTTACTCCACTGTCTCTCTTTGAGGAGTTAGATTTCTGGCCTCTCCACTGGCATCTTTTAATGACAAAAGTATAATTTAATGACATAAAATTAATTTTAGCTAATGGGAGAAAGTAAGGATTTTTTTTCTTCTATTTGCCTTTTAGTGAAGAGTATAGCACCAGGTTCCCTTTTACTAGTAATCATCACCCATGATTTGAAAGATGGTATTTCTTGGCACCCTTTTCCTGCTGTTGCTTTTTCACTAAGCATCAATATTAAATTGATGCTCAAGAAGAAATCTATTTCAACAACCTGTTTTCCAAAATAAAGTGGGAAAAGAAGGGATTCTTTTTCCCCAAGTATTGCCAATGACACTTCAGAAACATTATTTCTTTTAAAAGTATGTATCTGAGCTTTCCAGAAGTTTATTCCACAGCTGTTGCATCCAGGGGTTAAGAGACCTCCTGTGAGAGCCACAGAGAGTCCAGAATTACAAAACAATGTTTCTGAGAAGGGTGAAGGCCCCGGTTACTCACCCGCCGACACTTGCATCACTGTGCAGATAGCCCCAGAGTCCTCTGGCATTAAATCGGTTGGGACCCCATGGCTGTGCCTAGGCTGTGTCAGCGAGGAGCTTGTTTACAGTCTAACCACCAGGATGACTTGTGTGGGATGCTTTCTCCATGAAACGTCCCAGCTCTACGGACATAACTCTGCCTGTGAGTTGTCATCCTGCCTTGACATTTTAAAGTGTTTCAGCTCTGCTGTCTCACAGTGAATTCCTTTTTCTACTGGTGCTGTTGACCACCTTCTGCACAACTCTGCATCTCCATAAATATTTTTAGGAGTCCGATTTAGTGATCAGTAACAGCTCCCTAGCAGGGCTGGCCTCCACTGGCTCCTTGCAGAGCCCACATTTATCTTGTGCATTGGGGGCAGGAGCTGCCACAACACCGCAAGGCAGGGAGGGGCTAGCAAGAGCCAAGGACTTTGGTGTGACTTTGGGTAAGTCCCTTCCCAGCCCTCCCTGTCAGCTGGAAAATAGGAATAATACTAGCCTTCTGCCCTACAGAGGTTTTCTGATAAATGTCTCTTCCTTTCAGAAAGTATTTGAATTTTACTTAATCTTATTAATACAATTAGCTAAAGTGGATAGACAAAAGCTGATGGGTATCCCTTGCACAAATAGAATTATGTGTTTTGGTGATGCTCAGCAGCTCAGTCCAGTCACTTGCATAGAATAAAAAGAGCTGGTCTTAACTGCTCACACCACAGCGAGAAAAACAGATACTGGATATGCTCAGAAAGTCTTTATTTAAAAAAAAAAAATAAAAATAGGGAAGCTATAAATACAAGAGAAGCAAGCCTGTAATTTATGTTTAATTTAAACAGACCTTTGAAATTCCCATCACTGGTATTGGGGTTTTAATCATTACACGGATCAGCGTTGTAGTCACTGGGGATTTCTAATTGACACTCACCCCATGGGGACCTCAATGTCCTCTCCATCTTCCTCACCTGTGGCACATGGCTGTGGTACCAATACAGCTGGTGGGAGCTGCAGCTGAAGTGCCAGAATTGCTCTGCTATAAAAGTATGCACAGCGGGATCGCAGCTGTATAGCCCCCCATCTACTCTGCCTATAGGCTTTTAAGATGCATTTGCTCCCATCGTATTTGTGAATCGAGTTGATCGTATTTATAGGGCAATAGCTAACCAGCTACTCTATGAAGCAGGAGCTGAAGGTAAGCATAGGGTAACCTGTAAGTATAAATTTATTATCCATTTGGAAAAGTGCAATAGTCTTACTAGACTGATAGAAAGAGGAAGGGTTTTCTCCTAGATAAAAAGGCCTTGTTCTTTTTTGAAGGACCAGAAGGAAAGGAATAGATCCTTCTGTTTCATGTGTGTTTCCTTATGGAAGGGGGAAGTGTGGGCATTCAACAGAAAAGTCAGAATTTTATGCCAAAACCCGGTACTTCCTTCAGTTTATTTATTTATTCAAAACAATAGCTATACATGAAAAATACTTTTGGTAGAAATGTGTCTTTGGATATCATCTCACAGGAGACATAGGAGATACAAATAAAAAATTCTCTTACCAACTGTGTTTTATTTTTTAACCTCATAGGAGGTTGTGCTTTAAGGAGAGCTTTGACTATTACTAAAACAGAAGATGTTTTCATTAAAAAGAAAAAAAAGGGAGAGTTAAAAAAAATGCTCAGAAAACTCTTTCAAAATCAAAAATTACTTTCTTTGTGACTGTTTCCATGAGCCCCTTTCATGTCCATGCCCTCTGGACATTTCAGCAGAGAGCGAGACTGGCACGGAGGCTGGGGAAGAGCAGTTTATGCTTGCGTCTCGCATCGCACAGTGCTGTCCTGGAAATCACGTGTGAGTGAGGCTGGCCAGGTTCATCGCTGGGCTAATCAGAAGAGAAAAGTGCCATGCGGCTGAGATAAATAAGCATGGCAGACCAAATTTTGACAGTTATGCCAAAGTAATTTGAATTAGACAAACCTTTGATGTCTACAAAGCTGGACTTGATATCCTGGTGGGAGCAGGTTTTCCCATTATATGTTCATTTAACATTTTTTTTACTCTAGGTTGGGCAGAGATAACACAAAAATGGCTTTTTGACAGACTCATAGGTTTGCTTCTGAACTCCCAGGGAATGCAGAGATCTATCCAGACAAAAACCTGAAGAACAAGTAACACCAAACTGTAACTTTTATTCCTTGCTTACTTCTTTATTACTTAGGTGTGGGTTTGTGTGGAAAAGGTTCATTTTTGAAAAGTTATTCCAAATCTGTACTCAAGTTGCAATCCATAATAAACACAACTTATAAAATGAGGGGCAAATCTTCAAATGATGCAAGGGATTTGCTGTATTGAATGTGTGGAGGTTCTGTCTCAGGTAGATGTAAGTGCAACTAATAATCTGCAAGGAAGATCAACACAGAGGAGGCAAGGTACATTTTTAATTTACACACTTATGTAGCTGGTGGCAGGTGTTGAAACCGGCATCACTGATGAAGGGAAAACACAAAAGATATGGGAAGATGTCTGGCATTATCAATTTTAAGTCATGCACTTGAAAACGATACAGTATGAAATGCAGAGACTTAATGTAGAGAATTTTATACTTCAGCAAGAATGCTCCTACTCCTGCTGATTAGCTGACATTTGTGGTCAATTATTTCCCAAAGGTAAGGGCAGTTTTATAATTAGGCCCTCAGTGAGCGATGCCTTTCTGCTCATGCCTCACCCCATACAGATTTGCAGTGTGGAGGTTTTCAGTTGTGGGTGTGATGTTTGACACACTTTGACCAGAAGTAACTGGAGTAAAGGGAAGAGCTGGGATTAGTCCAAGTGTGTTTGTTTAGCATTGAGGATTTTTGAATCAAGCTTCCCCTTCAGTGAATTCTTCAGGGTCATGAAGCATTCATTAGATGAATGGCAATATGTACATTTGCAAGAAGACCTTTGTCACCCTGGGATAAAGCATGACCGTGTTGCCTGGGGACGCAAGAGGAATGGCCTCGTGCCTCCCGGCTCTCCCACTGTGCTGAGAGCGCTCACAGGGAGCAGCGAGAAGTGCTGGCCAAGAAATGTTTTTCTCATCATTCAACATTTTCTTAATTTCCTGATAGCAAATGACTTGTGTGGAGTTGAAACCTTGCTTTCCAGTGCCACAAAACACAAATGTGTAGGGAGGTCGTAAGTGCAGGGTACCTGGCACTGCAGTGCTCCTCTCGGACATGGAGAGTCAGTAGTGGCAATGTAACATGGAGTTCATTAAGATGACTTTTCCCTCTGGTCACCCTTACAAATGCTGTTTCCTGCCACAGTCCCATTCTCAGTATTTTCTTCAATGAAAATATCAATAGCTTAGTGAAGTTTTCTCCAGGATGTTTCTTCTTCTGCCCTAATAAGACTCTTTCCCCTAGTCAGGGCATGCCATTCACGTACAGTGGGAGACCTGTGGTTTTTAATCCGCAGTTGCAGAGAAGCTGCTTGGACTTTACTGATCAACATCAGAGATAGGGTCTTAAATGCAGCATCAGACAGCGTCACCTTGGTGAAGCTCATGATAAGCAGGGAAAAAAAAAAGGAAAATAGTGAATGATTTCCATTGTTTTCATACCATAGTGGATTTTCAGAAAGACTCAAACAAAATATGCTTCTTTTTTTTTTCTCAATTGGTTTGTCAAGTTATGGCAAAAATATGAGCATGCAGAGATAAATTATTGGAACATTTTCTCTACATTTGCATGCATAGATATACATATAGATATACATATAAATGTGTCTAAGTGTAATTGTGCACATGCATGCAAATATATAGATGTATGTTTATGTGCTTGTGTGGATATATATACACATATGTATGTTCATGCATACACCCAAGAAAATAATTTTCCATGGGCTTTCTCTTGTTTAACAATAATACTGAAATACTGGCATTCAACAATCTAAATCCTCAAATGTGTTGAAGAAAGGTAGATTTTAATGGTGTTAAATGAACCATTTAGCACAGAGGGCCTCTCACCTTCAGTGGCACACTCTCAAAATTAAATCCAGTGTTCAGATACAATAATAAAAAGAAGAAAAACAATATTACCTGTTTAAAGAGAATATAAAAATCCAATTAAGTTCTGAATTTTAATTTGCTTGCAAGCATGGGTTTGTTGCTCTGTGAAAGGAATGAAAATGTAAATGACATTTCTGTGTGTTATCTACATAATCCAGAGGCTAGAATATCCTGTCATGCTTATTTTGTCTAGTTATGATAAAACTAAACAGTTTTAACTGAATTTCCTGTAAATGGGCAAATAATAAAAAAATGAACATCTTTATATTCTGATCTTTCATTAATTTATGTATAAATGCTGTTATAAAGAGATTAGCTTTTACAAAAGAGAATGAATTTTGCCTGGCATCTGACAGCAGTGATGGGCTGTAGCACATGAAGTGCTGTGGGTGGAAGAAAGCTGGAGCGGTCACTCACTTCTGAGCTGTGAATTCAACAAAAGACAAGAAGGGAAGCTCTGCAATCAAGAGGCCCATGTGGCACCAGCCATCGATATGCAGACGCAGACCATTGTGCCCAAGCGTCGCTACCATCTCCTAACCCCTCTTGTCCCTAAATGCAGTGGATCAGTCATGGCCGCTTTCTAAGTTGTGTGTCTTACATGAATTGGTAGCACATATTGGAGGATGGAAGAATGAAAAGGTGGTGACCTGGGGATGCAGGAGAGAGCCGGCATGGGAGGAGGCTGCACAAGTGAATTGGCTTCCCCATGGCTGGGGCAGTAATCTCAGTGCAGTAAACTCTCCTTCCTGTTGCCACTATTCCTGCCTTTCCTTCTTTCCTTAGATTTGCTTTGTTTGGACTAAACAACATAGAAAAACATCCGTACCTGGACTGTAAGTATCCGAATCAGCAATTAAATTTGTACCTACATAAGGCTATCACCCACCAGCCTTGCCTAGCAAAAAGAATATGCTAGAGATGAAGCAATAGCAAAATATACCTCAATCCCACTGTGCCTCCGCAGCCTGGTGTTGTCTAGCCATGCCACACCCTGTATCCACGCTCTCGCCCTCCAAGGAGCATTGCCTTTTCCAAAATAAGTCAGCACAACTTCAGATACTGAGAGCTCAGAGGAGCGAGGCAGGCTTGGTTCTTTATTTAGGTATTAAATACATTGTTAAGGAAAGATATTTGACCAAATTGGTAATTGGGTAGCACAGAATATACCTATGCAAGTGGTACCTGCAGAGGAGTAGACAGTACATCCAAGCTGGTGTAAGTCAGGTTACTCTCAGACAGTAACTTTTTGTATGGTTTATAAAGATAATTTAAAACAGGCAAAAGGCAGAATGTCCAAACCCACATTATTTTAACAGACCTTTGTGCCTAATGGTGGGATTAAGGATTCAAACAAAGGAGTCTGTTGGGTATTGAGCAAGACTGGAAATTCTTGGTGCCTGATTTTTTAAACACCAGTCTCTGAAATGGTGGGTGCCCAGTCTGAAGAGTATCCAGCCCTCCAGTGTCCGGGAAATCTGTTCCTTCTGAAACAGTCAGAGGGGCTGTTTACACAATCTCCGGGTTTTGATATTAGATCCAGAAGAAATTATTAAATTGTTCATGTGACCTAAAATTGTACAGAAAACAGGGCTGTAAAACTACCAGATCTGCCCATTGATAGGAAGCAGCTTTATCTGGTTTTCCACTTTTTTACAAGCTATATATACTGCTCCTGGCCTTTAATCTCACTACAGATTTTGACACCTTTGAACTGTTCATTACATTGCAGCACTACAGCAGGGATGGGAACAGCGTTACCTGAACCCAGATTCTTCTGCACTTCACAAAGTTATGCACCCTGTTCTGCATTTCTCCAAGTTTATAAAGGTGGTGACTTTTATGCCTCTTCATGTCCTGTAAAGTAATTAAAGGACAGCCAGGTAAGTTTTAGATAGAAGTAAAAACTAATCTTGACTTTATTTTTCTGTATCCAGGATTGTTTTTATAGTATTTATATTGTCACTACTGTGGTCTCTTGTTCAAGGTCATGTTGCCTGTGAAAATTAAAAGAATGAATTATAAGTATATGCAGAGATATAATACAAAACACGTTTAACATGACAAAGCTAACACTACGATTTTAACCTTGTTTCATTTAAAGCCTCAAAAACAATCTCAGGGCCTCATCTCAGTTTCTCACAGGCAATTTGTTATGCAAGACACATTGCCTTCAGTGTCTTATATGAAACCACCAGGTGTTGTTCAGCCCTTTCGTATTAACCTCCTTCATGCCTCTTCAAAGGTGGCCCAGTGTCTGTCTCAAGGCAGCATGTGAAACTTAGCCATGCATGTTTATAAACATACTGTAAACTCTGTTCTTATATTCATAAAAATAAAGGTATGAAAAGTCTGAAAAGCTGTGATGATGTAGATGCAGTTTCCCCCAATACTTCAGTGCTTTTGTTTCCTGCACGCTCTCTTGTCCCTAAGAGCAATGCATCGCAGCAAATCCAAACTGGTGCAGTCAGTGAGCAAAGCCGCTTTGCAAGCACTTCCCCGCTGTTTGTGCTGCTGGAATTTAAGGACTTGATCGTGCCTTCATTTTAAAAGCCAAACACTAAATTCAATCAGCAAAAGATTAAGCAGTGCCAGTGCTTTCTGATACTGCTCAAAAAAATTCATTGCATATGAGTTATTTGTGTTTGAATATTGAATCCCAAAGGGGTGGTAGCTATTTTTTGTAATTCTGTGGAGATGGAGTAAATGGTTATGAATAGCACAGTGGTAGAACAGGATTGATTACTAAGCTCTGTTCTGTTAAAACCACCTCAGTTTGCCAAAAGGTCTTGCAGCGGGACTCGTCCATGTACCCTGTTACTTTTAAGCCCTAACTCAAATCCTGCACAGAAACAAGAAGGCCTGGAAGGATTTCAGAAGAGCTGTTTGCTGCGTACTGCCTCACATACTGTTTTTGCTACAGAGACTGCAAGTCCCTCTCCACTGTTTGTGACACAGTTTGTACAAATGGCATCTCATCCTGAGCACTTGCTCTGCAATCTTAATGGTCCTTTCCAAGAAAGAGCTCTAATAGTTCATTGAAATTGCGTTTAGTCTGCAGGCCCCCTGGAGCTATTATGAATGCAATTAACGTCTGCAGATCAGGACAAAAATGCGAAGGACTCTATGCTGTATTGACTTAATATATCATAATGGCTCTGTCTGGGCCTGGACGGGCTATTATTCATCTGAGAGGTTTGGTGCACGCCACAATTGCACAGTGCAGCTTTTGGCATGACTTGAGGTCCTGGAGGAAGGGCAGGCTTGCAATGTGCCTGCTAGAACAAAAACCAGGAGACTGACCCCAGCTAACAGTACTGGAAACTGTAGCTCCGTTTCCCCATAAGCCTTTGTGGGTGAGTAGTTTTAAAAGCCATACAGGAGCTCTGTGGGCAAAATCAGCTTGCGGTGCGTTGCTGCCTCTGTTCATTTGCTGGTCCTGGCTTGCCCATTCCTTGCTGGCTCCTGGATCCCCATCAGTGCCCACAGGGACAGAGATTTCTGTTGCTTGCATATCACAGAATCGTATAGGTTGGAAAAGACCTTTAAGATCATCGAGTCCAACCATAAACCTAACACTACCAAGACCACCACTACACCATGTCCCTAAGCACCTCATCCAAATGTCTTTTAAATATCTCCAGGGATGGTGACTCAACCACTTCCCTGGGCAGCCTGTTCCAGTGCTTGACAACCCTTTCAGTGAAGTAAAATTTCCTAATATCCAGTCTAAACCTCCCCTGGTGCAACCTGAGGCCATTTCCTCTTGCCCTATCACTTGTTACCTGGGAGAAGAGACCGACCCCCACCTGGCTACAACCTCCTTTCAGGTAGTTGTAGAGAGCCATAAGGTCTCCCCTCAGCCTCCTTTTCTCCAGGCTAAACAACCCCAGTTCCCTCAGCCGATCCTCATCAGACTTGTGCTGCAGACCCTTCACCAGCTTTGTTGCCCTTCTCTGGACACGCTCCAGCCCCTCAATGTCCTTCATGTAGTGAGGGGCCCAAAACTGAACACAGTATTTGAGGTGTGGCCTCACCAGTGCCGAGTACAGGGGCACGATCACTCCCCTAGTCCTGCTGGCCACACTATTTCTGATACAAGCCAGGATGCCATTGGCTTTCTTGGCCACCTGGGCACACTGCTGGCTCATATTCAGGCGGCTATCAACCAACACCCCCAGTTCCTTTTCTGCCAGGCAGCTTTCCAGCCACTCCTCCCCAAGCCTGTGGCGTTGCATAGGGTTGCTGTGGCCCAAGTGCAGGACCTTGCACTTGGCCTTGTTAAACCCATACAATTGACCTCGGCCCATCGATCCAGCCTGTCCAGATCCCTCTGCAGAGCCTTCCTACCCTCAAGCAGATCAACACTCCCACACAACTTGGTGGCATCTGCAAACTTACTGAGGGTGCACTCGATCCCCTCATCCAGATCATTGATAAAGATATTAAACAGAACTGGCCCCAACACAGAGCCCTGGGGGACACCACTTGTGACCAGCCACCAACTGGAGTAAACTCCATTCACCACCACTCTTTGGGCCCGGCCATCCAGCCAGTGCTTTACCCAGCAAAGAGTACACCCGTCCAAGCCACGAGCAGGCAGTTTCTCCAGGAGAATGCTGTGGGAAACCGTGTCAAAGGCTTTACTGAAGTCTAGAGAGACAACATCCACAGCCTTTCCCTCATCTACTAGGCGGGTCACCTTGTCATAGAAGGAGATCAGGTTGGTCAAGCAGGACCTGCCTTTCCTGAACCCATGCTGGCTGGGCTTGAGCCTTTGGTTATCCTCCACATGCCATGTGATGGCACTCAGGATGATCTGCTCCATCAGCTTCCGCAGTACCGAGGTCAGGCTGACAGGCCTGTAGTTCCCCAGGTCCTCCTTCCGACCCTTCTTGTAGATGGGTGTCACATTAGCTAATCTCCAGTCAGCTGGGACCTCCCCAGTTAGCCAGGACTGCTGGTAAATGATGGAAAGGGGCTTGGTGAGCACACCTGCCAGTTCCTTCAGTACTCTCGGGTGGATCTCATCAGGCCCCATAGACTTGTGAGTGTCTAAGTGGTGCAGCAGGTCACTGACCATTTCCCCCTGGATTATGGGGGCTCCATTCTGGTCCCTGTCCCTATCTTCCAACTCAGGGGGCTGGGTACCCAGAGAACAATTGGCCCTGCTATTAAAGACTGAGGCAAAGAAGGCATTAAGAACCTCAGCCTTTTCCTCATCCTTGGTCACTGTGTTCCCTCCCCCGTCTACTAGGGGCTGGAGATTCTCCTTAGCTCTCCTTTTGCTGCTAATGTATTTGAAGAAGTATTTTTTGTTGTCTTTTACAGCAGCAGCCAGATTAAGCTCTAGTTTGGCTTTGGCCCTTCTAATTTTCTCCCTGCACAACCTTGCTACACCTGTGTAGTCCTCCTGAGTTGCCTGCCCCTTCTTCCAGAGGTCATAGACTCTCCTCTTTTTCCTGAGTTCGAGTCAGAGCTCTCTAGTCAGCCAGGCTGGTCTTCTTCCCTGCCGGCTTGTCTTTCAGCACCTGGGGGCAGCCTGGTCTTGTGCCTTTAGGACTTCCTCCTTAAAGAATGTCCAGCCTTCCTGGGCTCCTTTGCCCATTAGGGCTGCCTCCCAGGGGACTCTGTCGACCAGTCTCCTAAACAGGCCGAAGTCTGCCCTCCGGAAGTCTAAGGTGGCAGTTTTGCTGACTCCCCTCGCTGCTTCTCCACGTATCAAAAACTCTATCATTTCATGATCACTCTGCCCAAGACAGCCTCCAGCCATCCCATGGCTCACAAGTCCTTCTCTGTTCATGAACAAGAGGTCCAGCGGGGCCCCTTCCCTAGTTGGCTCGCTCACCAGCTGTGTCAGGAAGTTCTCTGCCACACGCTCCAGGAACCTCCTAGACTTTATATACTTATATAAAGACTTATATAGACTTTACATACATATATACTTAGACCTATATAGACTTCATATACATATATACTTAGAGATGCCATGCAGAAGGCAAAGACCCCAGGATGAGGCAGACCTACTGGCATCTCAGCCCTCCTGCTGCTATGGCTCAAGCTAGTTGTCTGGGATCTCTCTATAATAATCAGGCATATATGGAATGCTTTATCCTGACCTCAGACCCTCCAGACCTGCAGCTGAGTCATACGTTTCACTGCTGTTGGAGGAGCCATTTCACTGTCACGCATTTTGATTTCATGCTGAGCAATAAAGGCAGGGCACTTCACAGACTGTGATTATTTTCAACCAGTGAAGCCTGATTTCAATCACGTATTTTCCTGATTTTACACAATGAACACTAAAGCAAATAAATAAGCAAATCTATGTTTTATCTTACAGAATCTCCCAGGTGCCTGAGGCAGTTTCAGGTCCAGTGGCTGAAGTTAAGCTAAATTAAGCACTGTTGAAATGCAAAGTAGGCAGGGAACAGCTTCCCTTCTGAAGTCCTGGAAGTGCAACTGGCTGTGCAAGGGGAAATCCTTTTAAATGTCAGAGACTTCGTTTGCTTTGAAATCTCCATCATCTGTGTTATTTGTTCTTTTAACCTATCTATCTATCCATTCATTCAACACTGGAGTTTCAGTGTCACAGTACATCCTCCCAGTCCAGTTCAGGTGTCAGATTTTAAATATCAGCTTCCGAGTTCTGCTATTTTTTTTAGCTGCCTTTTTTTTTTTTATGAAACTGGGGTTAGATTTATGTAAACTGCAATATGTTCATATATAGTACAAGAACAAGAAAAATAAGAGAGGTTCATTCAGTGAATTGTCTTTTACAAATGACCTGTCTCTAGTCACAGTGCTGCTTTTGACATGAAAATTTAGAGGTAACTGAAATATTGTTAAAGCTGCACTTCAAAGGAAAGTGAAGAAATCTGAGGTCTTTGGTGCTCTTCAGATTTGCACCTTTTCAGGACTAAGTGCTAAAAACATCTGTTTATATGGAGATAGAGTGTGATTACAGAAAAAATCTTTTCCATGTGAGTATATGCTTTTTTAATGCCACTTCAATGTATTTTCACTTTAATTGTATCATTCTACTATTTAGGCAGAACTTCTGGAATTTATTTCAAAAGAGTCGTGTAATTCCCTCACACCTAAAAATATATTTGTAACATTCAGCTTAACAATGTGCAACTCCAATCCTAGCATTAAACTCACCTGTCTCAGAGCTCAGCACATCCCTAGGCAAGTGCAAGCTGCCACAGTTTTATCTTTTGTGAAGAACCCTTATTTTTCCTTACCAAATACAGACTAAGCGAGGCAGACTTCCCACAGAAGTTGTGATCAGAAATGGATGCGTCAGCTGTTATCTCCAAACTTGCATGGTTGTAATCACAACTGCTTGTACGTGCCAGAAGAAATTGGAATATTTACAGCTTTCCAGTGCAGCCGGAAGGAAACAATTATAAGTGAAATACAAACATACAGTCACATATACAAATATATGGAAAAAGCACAAATACATGCACAGGCATGCACATTCACGCTCATAGATGAACAGGATGCCAACAGGAACAAACAGAAAATATGTTTGCAAGTAGAAAACATTACCAAAGAGGCAGAATATAAAACCGTATAGAAGCAGAGGACAAGGCAAGTGTCTCAAGAGCAGAAGTCATGGTAGCAGCTTTCCTGTTCCAGGACTGAGGGCAAGTATGTGAAAGTGAGCCCGCTCAAACAGTTCTGGTTCTGGGCTGGGAGGAAGCTGTATTTACCCTGTGTGCCTTGCACTCTTTTTCACTGAGACAGATAAAGCCAGGAAGAAGGTTTTGTGTTGATGGAGAAACACTCCACAGTATTTGAGAAGTCTAGTAGGAACAAGCTACTCAGAAACACTACTATGTTCAATCAAATTGATGCTGCAAGCAGGATGAATGGGTCTAAATGGAGACAAAATTTTGCCTTCTAAGGGTGTGTGGGGGTGATCTCTAGGTTTTGAGACTCCCCGCCACCATCCTTTCTGCAAATTCACATATCCCCTTCTCTCTTCTTATTCCTGAAATTGCGCTACCGAGTCCATCATCACATGGCCTGACCAAGTTATATTCTTTCATGAGCACAGTAAATACCTGCATTTCTTCTGACGATGCAGATAGTCTGAATTGTTTAGTTTTATTCCTGCTAGGTTTTCTTTGTCTTTATGCTTCTTGGGAAATCAATGCTCAAAGGAGCAACCTGTGTATCTCTGACTTACACGCAGCTCCAGCTGAACAGCACTAGGCTTCTAGGAGAAGGATTGAAAGAACAAAGAAAAAGGTTCATTTAATTTACCTTGAGGGATAGTTCATTTTTCAAATAGAGACAATTTGAAAAGCACAAAGCACTATGCCAATATCTTAGTCACTCTCAAAAATAAAATTAAGTCTTTCTCGGTAGGAAAATAAATGTCAATGCTATGTACATTTGCATCCAGCAGCAATTCTGAGGCTAATTTCATAGTGATATGCTGCTATATTGCTTTATTATGAGTGTTGAAGCATTAAACATTCAGGTCCAGGCCAGACTTGGCCTAACACCAAAGTGGTCATTTGCTGTGTACCTAGCAGGCTGACCAGTACACAACGATAATCAGAGCTGGCACAGAGCTTAAACATTGATGTCCACTGGTGGCCTCAATACAGTTCAGAATATTATGGGCCAGAAACACTCACTTACACAGGGCTTCTTAATGAAACCAAGAACTTACCTGGACAATATGAAACCATACATCACATTAGAAAAGGAGCTGTCCTCCAACCAAGAGACCATTAAGGAGCTGATAAATGGATGTTTCTATGAGTAGGATTTCAGGATGCTAAATTCAAACCAATGCCTTTTTTTGAGTGATGCTGATAAGTATCTTTATTATGTCTGAAAGTGACTGTGAGAGTAATTTTGTGAGAAATGTGCATAATGGGTTATCTGTCTATTAGAAGGACATGTCTAGGTAGGCTTCATTCAGACACTTGAGATAGATAACTTCTTTTTAAATGCAGAACCACACCATCAGCTGGGGTATAGCTGATTATTTTCGTTGTCTGTCCTAATACACATCCACTGAACATTGCTATTGCTGTGCTGCAAGGATGCACAGTAGGCAGTACAGTTGTGGCCACAGCTCCAGGAATCACCTTCTCTAAAATGAGCAAACAACAGTACTACTGGCATGACTCAAAAGAAATTACAGATACCAAAAGTGCAACAGGAAAAGAGAAGAGCCGAGTGTTTGCTGTTCTGGATAACCTCTATTCAGACATATTTACATTTAAGCCAACAGTTAGTTATTGTAATGCCTCTTTCATGTATAGAAACTGCCTGCCCTGCCTAGACTTTCCCAGACTGGTACTCCTGGGTACTGCTGCTGTAGCAACTGGTCAGAACATACCTTGTATGTGCGCTGCTCCTTCAGTGGTCCTTTATTGGTGTGCTCAGTACCTGTTACCTGGTTGTGCAATGCAATCTGTGTCTGTAGTATTTGCTCTGTCCACTTCTGGCTCCTACAAGGCAGTTCACTTGTTTATTCCTGCTTACACTGCTGGGAATTAGGACTAATTGCTATCAGAGGATCTCGTTACTCTTTCTATAGCACATCAGCTGGACATCCCAGACTCTATTACCTAGTAAAACTGGCTGCTGATGAACTAATCCTTTTATGTTAACAAGATGGCTTCATAACGACACTCCTACTGCAATTACAGTGACAGGCTTGGCACGTTTAATGTTGGGATCGAAATAGCACTGGGCCACTTGCTGAAGTGTTTGCTCAAGTAAGCACAAAATGAAGGACAGCATGGTATTTTCCTTGCAGGACAGAGAAAGCCACGGGAAAGCAGAGGTGTGCTTTGGGCACAGGAGGCTGCTTGGCTTCAGCTAGACTCAGCCAAGGGGGTTTGCCAGACACCACTCAAAGCACTTCTACTTGCTTCTGCTTTGAACTGGCCCTGGGAGGAGACTGTTTCTCCCTCCGGAATCCGGGTGAGGCTTCCATGCCCCAAAACCTTTGGGAACCTTCCTTGTGATCTCTGGCTTCAGCAACAGGGACTTTGTAGCTGAAAAATTACATCCATGGAGCCCTCTCTGAAACCTGGACCAGCATAAGGATGGCCCATGGGGTTTTGTTTCACCGGAAATGTGCTTTTCACCAATTCATGTATTTTCCCTTTGACTTAGCAGATCCTCTTCAGCTTTCTGCAGCAAGCAGGTGTTTCTCCATATTTCCAGTCTGTGAACTTAAAGAAATTCTAAAATAATTTGTCATTTTATAAATAAGTTATACAAGCTGTCACCACAAATCTGTCACCATGCAGACAGGTGCAAACATGCGCAGTATGCAGAGAAAGACACTGACACCAAGATCAGAATAAAGGCCATCTAAAAGCAATTACATTTCCAGGTATTAGGCAAACACAATTATTTAAATTGCTAGTCAAAAACAGTTGATAAAATAGATAATTAAAAAAGATTGACCTGAAAGCTGATTTTAAATTATTCTGTAATGTGCACATAACTCATATAATTGCTCTCTCATGACCCAGCCTCCATTAAAAGGAAATTTCACCTAGGAAAAAAATTATATATGCAGCACACGGTGATTAAAATAAATACATATTCTCTAGAATGCTGGAAATGATGTGAGGAACTGTATTAAAAAGTGGGAATGAATTAGCCCTGCATTTCAAACTGTAGTGTCGTCTGTCATTTTAATAACTCTCACTCAAGAGGCATTGAAATAGAAAGTATGATAATGCATTAGACCACAGAAATAGCAGATGACCTATCATATGTAGATACACAAAAGTTAAGCTGGAAAAGACTGAAAAAGCTCATAGAATCATAGAATCATTTAGGTTGGAAAAGACCCTTAAGATCATTGAGTCCAACCATTAATGTAACACTGCCAAGCTCACCGCTAAACCGTGTCCCTAAGCACCACATCTACACGTCTTTTAAATACCTCAGCCACCATGGTGACTCAACCACTTCCCTGTTCCAATGCTTGACAACCCTTCAGTGAAGAAATTTTTCCCAATATCCAATCTAAACCTCCCTGGTGCAACCTGAGGCCATTTCCTCTTGTCCTATCGCTTGTTACCTGGGAGAAGAGACCGACCCTCACCTCTCTACAACCTCCTTTCAGGTAGTTGTAGAGAGCCATAAGGTCTCCCCTCAGCCTCCTTTTCTCCAGGCTAAACAACCCCAGTTCCCTCAGCCGCTCCTCATCAGACTTGTGCTCCAGACCCTTCACCAGCTTCGTTGCCCTTCTCTGGACACGCTCCAGCACCTCAATGTCTCTCTTGTAGTGAGGGGCCCAAAACTGAACACAGTATTCAAGGTGCGGCCTCACCAGGGCCGAGTACAGGGGCACGATCACTGCCCTAGTCCTGCTGGCCACGCTATTTCTGATACAAGCCAGGATGCCATTGGCTTTCTTGGCCACCTGGGCACACTGCTGGCTCATGTTCAGGCGGCTATCAACCAACACTCCCAGGTCCTTTTCTGCTGGGCAGCTTTCCAACCACTCTTCCCCAAGCTGTGGTGTTGCATGGGGTTGTTGTGACGCAAGTGCAGGACCCGGCACTTGGCCTTGTAGAACCTCATACAGTTGGCCTTGGCCCATTGATCCAGCCTGTCCAAGATAATGTAGATGCTGAGATAGTGGGGAATTTTGTTTCTCTTACTGGGATTACAGTGGCTCCTAAATAACAATGGGGGTCCTATCATGCCATAAACACATAGCTCAAGAGATAGCAGCTGCTGCGGAGAGATTGCATTTACGCTAGACTAGACAGAAAAGAGGCAATGGGAAGAGGGGCAAGAATTGCAGCACAGGCAGATTAAAGGCCAGATTTCCAAATATATTTAGTGCATCTTGATGAGGGAGATGGAAACCTTGGAGGAGTCTCAGATGCCCTTTGTGACCTGCTGAGGTCACACGAGTCTGACGCAAAGATGAAAAGCAAATGTGGAGACCCGAAGTCAAATTTGTGTCCTTAGTGCTGGGAAGGCTGGTGGACGTGTGGCCACCTGAATAAGCTGGACATGTGTGATATAAATAGTAATTGCTGAAGAAGAAAAGCAGCTTTTTGGCTTGCTTTGCAGTTGGCACCCTTCTCTGCTTCTGTGGCAGTGTGGCACGTGAATGGCTCACAAATACAGTTTGTTTGTGCAATGCTTTCATAAAAGACGAAAATCTCACAGTGCCTCTGTTGTGAGATGTTGCTTCTGAGTTAGCTTTTAATGGCTTGATGCTCAGCTGGAGTACAGAAACTTAACTGTTGAGACAGTGAAACTACAGCAGTTTATACCCAGTTCTGTTGCTCCTGATCTTCTTGGTCATGGTTGATGCTTCCAGTACCTATGGCCAAATATATGCATTGGCAACAACACCATCAAATAAAAAATAATTTTGACCCATGGCTATCCATACATACGCACTTCAGAGAAACTGGCTGAAGAGATGGATAGCACCAAAGGACATTTTTTAAAGAAAATCTTGTAAGACTCCAGTTTTAATAACATGTAGCTCTGCCAGTCTCATTGCAGAAACATGAGAGCACCCTCTTTCAATTTAAAGTGCTCTCCTCCACACGTAGTACTTCTCTGAACCTGTCACTTCTCAGGAGGCTCTTTCTCAGACAGTCTGCATTTTAAATCAAGCAGTTATGACAGTTTTCACTGCAAAAGGGGACAAATTAGTGAAAGCAGCATATATAGAAACTTGGTTACGATAACTGCTGAACAACAGTAACCAGGGTTCCTGGGAAATAACTAACTGGCTCAGATTTTTGCAGTGACCATCCATAGAAAAAAGAAAGTCTTGTAGGACTAAACCAGCTCACTAGGTTTGGTGCCTAAAGTACTGAGTTACAAAATGGTGCAGACTGAGATCATTAATCCTGGATTTATTGACAAGTTTGAAAGCCCCGGGTAGACCTTCGTTAGAAATTCAGCTGAGAGTGCAATCTGCTCCTGCGTCTATAATATTCTTGAAGCCCTCTGCAATTTCAGATATGTTTGTTTTCCACGATGTCTTTGAGACAGAGTGATGTGGGTAGTCGATTTTTGTGGATGGGATGTTGAAGCTCAACGGTAGCTGTGCTGAATTATGGCTTGAAGCCAAATTTTCACCACCTCACCTGCATGTCCCTTCTTTCCCCTCTGCAGAAAACTGGACTTGCAGACTGGACACCGCTAGTTTTGTATTGCAGGTTTCTTACATGAGTTCAGGCACAGTCTGTGACTTATCGAGCAGCAGTAGAATGGAGTGGTTAGGAAGGAACTATTTTACTAATCTGCTTTCAGAGTCCAATTTTCACATCTGAGTCTTATGATAGGAGATCAAAGTCCCTCATTAGGAGACCGAATCCAATATTTAATACACTTAATGCCCACTTTATATACTCACAAGATAGCCTGGTTTCCGCATAAAAAAAATCCACGCTCCTTTTGACACTTAATGAAGGGACAGAATGAGTGTTTTTGAGACCTCATTTTCTGCGCCGTTACATGGTGGTGAAGCAGGACTGACTTCAGTAGTTATACTGTCATACAATCAGCCTGTCAAAAGCAGGATCAATCTCCTATGCTCTACATGAGGGGATATAGGAGTATCCTTATTAATTCATCTGTCTTTCAAAAACTATCCTGTGATATCCTGCACTATCATCTTTGAAACATCCTGGACTTGGGGAATGTCAAAACTTAGGATATAAGTGCATACTATTACTCTATAAGTTGTATTGGAACTGATTAACCTATCAATCTCCATTATTCAGCTACTGGAAATGAGACACATACTTCTCCTGGGGATTTACCTTGAATGAGATCAAAAGGAAACTGCTTTCTCCCTTCCGTGCATGAAGGTTCAAAATTTGTTTGGACTAGTGTCGATAAAAATAAATAAATATATGAAGTGACCTGAATAACTTGAGCAATTCCCTTGTGATTAAGGCGGGAAGCGTTTGAAACGTGAAAAGTTGCACCCATGTTCAAATGAGAGAGGTCCTAGTTAATTATTTAGAGCAGCCGAAAGCTCATAAAAAATTTAACCAAGATTTATTTCACCGTGATTGTGCAGGCACCACAATGTGCAGAAATGGAGGCTTTAACTCTGTTAAATGAAACTCTTTTCACCTCCCAGCTTGCCAGTGCTGGCTCAGTGGGGCCAATGCATCCTTTTCTCCCATCTCCCCTCTTCCGCAAGCACCTACAGAAAATTGCCTTTGTCAGTGATGCACATTAGTAGGGTGGATTTAAATAGCACACCCAGGCAAATAAATTTGCATTTGAACTACTGCTGGGGAGGGGGTGTCCATGTTGGCCTACAGCAGACTGTAGCTGTGGCTTTTCAAGGCTATAACTATTTACCCCTGGTAGATGATATCAAATACAAGCCAGTCTGCAGCAGAGCCCCACTCCTCTCCCATCTCTGTGGTGGTGTGGCTGTGAGCCCTGGGCCTGGCAGAGCTTGGGGAAGGGAGGGGAAGGGGAAGGGGGAGAGGAAGGGAAAGGGGAAGGGGAAGGGAATGTCCTGGGCTGCATCAAAAGAAGCATGGCCAGCAGGTCGAGGGAGGTGATTCTCCCCCTCTATTCCGCTCTTGTGGAACCCCACCTGGCGTACTGCGTTCAGCTCTGGGGCCCCCAACATAAGAAGGACATGGACCTGTTGGAGCGAGACCAGAGGAGGGCCACAAAGATGATCAGAGGGCTGGAGCACCTCTCCTATGAAGACAGGGTGAGAGAGTTGGGGTTGTTCAGCCTGGAGAAGAGAGGCCCTGGGGAGACCTTATAGCAGCCTTCCAGTACCTGAAGGGGGCCTCCAAGAAAGCTGGAGAGGGACTTTTTACAAGGGCATGGAGTGATAGGACAAGGGGCAATGGCTTTAAACTGAAAGAAGGTGGATTTAGATTAGATATAAGGAAGAAATTCTTCACTGTGAGGGTGGTGAGGCACTGGAACAGGTTGCCCAGAGAAGCTGTGGATGTCCTGTCCCTGGAAGTGTTAAGGCCAAGTTGGATGGGGCTTCGAGCAACCTGGTCTAGTGGAAGGTGTCCCTGCCTATGACAAGGCGGGTTTGGAACTAGGTGATCTTTACGATCCCTTCCAACCCAAACCATTCTGTGATTCTATGATTCTATGAAAATCATGTTCTAACTACCCTGAGAGACTAATGAGGAGGGAGTAATATTATTCTACTACTTCTATCAATATACTCAATACATTAAATGACTGTGAAAGAACTTTGCCAGTAAGCTTAGCAAGCGTGCAGGGATCTAAAAATGCCAGATAGTACCTTAGGATTTGTAAGGCATCTACTTTTTTCACTGAGTTTCCAATGGTGGCACTTGATTGATACCTAATATCTCAAAAGGATAAAAGGTCCCTGAAAAAGAAAAAAATGAATCCATTCTTTTCCCACCACCTCTGAGCAGAAAAGTCACAAAAAAGGGAAACTGGGTTTCCTGGAGAAGCCTCAGTCACACTGTGTTCTCCCCAGTTTCTAGAGCTTCCCAGAACTGCTCTGTACACTGAGCCACAAGAGAGAAATAAACAACTCTCTGCCCCATGTTCCTGTGTTGGTTTGGCTGATTTCTTAGTCTACATGGCCTCACTAGAAAAACTTATTTAAGAAACAGATCTCTGAGTCATGGCATATAGTTCTTGCAAAAGCAATTCAAAGCTCAGAGGTGATCAACCAGGGGAACAATGCTAGGAATAATGTGGAAAGTGCTGAAGAATAAAATAGTGTCATTTCTTAATTTCGATTATATCAATCTGTGGCGTACCAGCTCGCAAACCCCAGTTGTGATCATCTTCTCTGAAAAAGGCTAATAGGAAAGATGGAGATCAGGAAAACAAGGGGGGTCTGGAAGAAAGAAATGGTCCATATGAGGTGAGCTGAACGAACATCAGACCCATTGGTGGCAGAGGATATCCTACTGAGCTTTCAAATCATGAATAATATTGAGAACATAAACAGGGAACAATTATTCATCCTTTCTCACAATACATGAAATACTTTTTATACTGAAAAGATTTTTGGTAAATAGCTAAAATAAACCCCCAAAATCAAGCTGAATATTTTAATGCTTTATAAGTGGTAACTAGGGAAAGAAACTGTACAAGGCTTGCATTTTCATTTGAAGTATTACTGTATATTTTGATTAATTTGGCTCAGTTCATGATATAATGGAGCATAACTGATGTAACTTGGCTTGATATGTCTCCTTGTTACACATACTGGAACAATATCTGCAGAAACATTTGAAATTACACTTTTTTTTCAGACATCTATTTTAAGGATCAGTAACTTCAAACAAGCAGAGCACTTGGCATATTTTAAAGGCTTATTTCCTGCAATCATGCATGGGTCATGGCTTAATCCTCATCAGAAAGCACACACTTTGGGATCCTGATTACAGGAGGGGGCAGTGAAGGAAGGACATAGAAAGAAAAGGAAAAGTATCAGAGTTTTCAAAAAGAGCCCAGAGATCTTGCACCCAGCTAGTAAATCTTTGGTGCTCATTTAGAAGAGAGCTGATTTTTTAAAAATTCTGAAGGAGGGACCCCAAGAGGCAAAACAACGTTGATGATTCAAAATATCTGTTAGGAGAATTTATGTCACTGCTCAGCACTGTGTGTCCATGTGTGACGCCAAGGACAGGCTTTGGAACAACCAGCCGTACTGGCAGAGAACAGGCAGCCTAATGGGAGGAGGAGCTAAATCCAGTATTTGTTACTGAATTACTGAATTTCTTAGTACTTTGTAATATAGTTTTTAAGAGAAAGGCAGGCCTATGAATTATTTTTGAGCAAGAAGGAGTAGGGCAGCTTTGCTTGGCCATATGCACAGCTTCTCTCAAATGAGATGGGCAGGCGAAAGGATCCCAGTGTTTTACTGGAAAGAGGTGGAAATACAGCAGCTTTCTGCAGCAGGTAAGAACTGGATTCTAGGACACTTTGAATAAGTTAAGCAAATAATTACCTGTGAATAAATTACTCAGGAAGAAAAATGCTAAATATATTTATTAATAGATACCATATGTTTTTTTGCAACTTCTTAACAGAAGGCTCGTAAAAACACACAGCTACATTCAAGAGTTCCCCAGTCACACACATTTTTCTGCATATACTTTATACACTCATCACTTAATAGCCAGAATACTCTTTTAGTGGATATTTTTAAAACTTACAACCATCCCTTGGAGGTCTGTGAATATATAGTCAAAGTCTGTTTATTCCTTTCAGTCACACCTAGATGAAATGTCCAATATCCAAATTTCGTAAGTAATTTAAAGAAATTTGGATATTTGACAGTTGAACAGGAGGTTTTTGCATTTTAAAAAACGAGGAAGGGAATTTCCTATGCAACTCAATTTCCTTTACTTTCACACATCATTGAAATGCCGATATTTCTGGAGTATAGGAATTTTGAAGATACTCTGTTATTACAAATAATTGTTATTCTTGCTTTTAAGAATTCTTCCAAATGTCCCGAGACAGATGCTCATGCTCATTATTGGAAGTGCTCCCCTCCTTCTCTTCATACCTTTCTGTTTAAAGGTTTTGCCAACTGATGTGGTTTACAGAAGCCTCTAGGCTGCTCTCATTTGTGCTACCAGAGTGACCTTGAGCTGATCGGGCAAAAAATGAAGGGAGCTGTGACGGTGTGCTTCCCCTGCCCCCGACCTTTATCTCCTGTAACCCTGCTTAGGTGATAACCACCAGCGGTGATTGTAATGGATGCATCTGGTCACCATGGCTGCATCAGCTCAAAGTGAATTCAGGAGACAGATAACAACACAATAGCCTAGGGCTATTGTGCAATGCGCCCACCGAAGAAACTAAAACCTGTGGTCGGCATGCAAATGTGACAAATCATCTTATCCCCATAAATAGTGAGCAGCCCAAGAGCCCTTTGAGCTCTCCTGCACGGCAGCGGGCTGCACGCCAGGATCTCCCCTTGAGCAGGGACGCCTCTCAAGGTTACTCCTCGAGGTTGAGAGATTCCTTGCCGCAACAGATCCTCGGTAAGTGACTAATAGCATGCTAAACTTTGAGATCTTAGCTAAGTGATATAAAGGATTGACTGCGCACATATAATCCTTTAGATATAAACCGTTGACCAAGTCTGGGACTAGGACTGGATCTAGCCGCACCTAGACTCCTCTCTGAGAAGGAGTTTAGAAAGCAAGGGGATCCTTCCGAACCTCATGACTCAACGGGAGGGTCTCCCTGACAGTTTTGTCTGACCCTGTCCTCTATGCAGTAAATAATCAAGTGTGCCTCGCCATCGAATCTTGTTAAAACACTGTCGCATTGAACTTTGTTAACTCCCTATTCTGTATCAATAAACTATATTTTTACTTCTCTCTTACGAGTGAAGTGCACGCTCACTCCATCCGCGACAGGAACACAACTTGTGCCAGTATTGACCTTCGTTCCTACCCTTTATACTCCAGTCATTGTCCATTATCTCCTCAGAGACTACTCCAGAAATTGGGTTATAATTGTCCTCCCCCTTCACATTTTTACCTGATGCCTGGCAATGTCCAGAGCAATACCCAGGGGTTTCAGCCGCACAGGTGCAGGCTGTGGTTACTGCCTGGCTAATTGGCTCTGGTTCAGATATATGAAGTGTGGCAAGCCAAGGCAGGATTTTAAGGTCTATTGAATGAGCCCACTAATTCAAATTTTGATTTGAGCTTGAGATGTTTATGTACAAGAGAGGATTCTGCTTCTGGGGGGATTCTGGCCTCTCTGCACCATGCATAAACCAATGCTTGGAGATGCTACAAAACAATGCAGCAGTAATAGCAACAGCAGTAATAACAGCGTAAGAAAGATAAACTTTTCCTAATGCTGTAAAACTAAGAGAAGATTTTAGATGTTTCAGCTGTCTTGCAGGTGGCTGATGAGTAACCAAGCAGTTACAAAGGCCATAAGGTGGGGACAGAATCACTCTTGCTGTGATATGGTGAGAGCAATTGGCTTTATGTGCATTGCTGCATGTGCCGAGCTCCGTGCTGCTTTGGCTGCTCCTCCAGCACTACTCGAACTGTCTCGGTTTAATCCCTGGTGAAAGCTTTTGCAACCCACACATGATGCCACAACTGTGGCGCAGGTATTTCTACAGCAAATCCTGCAGGAAATACTTGAGATCTTTTCTCAGAGCATCACTGTCTGGTTTGCCTCATTAGGCAGTGCGAGAGGCTATGTAGGAGCCGGGATGCTGTTAAGGTGCTATACTCTCTGAACTCCAACATGATATAAGTCCAAGTGTGGTGAGTGAGTCTTGTCTCACAGCGCAGCTGGTAATTGTCACAGGTGTTTTCAAGCCTTCCATAAGTGGAGGAAAAGCCAAAAAGGCCAGGCTGCACATTTTGTAAAACTGATTTGTAAATTCCAAATTCAAATATTTTGATTTTTAAGCTCAAGTTTAATCTCACCACTGTGAAAAGCCTGTTTCTCCCTACCTGCTACACTCAGAAGCACTTCTGCAGATGAAAAGCAACTTTCCATCCTGCAGCCTCCCACAGACATATGGATGCACATTATGTCCCATGTTTAATTGCCTTTCAAAACAGTCTTATCTTGGCACAAACTTGTCATTGGTTTATCTCTGCTCAGGATAAATGCATACCTAATCTTATTACTGGATGCACTCAGAGCAGGCAATCTCATTAATAGCCACCCTTAAGGGATTTTTATCCATGGATCAATTTCATAATTGGAACACAGCTACATAATGTATAAATATACCCCTTCAATGGCACAGCCATTCTCATGCTGTTCTCCTGCTGTTCAGTCTTGCACATCTCATGGAAAAAAAAAAGAATCCAGAAAGAAAGAATGTATTTTTAAAGCAGAGATCCTTCTTGGAAGCTTGTTAGGTTTTCAGATCACACCACAGGCTTACAAGCTTGATTTGTCAGGTTCATGATTGTTACTGGATATGTGAGTTATATCATTTTTAGCCTGTATGGTCACTAAGAATAGTTTTCCCTATTCTTAGTGGCAATGCATTGAATTCTGTATGCTCTTTGTTGTAGTATGTAGAATTCTATAGTGGGAAAAACCTAACTTGTTAGCTACATATCATTTTCAAAAGCAGCAGGAGCTATATAGCTTTTAAGAATTAAATTATGTTCATTTATTCAGTGACTGCAAAATACTCTACTAAGAGTGTAATAGCTTAAAGGCTTCCTAATCAACTTTATTTCATCATTAAATAATTATGCTTTGTGTATCTGAACTACACTTTTGTCACATCTCATATATAGGATAGTTAGTGAATATGAGTCATTACTGAGGCTGAGTGAACCATTCATAATTAAACCTGAACCAAGCAAAGCTGCCTGGTTTCGAGTTGTGTGAAGCTTTCAGTGAGTCTGGGCTAAGTTTCCAACAAACTTTGATTCAATTATATCCAAGCAAAATAGAATATATGTATACTGCACAGACTCAAGCCACAGCAATGCCACACCTGCCACCTCCCCCGTCCTCCCCCAATTAGGATCATTACATCATTACAGCTCCGATCAAAAGGGATTAAATTTCCTTCTCCCTCCCACTCTGCAGGTGCACAGTGAGGACAGGCACCATTGAGGCTCTTGGAACAGGTACATGAGAAATTAGTGAGAAAGTATTTTACAGTTTTACCTATTTGTAGCTGCAAGCCATGCAACTGTACACAAGGTTTTTCTCAATGGCACCACTGGGCATTGCTAGCCAGCTAGTCAAAATGTGAGAGAAATTACTGTTATAATTCAAAAAGTGTATAGTGGTGTTAGTGATAAAGATGATAAATTAAAAAATAGCCAGAAGTGTACATTTACTGTGTTGTTTGATTATCAGTAGATCTCAAATCACTCAAAAAATCAAATATCCTCATCAGCTGCCCATAGTCATCTTACCCAAGGTTGCCAACAGCAAAACATTCTGTCTCTGCTGGTGTGATGGGAAATAGGCTGCAATGAAAATAGAGACATTCATGGGTATGTGTTCTCACTGCAGTTAATGTGGGACTTAGCTGCTGCAGGGGTGTAGGACAGGCTGTACTGTGCTCACTCAAGAGGCAGTTCTCGCACAGAACTGAAATGTTGAGGCTGTCCAGGCAGTCAGATGTGAAGCAGGGGACACCTCTGCTTGGGTGGGCAGACCGAAGCCCTGAGTACGTCAGCTCATCTGAGGCTATTTGGACCACTCGCTGTTGTTGGAGAGCTGTCCTGCAATGTTACAAGTGCTACCAGGGCCAAGAATGGGAAAATAAAATGGCTTCATCTTAGTAATAAGACACCTGGTTTGAATCGTGATGGCCATTCACCATCAGACCTGCTTCCTTAAGGACATGATGGATTATCTGCTGCTTGTGGTCTTCAAATCAAATCTTTCCAAAACACAAGCTACAGTTCAAATAAAATAGCTAACTAAAGGTGAAAGGGTTGGGAGGGCAACTGCCTGATAGGGAGATTTCTTTGGAGCATGCCATTCAATTGCTTCATTTATATTTCATTAAGCATGAAATTTTGTTTATAATTGTGTTAGACAACTGCATGAGAGGTATTAGCTCATAAGCCCAGACTGAATTAAAACAATTAATTAATTTTTTTCATTTTTAATGAAATTATGCTCCTGAATTCAAAGCACCAGCGAAAGTGTATTATTTTAATTCATAAAAATATCACTCTGATTGTCTGCTGTGTAACTGAGAGAATAGGAGTAGGTGTTATTTAATGCAAACACCATATTATCCAAGAATGCACCTTTGCATAATCTATATGCAGAAAGGAGACTCCATGCTCCAAAATGGACAAGAGAAAAAAAATCCTGTCTGAAGGTTGTGCTGCAGGGAGATGCTGCAGCAGTGACGGCCACGCAGCATACAAGGAAACCAGTGGTGAGGAGGTGAAAAACATAAGAGGAGCTTTAAAAAACCCTATGTGTTGCAGTGCCAAAAGCAACATAAGCAGCCAGCCGGCAGCCAACCATTCTTGCTGGGATCCGGCCTCATCTGCAAAGCCCTGCATGGTGGAAAGGGAGTGACAGCTTGAAACAAAATGGGCCCTTCTCTGTAGTTTGTCCTTACACAGAAATCAGAGCCGAGAGGGTTTTTTTTTAATCTAAAATCTATCAATCAGGACTATGGCTTCCTATTATATTTTTCTACTTCATCCTGTGATATTAATACATATGCAAAAAACTCTTGGACTTCAAAAGGATGTATTCGCCTGGTGTAAGAGCTGCAGGATATTTCCTGAGGTGTTGCAGACATTGACAGCTTTCATAAAAAAAAAAGCTCAAACCTTTAAGCCAGTGCTGGTGGCTATTCACCTTCACATATTTTTCTATTGCTTTCCAGCTCTCACACTTATTCTGATAATGATTAAGGATCTCAAGCACTTTGAAACAAAGCTTTTCACCTTTAGATACTTTTTCAATCTGTGTGAGAAGAGCAGGTTCCTAGCTGGCATTTATCTTACAGTGTGCTCTCTGGCACCCCGACCAAAAATATTTTGAAACACATTCCTTTTCATCTCGGGGCTTTGTGAGTGCCAGACAGTCCAATTCTTTATTTATTTATCTTTAAAGGCTGATTTTTTTGCTTCTCCTTTTCTACTTTCTTTTCCTCTGTGTGCAGCTGACCACACGGTTTCGTTCACTGAAACAGCTGATTGCAAAATTAGACAAATACTTTGACTTTGCCCCTGGCTTTCGTGGTTGCCGTACCTCTGAAGACTCCATTCACCTCTAATTACATGTCCGTTGAAATCATGCAGAGAAGGAACAGTGTAAGTCATTAGCCCTCCTAAATGAATGTGCAGCTGACTAGCTAACAAAAGGATTAACACTTGACAGTAAAAGCATTGCATGCTGAAGGAGAGGGTCATCGGGTGACTGCCTATTACACAGAAATAATTGCCACCCAATGCTGAGAGAAACTGATGGCCGCAGGCTGTGTTTACTGCACAGAGATGCATTTTCTCTCAACTCTTACCCCTCTGCTTAATCTGCCTTTGCACAAAACAAGGAGGAGAGCCATTATCGGGCAGGGGATGGTGGAGAGCCGAGAGCCTGGGCAGCGGGACCCAGCATGGACTGGCTGGGGAGTGTGAAAATGGGTTATGGAAATACAAGGTGATTTGAAGCCCAAGGCCGTTCAAGAGGAACCTTCCTGTTGAACCTTCCACCTACTAAACAAAACCCATACTTTTAAGTTTTAACAATGCTTCTTTGCTTAATCCTCTATTGCCACAGTATGGCGTGTGGCTTGATACAAATGGTTGTTTGTTTTGGGGTTGGCTTTTTTTAGATATTTAATAAAGACAATATAAAGGCACAGTAAAAACATTTGTCTTCTTCCTCTACCTAGCCTTTTCTTATTTAGAAGCACTTTATGATTCAAGAAACACTACAATGAGCCTTTCATAGATTAAGCTGTCCCCAGATAGATTCTTCTCTAACGAATATTTTACCTTTTTGAGAATACAATTCTTATTCATGGAGCTTAAAGGATTTGTTAATTCTGTGGGCACTAAGAAAAAGTACCTATGGACAACTTCAAAATGCAATAACAATTACCAGATACGTTAGGAGGCTGAGTTAGGGGATCGTGGTCATCATTGTCACCGTGGTGCTGTTGATGAATTACTGAATTGTGCTTGCTGAAAACATGCCACTACATTAGCATAATGTGATATGGAATATCCTGTTTAGCAGTAAGAGTGATCTTACAGTTAGGAAAGATTTTGGGTAAGACTTCCTGCTGGAATAAATACTCATCACTCTATTGAAGTCATTGCAGCTGTTATGATTCAAATGGGCTGAGATTCGTTCCCTTGTCTTGAAGCAGGCAAGGACAAAGTGACGGCTAAAATGATTGGGGAGCATTCAGCATGCGTTTGGAGTTGAGCAGAAAGGGTCTCTATGTTGGACTTCTGAGCAGGGATGCATTTTTATTTTGTGCTCTACCTTGAACTGGTTGCAGTGCAAAACTTGTGTCCCAATGCTTGGCCGAAATAATTCCCAGCCAGGATCACACAGAGGATTTCCAGGTGAGCAGGGTCTGGGGCTGGCTTTTGTTTGGTTGTTTCTTTTAACCTTGCGAACAATATACAGTGGAAAACCTTTTTGGCTATTTTGGAAAAAAGGTGCCATTTCATAGCAAGTTATCTCAGTCAAAGTAATTTAACTGGACTATAGATGTATACGCTTTGACATCTTTAGCCCAATTTAAAGACAGTGGATTTTAGTGCAGGCATTTTAAGTTTGCTAATCAGCTACTGAGCTGAAAATACCATAAAGATGCATAACTAAGGCTGAGGAAAGACACAATACTAGCGGGGTGGTATTGTACAATGTGAAAAGGATGTTTACACCCAAACATCACACGCACAGTTGAGCATGAATCCACATTAGATCAACTTGAGCTTCAAACATGTATTTATTAGATATGGGTGAAAACAACTATTTTTCAGTAGTGGAGTACTAATATCACAAAGGTTTTCATCTGGTGAACTATATGACTTCTAACAACCTGAACACACAGCTAATATTTTCAAAGGCTTATTGAACAACAGCATCTGAGCACAGGCAATGATACCTAGTCATGTCTGTTATTATTAATCTCTTTTTTGGCATTATTTCTTTATATATCTTTAGTGGCATGTAATTTTTGCCATGACATGCCCTGTAGAGATTTGTAATGAGTGAAGCTGAAGACATGAATCCATGTTTTCCCTACTGACATTTTAATATTTCATTACAGTGCATCAGCAGAGCAGGTGAGGTGACTGCTGGTGCCCAGGACCCGGGGTCAATAAACCTGTACACAGCCACCGCCTCCTCAGTGCACGTGGCCACTGGCCCAACTGAATGACTCGTCATTACACAAATAGGAGCTCTTTCCACTGAGCGCAGTGGAGGTATTCATGCTACTCATGAGCAAAGGCTGGAAGGTGGAAGAAAGGCCACAGAAGAAGCAATTATGGGAATAAAAGGAAATTTATGCATAAGCCAATCGGCATCCCACAGACCATCTCCCATTCACTATGGAATACTCCTTGCTCTTGTCTGATAAAACGACATCTGGTTAGTATATTTGCCTGATTATTTAGTTCTCTGCATCACTTTGAGCAACCTAATCTCTCTAATTGGTACACAGTATTTTTTCCAGTATGGTTAAAACAGCAGATTCTGTGTCGAGATTCCTTCATGGTTATTTTGCTATCAGTTTCAGAAATAATGCAAAAGGAGTCTAATTTTGTGTTTATTCATTCACAGAGTTACCATATTTGCAGCCTTAGAAACAGTATTTAGGTCTACATACGAAGGAAATAAAATGCTCTAATTAATTTTCTGCATTGCTGAAATGGAGCTTCAGTCAAAAGGGGAAAGCAGACATTGCAGATGTCGAAGAGAGCCATCCTAGAACCAAGCCTGCAGCACTATTTGGGAGCAAAAGGTAAAATGAGACAGTAGATGAGATGAAAATGCTGATTATAAGAGGTTTTTGGATGAGATAAGCAAATCTCCTTGTAATCTCAAATAAATCTGAGGTGTTCTTGCTGCGTTCTCACCCCATCCCGAGTCCATTGTGCATTTTGTTTCTGAAAACAGCCCTCAGTCTATTTTGATGCTTCAGGCATAACAGTCTGGATGAAAAGACTTTTCCTTGTCCTTATTTGTTAAAACCCTAAAGGTTATTTCCTGGAGATAAGAGGGTGGTTGCTGCCTTCACAATGGCACAGATTTTCTTTAATATAAACAGACCTGATCTATTTGGTCTGGAGCGGTTTTCAAAGGCTAGCTAGTAATCATCCCCTCAAAGATGTCTGTGTCTTTCAGAGCTGGACCTACAAATCCATCACTTGACTGGAAAAAGCTCTTGGTCAGGAACATGCTCCCAAGAGGAAGACTTGGAGATTGAGTAATAAGGCAAGCCTGCTAGAGGTAAAATAAGCAGGACTGGGGTTTGGTTTTTTTGTTTTGTTTTGTTTTTTTCTTTTTGCTATAAGTGGCTGTATTAAAGCATGGGTACTACTGATAGGATTGGTATTTCTCAACAGATTGTATTTGCAGTGTTAGACTTCCTCATATTCTGACTACTTTAAATTCCTCAGGAGGCTTTTATCCCAGTGTGTCTAAACAGTTTAGCAACATACATTAGGCATCATGACACCCCATGACAGTTATTGACTAAGAGAGCTTTTGATGCCCACTTCACAGAAGTGGTCATCCTGAAATACATTTAGTTGGTGAGAAAGGGACAGAAAGGGCTAAAGTATCCCTGGTTCCAGGAGAGCAACATGCATTATAAAGAAGTTAAGAAGAATTTCCTTTTCATAAGGCTAAAACTGAAAGTGAATTTGTAGAGCTTTGAAATAAAAGACGTGATAATAGTCTTCTAATTCTCAAAAAGTCTGCAAAGAAGGTGCTTCTGAAATATTGTCCTGGTCACCAAAGGGGCAAGAAAAGTGCCTGGCTCCACATGCAGCAAAGGTTTAAATTAGAGATTTGGAAAAGCTTCCTAATGAAAGATACTTAATCAGTGAACCTGGCTGCTAAGGGAAGCAGTAAAATCTAAGTTATAAAGGACCAATTAGACTAACACCTGTCTGGAATGGGCACAGCAGTATTCTGCTTCCTTGCAGTGAAAAATGGACTAAAAGCCACTATCATACTGTGGTGCTATCTTTTATCCCCCAGAACCCCACTCAGGTCCTGAGATTTCATTTTTGCGACACACATATATATCCCTAGACTGCATGCAAGTCCTCCAAGCTCAGCTGTGAGTGTTTTCAGTCCGTCTCACTTCTATAGCACTAGCCTGTCTGGAAAAAAAATCATAAGCATAAATTATGTGAGATCAAAGTCCTCTCATGAGGAAGTCATGTGGATTAAAATTAATTTCATTATTCTGAGTAGAGTAGCCTTCCCTAGGGAAAAAGGTGTCTTCTTCACTCTGTTGAGCTGGTACCTCTGCCAACCTCAGTTAGGGAAGACTCTACCCTGTAACCATCTTTTCTGGGGGCATGGCTGTTCAAGGATGAGGATCCTTGAGGAGAGGGGATATTTTCTTACAGTCCTCAGTGAGGTATGCAACGGTTCTCCTGGTTTCCCACAAACACTGTGAATGCATTAACTTCGGATGGTTCCCTAATCTGACTGATTCAGTTTCCTGGTGCATTGTACGAGAAGCATGGACATGCCATTCACAACTCCGGATTCCCCTCTGAAAGACAGGATCCTTCATGCCAAAGTCAGTGCTGCTTCCTAGGCTTCTAAATCCCTGAATTCAGTCTTAGTCATGAGTTGCAAGAATGATATCCCGCATTGTAAGTCAGCAGTATCCCCCAAATAAGATGATAAAGCAGCTGTGTTGGCTCTAGAGCAGCTTGACTTCAGGCTTCTGAGTATGATGAATTATTGTTTAAGGAGATGTATTCATAATTCTGTTCCTTCCAAGCAGGTGGTTGATATTTTGAGATCCCTGCTGTATCAGCACTATGTATATTTGGCACAGAAACTGCATGAATATTATAAATTCTATATTTAATTTGGTCTCATAAAGAAATCCTGTAAATCATAGTCATCCCATCAAACAAAACAGGAAATTGATATGGTGAGGTATTCAATAACATTACTTCTTTTTGCCCCTAAAGGTTAGACAAAACTTCATTGTTTCCTTAAGAAGAAAACAATTTTGATGGAGTCAGGTCTGTTTATCTGAAAATAACATAAAATCCTAATTCTTAGCATAGAAATCAAGTAATATGAGAAAGTACTCATATACAACACCAAGCCACCGTGAGCCAGCACTCAGCCAAAAAAGCTCTCTGTTTTGGCCTTCAGCAAGACTACAATACTACTATTTATTCAGGTTTTGTTTTAAGCTTTCCTGCTTCTTTATATCTTCCTTGAAATATTTCTTTCTGTTTCTCTGTCACACATATTTTGGCAGAAAAAATCACAGTATCATTTGCTATACAGTATGTGGTGAAACTCCTTCATTTACATTTGTGAATGTTAGGTGGTAATATATGCTGGGGGGTGAGAGTTACTATTGTTTCAACTTACTGGGGCTACAAAAATCCTAACGTGTTCTGCTTTTCGTGAATGAGAAGTAGTCCAATAGTTCTTTCTATAAATATAGACTCTGAGGCTATGGCAAAGGAGCTAAGTCACGATAAATAGAAGAGAGACAGTTCAAACAAGTGTGAAGCTTACCTAATAAATAAGGGTAAAATATACATACCAATGCAAGTAAAAGGAGATTTATATCTAGTTTCCTTAAGTGGGTTTGAATCTGCACATGACCAAAGCTGCTTTCATTAGTAGTGTATTATTTTGAGTTCTCCGTACCATTGGTTCACCATGAAGTACGAGCTGCACCTGTTTTATCTATAGTACATCTATTACATCAAATCAAACACAAGGTAAGAGAGACTTGTACTAAATGAATGCAGTTCATTATTTAGCTGTATCTGGCAAACTGAATAAAGGGAGCAGTGGTTGATTTTTTGCCACCTGACCTGCTTTGGCATCTTTTGCTTGCATAGCGCTTGTGGTGGGAGAGAATAGTTTGCTACAAGGAGCAACAGACAGGCCAGTGAGCCTTCTGAAACTCATGCATGACTGCATTTTCTTGACAGGCTGCTTCAAGTGCTCTCTAGAGTTATTTGATCTGCTCCTCCAAACCCTATTCACACTGCTTCTCTTTACTGCTCTTACTGGGGAATTCATCACAGGCTATATTATCTGGGTGAGAGCTGAGCATACACATGGGTTTGAGTCCATGCAGTGCATCTACAAATAGTCAGACTGCTATACAAAGTCCCTGGCCTTGCTTATCAGAGCAAAACGGCTGGGGACTGGCCTTCTTGATAGACCAAGGTGATCCTGAAGCATCGCACCCCAGGCAATTGCAAGTCCCAGCATGCGATAGGCAAGACGTGCACTTGCTTGTCACAGGTCACGGAAAGGTCCCACTTGAGATTGTTTGCAGATCTGTGTTGAAAAGCCTCTTTGATACGAACGGAGAGTCCGGGTATGGCAAGAATGGTACTTGTGATAACATTTGAACATGACAACTGTGTTGCGCAGCACAATAGCGATGCTAAAGAAAAGCCACTCACGTTAGCAGCTCCTGTGCTGAGTGTAAGGGAAACAACAGAGCGAAGGGTGATCTTCACTCCACCTGCTGAGGTAAATGCTTGTCACTGCCCCAGTTTTCATCCTCTACCGCAAATGAAAGCCAGTGACAAGTTGCAGTCACATCTTTCAGAGATGCCTACTTCGATCTTGTTCAGCAGCAAAGTGTACCCCATATCCATAAATCTGTAGAAGTTTCAGGGAGAAAAAAAGCAGTTATGGAAGATCAAAAGGAAGCTGGCCAGAACATGAGCAGGGGAAATGGTGTCTGCTGCTGGTTTCCAGTGTGCCCAGGGAAGCAGGAGATGGGTAGCACAGTCTAAGAAATGAACATGGCTACACTAAGAAATATACATAATTTACCATTTTTTTTCTCTCCTATCCAAAATGATCTAAGACAAAAATTGGCCAACAGTTCACTATGGGAGAGCAGGAGTGGTGCCATATGTACCAAGGAGTTCTCTGCAAGTATGAATAACTACAGAATTAAGTAATTGTGAATAAGATCCTTTGAGCAGGCAGGATTTCATGAACATGGGTTAAGGAGGCCTGAAATGTATTGGGAAAGTCACTGTGCTCAAATGCAATTTTCACATTTTTCTATTACACAAAGAAAAAAAAAATGTTGCCCACCAGAAAAGGGCTTGAGCTTTACTATAACAGAAGTCAAGAAGTAACTGCTGAAGTGATCGGTGTAAGCTAATGAGGTGTGAATATATTTTCATATACTAAACAATACCTGCACAAGGTTTCCTATTGATTTCAGGGGGACTATTTGTACAGCAAATTGCTGCTCTGTACAAGTAAGTCTATGACCATCCGGTTTCTGCTAAAATAAGATTACATGTCTATTAGACTATCCAGAAGCTACAACATTGCAATATACTGTATTACCATGCACTGAAGATAGGGCCTTGGGAAATTATTCAATAGAAATATGTAGGAGACCAATTTCCTCAGTAACAGCAAATCTCTCAAGCGCTGCAGTTAAGGTGACGATTCAGCTCTTGGGGTAGAATCCATTTAACTTTGGATTTGGAAAGGCCAGTGCTGGAAGCTAGGGAGCAGCAGATTTATGTGTCACTGGATTATAAGGTGGAGGCAATTTTGCAAATAACCTGTCCTCTGAAACTGCTGACTGTAAGATGCTTTAGGAATATTGACATTTTGCCACAAATACAGAAAGCTCAGAGTCAACTCATATCATCAGCTGACTTAACAACACATTTCACTTGCATAAATGAAACAATCCCCTGTCCTCATAACAATTATGAGAACATCTTTCAGTTATTATGCTACCCTGCAGCAAGGGGAAGGGTATTGATCCAGGCCTGTCTTTCATTTACAAACCATATTTATATCATAACTCTTATTGAGAGCTTTTCTGGGGAGAAAACAGAGAATACAAAATACTCTTAAACATTAAACAAACAGCTTCATCTCAAAGAAAAAAACATCTTTGAAGGAAAGTAAAATGTTCAAAATGTCTTAAGAACAAGGAAACACAAGCACATGGGTCTATGCACTGCTCTGGAACAAACTATTTCATATTGCTGTCATAATGGGGGCTCAACCAACGGGCAATCCCCCTTAAGAAAAACAAAACAAAACAAAATCATGGGAGGTCACTCCTACTCTAAAGAGTGTTATGTGCTTTATGCATGGGCAACTGAATAGAGAGAGGCTGAGTTTTTTCCCTGTGGATCACAGAGCCCTTGGTGGCATTGGGAACCGACTCAAGATTTCCACAGTCTCTATTCAGTCCCGCCATCCTTTCTTCAAAAGCTAGGTCCAACGGGGGTTCTCTAATGATAGTATAGTCTCCATACTATTGCTTTGGTAACTTTTCCAGTGCTGTAAAGCATTTACTCCTGACTTTGCCTCTTTGAAGGTAACAGAACAACTAACAGGTAGTGCAGTATGCCCTGGGACACTGTCCTCTCAATTCTCTTTTCAGCCTTGCTCCTTCTTGCAGCCAATTCTATCGGTGTTGGACTGAAAGAACTGGCAATAAGCAGGGACAATGCTGTTGCAGGTGAATTTAAAGAAGCAAAAACCCCTGAGTTTCACAGCTGGAAGTACTGCTGAGAAACCTGAGATCTGTTACTACTTATGCAGAAGACCTTGCACCAACGTCCTTTTGAAATACTGCAAAGTGTGTGCTGCTCTGCAGTTCCATGAATGGCAACTGGGCAGCCATTGCCCACATGAAGAAGTGCTGCCTTCCTCTTCTCAAAGGGTGATTTGTTTCCACTAATCTAGAACATTTCAGTATTTTTATATTTGGTTTCTGTGTTGTCTTTTCATGTATGCAGCTATCAACAGGCAATCTGGGCTCTTTAACATCTCAGAGATGTTTTAGTCCTATTGTCATTCTCTATATCACTGAATTTTAAAATCACAATTTCATTTGTTGCAGCATTTATTGCATTCAGTTGTCGTCTTTTTCTGAGGTTTAGAGAGTTGTTTTATTTCCTGAAACTCAGTGACAAAATCTACCCAGAAGGCCAGAGCTGTTCCTTGTGTTCTAAGTACATATGCAGAAAATATCAGCTAATTAGTGCTAAATTAAAATGCGAAAGGAATATCGATTATTTTTAGGTTATATGTATACACCATTTACTTCCTTTACTGTTTCTGAAGAAAGATCAGCCACTGCATGCTGTTTGTACCACTGAGAATACTAAAAAAGCAGTCACAAAATGATATCTTGATAAAAAAGACAGCCTTTAAAGTTGAAGCTGTGGAAGCAAACCAGATAAAAAAGTGTTTCAAAATACACACAAAAAGCTCTACCATGAAAGCAAAACTGATTATTCTCACATTCTTAATTATTTTTAAAGATTGATACAATTAAAGTAGGTATTATTTTAAAACAGTGGGATTTCATACCATACTGGCTACATTATTAATTTTTGAATGAACTTTCGTTTTTTCTATTTACAAAGCAATGTTGTTTTTTTTTACACACGCTTTTCATTTTTCCACACATACTGGATAGCTAGGACAAAAATTTTCACAGCAGGAATTGATTATTAACCGGTCACTTTAAACCATGTCATCTTCCTTCCTTGTAATTACTGAGTGACTCTATGTCCTTATCCATTTAAAAGGTTTCTAGCAGCAGACAACAGCTGGGGTCATTCTTATTGCTCCTTAGTAATCTTGTTTGGTACAAAATATCAGAATTCGCAAAGGAGCCATCCACTATCTCAAGGCTTCTGTGTACAGAAGCTCTCATGCAGGCGTGGGGGGGGAAGAAATGTCATGAAAATCCAAAAATGTCTGCTAGCATCAATTAAATTTTCTTCTCTTCACATTCTGGTCCTGATTTTATAATTACATACAATTGGACTCAAAGAGTTTGAGCCAGGGTTAAATTTTTGCTATATTTTTGCATAATGCCTTATGAAATGAATTCTTAATCCCTGATTCTGACTGGGTAGGTCATCTCCCCTAAATATAACAAATAATATTAACATTTAGGCTTTGCTGATGTTGAAAAGAAATGAGAGACTGTGAGGATGAGCAAAGTTGAGGGTGTGTGTGTCATCTTTTTCAGTAATCCCAGTTTGGATCTATAGATTAAATCTATTCTCTTTGAACAAATACATTAGTGCAAAACCCCAAAATCAGCCAGAAAATCCACAGCATCAGCATTACAGGGTTAAACTTTGAATGAGGTTGTGGAAACAAGTCAGTGGGAGGGAGTCTATTACTAATTGAACTGAAATCCTGTTCACAGCTACGAATCTTGTGAAACATCCAGATACGTTTTAAATGTTAGTCACATTCAGCAAGGCTTTCCTGGCTCGTGTCGATTGAAAAGGCAAGGGAAGGGTAATGAAGTGACTGAAATGCGAAGTTAAGACCCGCATCTGTTGACGACTGCAGAATTCCTGTGGCCAAGGAATTGAAGCAGGAAGAACTTGCCCAGCACGTGCCATGGCAGGAAACAAATATGGTTTCATGTGCATGCCACATTAGTTACTTTTGAAAGAAACTGGGATTGAATCACAAGTAATTAACGAATTAACCGGTCAAATACATCCAGTGTATCCTACCTTCAAGTTCCATGCTGCTAGCATGGAGATTTTACTGGAAAAAATTTCATTTTGATATCCTTCAGATGAGCTGCTACAGAACTCAATCACCATATGCTTTCTGGATTCAGGGAACTCCTTGGATGAAGTCCTATTGCCTGCTTTCTTTTTCCTGGAAGGATTTCTTCCCCTTTTCCTCCCTCTGAGCCCCATGGCACACCTTGAACTCCTGCTTGGCCAAATGAAGCTCACCAATGGCATTGCCAAACGGGGAAAGAAGGATTGTTTATCTGAAAAAATACCTAAGAAAAGAGTAGGGAAATCCTGGTTTCTCCACTCCAGGGCAATAAGGAGAGGAAAAAAGAGGGCTTTTTTTACCCATAAAACTGAACAAAATTTTCTTTCTTACCTGGACAAGAGGGGATCCTTGGTCCCTGGACTCTCTGTTCCCACCGGGCTTTCTGTTTTTCAGGGCCACATGCAAAATACTTCCTCTGCCTGTCCCAGGAGACTGAAGGCTAGAGAAAACTTCCCATCCAAGTGAGGTCTGCATGTGGTGCCATCTATTTTTCTGGTAAAAGGGGATTTGAAATTTCTAGCCCCAAAGTCTCAGTGGTTCCCACAACCCTTTGAATGTGGGACAGTTGGCAGCCTTGCAGATAAACAAAATTTAATCTTCCTTGAAAGGCCAAACTTTCCAGCTTGGATTGCTTGCTTTGCCCCTATTCTACTTCTCTCTGTGTTTAATAGGAAAGGGAAAACAAAGAGAGGGAGTTATCTGGAGAATTTGAAATTGGGACTTTTTTACTGTCTTCAGCTTAGTCCAGATAAAGACACCAATGTTAAAACAGGGAAAAATCTTTGATGAATACACAGGGGTTTCCAAAGCAAATGTCTCAAGTGCAATCCCAGATTTTTGCTCAGGGTCTGATTTTGAGAGGTATGGCAAGTGCTTCACATCCCTTTCCAATACAAGTTTGAAGTGAAGGAGTCTAATGAACAGCTCTGAGATAAGATTAACTCTTTCATGTTAAAACTCTGATTAACTCTTCCTGTCTGGGGAAGAACAGTTTATGTCGTCAGAGTAAAAAGTAAGTCATGTTAAGGAGATATTTGTTCTTAACATTATTACAGGGAGCTCTAGAAATACTTAACAAGAAATGGCCCTTGACTTTGACTAATACCTCTGGACACTATTTCAAATTAATAAATCAGGAAAAGATTTTCATAGACATTTACTGACACACAGTCTCACTGAAACTCCTTCAGACTCCTTTGATAACCATAACCCATATAAATAAGTAATACATATTTTCTTAATCTCAGAGCTGATTGTGTATTGCACACAAATCATCTTTGAAACTAGACTGGTACCTACTCGAATTAATGTTTTTTTGATCTATGTACCTTAGTGGTTCATACAGCTCTTTATAAAACTATCATTAATTTAACTGAAGTAACAGGTTCTTCTCTTTTGACATCACTACCTGTTCGCTATGTTATCCTATCAAAGTGACTGACTGGACTGCAGTCTCTTGTTCTTACATATTGGAAGAAAATAAATGGTTTCCTATGCATAAAGAAGGGAAGGAAATGTTCTGCTTGAGGGTTATTTTTTCCTTGTTGAATAAACCGTCCACTTTCAAGGTGTGTTTACAACTAAGTGTAGACTGTGCTTTGCAGAGGTTTGTAGGATTTGGTCTGCCATGAGTACAGGAAAAGGCAATTATTATTTGCAACATGGCAGCACTCATTCAGTTGAAACTAAGTAGAAGGAAACTGCATCCTTTGGAAAATGCCCACCCAAAGTAAAACCTTTGCCGCGTGTCTGTCCTTCCTTCAGGTCTTTGGAGCTTAATTCAAAGGGAGCACTGCATTTCCCAGGACAGCCCAAGTCAAGTAGATCAGTGAGCAATGCAGGTGGATTTTAAACTCTGAACATCTCTCTCCAGCAATAAAACACTACTGTTCATTATAAATGTATAAATTATATAAAAAATAAATAAATCTGTTGTTCCTACAAAACAGGACATGTCTTCCTATCTCTGCCTATCTGAGCGCACTGCCTATGTGCTGTGGCTCTCTGTGTGTTCAGACAATTAGTGGCGTGCTTTGTTTCTGTGTTTGGACCGTATGGCTAAATCTCAGCCCATATGTTACAATGATGCTATTGAAGGTGATTTGGAAAGGCACCCTAATTAAACAGCACAGTTGGCTAGCTAGGAAATTCAACATTGTGACTTAATATCACAGTATGAGTCAATTTGGAGAGGTGGTTTTGTCTGGGGGGACTCAAGACATGTTTGATATTGATAGCTGAATTAAGCATGCAAAATGTAGAGTCCATATGCATAGGGCCATGTTTAAAAAAAACTTATGTCGTGGGGTTAAACCACGACAACCTGTAGGAGGTAAACTTCAATTTTGTTTGCAGACCATCCATAGATATGTTCTAGAGGAAGACATTATGTGTCTGCATATAATTACCTATGGCAAACATGACGAGATCATTGATGTGAATTCAAATTCATATCACCTTGCATTGCACAAATAGAAAATTAAAAAGAACAGCTTCCAGTGCAATTTGCTGCTGCATGTACTTCAGATAACGCATAAACTGGCTGAAATGAGGCCAAAGGTTTATGGAAGATTTATATCTTTGATGTTCTGACTTGACATAGGTGGCAGAGTAATCCAGAGAAATGCTGCACTGCAATATCTCTTCATTGCTGAGGACCTACCGAAAAGGAACAAACAAATGTAAACTAGGACCTTAACTACACTACTGCTTCTCTTAAAATTGCAATAATTAGGCCAGTCCAGGTCATGAATGAAAGCTGTAGACCATCTTCTGTGAAATAATGGGTCATCAGGTCAAGTCCCATAAGCATTAATGCACAGCAATTTTCTACTGTCCCAAATCCAAATTGATATGACAGCTGAATCACAACTGTAATTCAGAGGAATAGAGAAAACAAAACATTCCCTCACTGACAATGAAAGGAAAGGAAACAAACTGTGCAAAAACACAGGGGGGACGGACTTTGCAAAAATATGATCTTGTAATCTTCATTTGACTCAATCTTTTGCCCTCATCTTCACAAGGAGTGTTTAGAATCAACACCCACTAGCACTCACTGATATTGGTGCCTAGCCTGTTTTTTGGTGTCTCTCTTATTGCAGTCATTGAGAAATATCTTAGTTCTGTTAAATGCTTTCATTCTTTCAAAGGAAAAATAAAAGCACAATAGGGACTATCACAGAAGTATCCTAGGGTGACATTTTATCCTCCTTCTGTCATGAGCTAAGAGGTAAAAGAACCAGAGAAAGAGAAATGAGCCATAAAAAAAATGAGCAAAAGATGACATTCGGATCATTGCATGTCAGAAATGCCATACAGGACCAGAATATTGTCATCAGTCAGCAATGACATCAGCTTGTCAGTGTATTCACCATTGTTTTACTGGGTCCATCAGAGCTAACTGGACACAGCACTACTCAATCATTGCCTGTCAATCACATTCTAAAAATAAAGTCCAACTATCATCAAGTTATTGGAATTCTCGACTATTTTATATGCTGGCCACCCTGTCACTTTAATACCCTGCATCACTCCTGTGTCCTGCGTGATACAACCATTTCAGATAAGTTGCAATATGAGACACATTGAACCCCAGGGACTGGATAACTCAGGGAGTTTTGGTAATAACTGCAATAAATATACAAAGAAATAGTGGAAAGGAAGATTTAACCAGCATCTGCTAACGTGGTTTTTTTTTCCATACTGGTTTCCTGCTTTGACATGTCCTTTACCAAAAGCCTCTTGTGGTTTGCAAAAGATACGCTCGACATTGTTACGACATTGTCTAGATTCCAGCTAGGATCAAAACACTGAGGTACTCAGTATAGCAGTCGCATATAAAAACTTTCCAGTTCCTGAAAAAGAAAATAACAGCCTGGATAAGTTTCTTTTTTGCATTTTCTGTATTATAGCTATTATCAACCTGTAATGAGAGATAAATTGTATGACTATCATACAATGACCTTGGTATCCAACACTGGCTTGCAAAGTACTACTGAGTTGATGGGAACCCAGCAAGAGGTACCAGACTAAGGTAGCCGTAAGGGAAAAAAAGCGCTCCTTTTTGAATCTTGTAGCAGCTCCATGGAGGAGAGACTGACGACTATTTGCATTATTTTGGGGAATTTCCTTGGGATTTTTGTTGTACGGGACCTATTTAAAGGATACCAGTTCGCTCCCTCTCTCTTTCCTTCCCCTTTTCACAACTTCCTAAGGAAGGAACCAACCTCAGCTGACTCCTGCTGGTTTGTGCCTCACTCGAATCCCGCAGCAGTTTGTCACAAACCCCAAAGCACCCCCAGACACCTGCAGAAAAGACACTTGTTACATCCAGCCAAAGGCAGATAATGTAGATAATCTTGCCAGAAGCAAAATTCTTGCTAATTCTCCCATTTCACTCCATATGTTATTAAACATAAAATACCAGCGCAGCACAAAGCTCACAAAAGAACAACACCACAGAGACATTTCTCAGATGCTGGGAAAAAAAGGCTCTAGGTTCACTAAAACAATTATTCAATTCTTGAAGGAGATATAGCATGTACTTCTGTCTCTCTGCATATTTATATTGTTTCCATCTCCTGTGCCCTTTGTGAGCTATACAAGCAAGGTAGTGGAAAGTTCATCTGAAAGGCACAGAAGTTTTGCATCCAAATTTTCTTTAAATATAAATTTGTGAGACTGAGTCTTTGAACACACCCAGTCACCTGATTTTATTATTTTTTTAACTCTGATGTCTTGTTTTCTTCTTTATCTTCTCTGCAACAGCTGGCAGTACTACTGCCAGATGCCACCGAAGTCTACAGAGTATTAAAAACAGGCCAGTCCTAACCCTGGACTTGAAAGAGTGATGATATCTCAGCAGCCAGAGGACACAGAGGAAATGAGTGAGAGAGAAGGAGCTTGTCAGAAAGTTACAACTTCAAACTAACAAAATAAAAAACCTGAGATTCAAAATGTAGCTTGGTAGCCCCAACAACAAGCAGATGTAAACACATACATTTTTTTAGTTGGTGTTCTTTGGAGGCAGTTCATTTTCTTAAGCAGTTCTTGGACTTTGCACATGAGTTGCAGAATATGTCAGAATTGTAAAGGCAAGAAAAAAAAATGGGTCTGGAGGTGTCATGCACAGATAAATCCTTTTCTGAAGTCAGATACAGGCACACCCTTCTTCCTTACTAATGGCCAAAGGTAAAGGTATGTTATTTTGATGAAGAATCCAGTCTGGCAGATAGCCATTTCCACACTGGATACCTCTCACCTGCCTGGTGAGGTTAAAGCATGCTGGTCCTACAGTCAATAACATCTCCAAGGCGATGCAAACCCACAGGCACGTCCTCTCTTAATCAAATCAATGGAATTGCAGCCTTTAGCACAAGCTCAGAGCAAGGCTCAACCACCTCCATAACTATGCATCCTAAAGTCTTCTCTGCTCCATCAGAAACTCGTGTGTTTACACCTATATTAGTGGCAGCAATATGACGTAGCAATATGATTTTCCAGCAGCTGCTTCACAGTGATGGTTCATTTGCACTCCACTTCAGAGGTTTCTGGAAACCTCCACAGGGTCATGGTGGAGTTATCCATTTTTTTATCCATCCCTTTTGATCCCCTCTCTGAGTTGCATCTCGTGGTTCACCATTGAAGCCAAGTAGCCTGAAAGTTAGCAGAGGATTATTTCCAGGGTATTGGCTCTTCACTGAGAGTTGAAGCTGAGGCAGTGGCTACTGAGAAGCCAACTGGAACAGGTAATGGTAAGGAGCTGAAGCCAAAGCAATCCAACCCAACAGGATCACTGGAAGCCAGCAAGAGCTATCTCTGGGGACTGCCCTGCTGCACGTATGTTTGGAGCTCAAAAAAGGAAAGGAGGATCTCAAGGGACATGAATCAGACTAGTTGAGCAACACTGGGAACTTAAACATTGCTGCAAAGCCAAAACTTCTTTGCCTTATCATATCCAAAGCTTATTAAAGCAAAATACTGCAAAATGGCAGAGAAACAAAGTCTGATACAAATCAATATTTGGAAGAAACAGTTGACAAAGAGCATAATATATATGCCAAGCATCCTCTTAGGAACAGACTAATTTTGTGCAGACGTTCCTGAATAGGAGATACATTCATAAAAACATCTTGTCACTGGGTTTCTGAACAGCATGAGAACTCCTTGCTGAATTAGTTTCCAGGCATGACTCAATCCTCTCCTTTCTCTCCTTTCCCCCCTATGACCATTTAAGAGCAGCCACCCCTCCTTGGTCTCTCCACAGAGGTTAATTCATTCATCTCTGTTATGCAGACATTGGGATTGCCCTGAGAGTATCCAAGGTAGGAAGAGAAAGTGGAAATAAAAAGCAGCTCCCTGCATGATTTGTGAAACATGCAAAATACAATAGCAATAAAAATAGTAATGAGCTCATTACAATAGAAATGGTCTCATTAGCAGTGCAAATGCCAATCATATACGTGGCCAGGTTCCTGATGGTGCAGGGAGTCCTTTAAACACTGTCCTTCCCTGCTCCAGCAATATAAGTCCTATTTAAAAATGTAATTCTTCCAATCCTTGGGCTGCTGTCCCTCCCTTTGCTCCTCAAAAGGTCATTGTGCAGTATATCATGCCTGGAAACATAGCATATGGGGGGTCAGATGCTCAGCTGAGGTAGAGCACATCCCCACGCACTGCTATGGGCAGAGGATCGGTCTTTCCCGTTCAGGCTTTCACTGCCACAAGAGGAGGGGGAAGAGGACCCCATTTGCTGGCAAGAAATGTCTTGAGCAAACAATGGGAAAATGTATTTGGAAATATTTTAAGTGGGAGGAAAACCATTTTCATCAACATGCTGGTAATGAATTCAGGGCATCTGCAGATAACAGCAAGAATGGGGATTATAACACAGCTTCAGAGGGTTTAGGCCAATGAGTTGGAGTGCAGCATACAGACTGTGCATGTCCTGCTGCTCGAGACATACCTCTCAGGAAAATGCAATGAAGGATGATGGCATCTACCTGTGGCTGGAGCACGGCTTCATCTCTCCTCTTCACTACAGTCAAGTGGTGTGGTTTCTTCACTTTCAAAGTTTCAGGCAGAAATATTGCCTTAGCTGAGAACATGCTGGGTGAGAAAGAGCAGCCAGTAGATGGGAGAAGATAGGGGCAGGCACTGAGAAAAGGTGTGGGAAGGGCATCGCTCTGGGGGCCTGGGAGCCTTCCGCAAAGGAAACTCAGTCACTCCAGTCCTGGTTACTCCTAGAATCTGTGTTGCACAGGGACAGAGCATGCCCAAGCTCTGCAAAACATGCTGTGTGGATATTAATTGAAAAGAAAATGTCCATTTCACCCTTTTTCTATTAAATGTCTACATACACACCACTTAAAGCTAAAGCTGAGCTCCTTGTATCACTGTATTTACCTGTGTACATGAGAAGATACTTATTATCTTCATTTTATAGATGAGAAATTGTACCGCAGGAAATGCAGAGCTAAATCAACAACAGGACTTACTTAGTGGGCTCTTGGCTGGAGGTCTCAGAAGTTCAGCCCCTTTCTCTGAGCATCAATGAACCAGATGCGTAGCCTTTTCTGCTGGCTAACATCCACAATTCTTAGTCTACACACAGCCTCTCATGGGTTACTCTTTTTCTCATTACACATATATATGCCTTAGGGATCAGATTTCACAGGGCCTAGATTTTAGGGGACCTGAAATGGTAGGCACTGCAGCGCTGTAGCCCGTCCGCACACAAACAGCTCCATGACTTTTCCACGGTCATACAAAAGTCCGCAGCAGAGCAGGGAGTTAAGCCTCTGCCCCTGTGGGCCAGGCTGTGCCGTAACTGCCAACCAGCACCACCTGTATACAGAATTATTTTTTCTTTTGTAATCTAGGCTACCAGAAATGTACAACTCCATCAAGATTTGCAGGGTAATAATGAGCCACACTCTTCAAAAATGTACTTAAGGTTGAAAGTGATTAAAGATGCTCCAGCCTGCAATTACCTATTACTCACTGGTGCTCTAAACGGTTCATTTTTCACATCATTCCAGGAAGCTGTAACTTCTTAAAGCAATGTTTCTGGTAATTATGGGAGAGCAGCAACAGCAGCCACTGAGCATTATCTAATGCTGCAGCAGAGTCAGACATGCTGCCTTCTGCAGATGATATAATAAGTGTAGGGATGTGGCAAAGAGAGGCAGCACCTGGTTTGACTGCTCAGCCTCTCATTGCTTAGGACTGCTGACCACTCGCCAGGACTCCAGTTGGTTTCAGAGAGATACCGGACTTGGGAAGGCTTAACCCTGCTTGGTCTGCGTTTCTGAGACCAGCTTTGGCCTCAGAACAAGGGAGCTCCTGGTACAGTTCAGAAACGTGGCACTGCCTTTTGCTGGGGCTGAGTTAAATTCCTGCCTCTCTGAAGCTGGCCTAGGAATAAGAAAAAGCTTTAAGGGAATGTATTTTTAGGCTCTCTACATTTTAGTTTTGAAATGTAGTTAAAGGAGGTCCAACAGGCACATCTGAACACTAAACCTCAACAATCTGCCTTCACCTTCATGGCCTTTACTCTGTTAATGTTTTTTATTTATCAATTTTACATTTCAGACAAAGTTAAATGAGACCTGGTTTTCCTGTGGTAAAAGTAGTGCCACTTCGGTCTGATAAATGTATTGGAGAGATGCCTAAAGAAAAACAGAAATACAAATAAATAAAAAAAAAATCCCAGGCACTTGAGACAACCACTCCATACCAGACACTGTAATTGCAGGACCAAACACTGTGGTTGTCCTGGCTGCCTGTTTGCATAACCCAGGCCAGGGAATGAACCCTAATGATGGCTATATCAAGCTCAACAGTTTGTGCCAGTGAAGAACATCACTTTTATGGATATGGGCTCCTCTGGCTGGAAGCTGCCTTGCTTTAGAGACACACCACGATATACAGGGAGCGTTAGTTTTACGCGGGCTGTGGTGAACCGGCAGGTGTGTTCACTGTCGCTTCCTGGTTGCTGCTCAGCTTGTCACCAGGATATCCTCGCTCCTCCTTTCCTCAGGCTGCTGTCACCTCTGGCACAGCGAGATGGGGCCATACCTGCTGAAGGGAGAAAGAGAAGGAGAGAAAGGACCAGTGCTAGCAGACCAAAAGGGGGTCGGCGACCCAGGGCTTCAGGCTCCGCTCATTGTGCCTGGGTGCAGCTGGGTTGTGATAAGTCTCTGCATTTTTGATGAAGACAACCCTATGCTTCATTAAGACAGCAGTCACACGTGGCCATTCGGTACTTTTCACTACTTTGGCCATGAAGTTGAAAGCACAGAAGGAAATGAATTATTTACTGCTGGTTCTGCTACACGTTTTGACTTGGAAAGAAAAAATGTGCAGACACGTTCCCATTGCATGACCAGGCTCAGCACTGAGCTCTAGCCTGCTCCTCCTTGTATCTCCTCCTGTGATGTTTTCTCACTCATTCGTTCTCCCTCCTTTACACTTCTCAAACACCTTGTGATCAAGTGTGCTTCCAGGACACTCCGGGTTCATAGCTCACTTTACACGTGCCTTTGGCTTGGAAAGTGTCATGATGGTTCATTTTCGTTTGGAAGAGGATATTGTTTTACAAAGACGTTATTTCATTCTCAAACAGAGGGCAGTGATCACAGCTGCTGAGTTTATGAGTTTTATCTCAATAAAACAACAACAGTAATGTTTGGAACAAAATAACCTGTTTGGAAAGTACTGTGCACACACACAACACTGTATAAGCAGTAAATGACGCTATTACTAATAATTACCCCTGTTACTAATGACAGGAACTTATCTCAATAATAATAATAATAATAGTAATAATGTCATTACTACTATTACTATTAATAGTATTAATGAAGTCATCTTTCCCAAGATTACTTCAGCTCATTTAATCTCAAGGATTTATCTCAATAATAAGAAAAAAAGATATTAGAAGTAGAAAAAAGAAAGATGTGCCTAAAGATCATGGAAGAACTGTATCTCTTCTGTGTGACAACTGTGGTGAACAAAATAAACATGACTTCTTGCTCAGGTATGTGTCTGAAAAAAAAAAACCCAAAACAAACCCCCAAATCCTAACTTACACATGATGTATTTATGCAAGGAAAAAAGCTAGAAAGGTGAGGGTATTCTTTGGCTTTACAGGAACCGTGAGCTACCTGGCTGGTGGCACAGGAGACTGCAACACTCTGAACAGCAGCAAGGTTACATGTCTGCACGTTGGGGCAAATGACAAGTTTTCATTTTAGAAATGGCATTCTACCCCTGGCAAAGTCCTGCACTGCAGAGCTACAGGAGGCACCAAAATTTGCAGAAACGGATTAACTGGTAAGGATTTTGTGATGGTTGGAGCCATCCCTTATTTTGAGTGCAGCTAAAACCCCCATGGGACTGGCATGGCCCCTTGCAGCAGTGGCAGGTCCCCCTTCCTGCGCTCGGTCTGAAACTGCCTCTTGTTCCTCCTGCTCATATAGGTCAGTTAGAGAGATCTCTGCCTTCGAAGCAGAGAAAGACAGCTGAGAACACAAGTTAGCAAAAGGAAATGAAGAAACTGCAACTACCAGATGATTAATGCTACCAATATGAACCTTGCTGACAGCTCAGAGCCTGGCCACCTCTGCTGAAACAGATTGACTTAGTCTCTTGAAACACAGGAAATAAAGAAAAAGAAGCTGCCCACTGGGAAATGTCTAAATCCATAGAAGAGTGATGAGCATGTTTGGGCTGGAGGAATTGGCTGGAGAAAATTTCTGGCAATGTTTGCCACTCTTTATCTGGGTGCTTAACGTCCTCTCGGCTCAGCATGCAGATTTTGGGCTGCTGGTATCAAATCTACTGGCTGAAAAGTCAAAGGCAGCCGCACATGAATTGATCTTCATTTTTTCCCCCAAGTAGTTTGGAAACATTTCCTGAGTTGTACTTTTCCACCCCGACCTATATTTCTGGTGATAATTCATTTTTTTCTGTTTTTTTTTCTTTTTTTTTCTCGAAGGAAGGCAGACTGCAAAAGCGTTGCATGCTCCCAGCCTTGGCTGTGTTTTTCCACCCTCACTGCCTATCACCACATGGCAAAAAGTGGCACCACGTGCCACGATTGCACCCCGGTCCTGGACTTCCAGCCTCCCATTTTACTTACAGGGTCAGGTGATGCTCTGGAAATTTCAAAGGCATAAAGAAAAGTCAAATACACATTGAAATACTGGTTGCGTGAGTGCATGTGAGCATGAGACGTGCTGAGTTTTCCCTCGGGGATTTATGGCGTATTTATTCATGTCATAAAAAGAGCTCCTGAGTGGCAGGCAGAAGTTACTCGCAGGTCAGCCCTGGCATGAAACTTCCCACAAAAAGTAAATAAGAGCTTTCCCCAGGTCTTGGGGTTATAGCAGGGATATGCATCCTGCTCTGCCCAAGAGCGCTGAACTCAGATTTTAAAGTGATCTGAAATAAAGGTCTGCACTCTGCAGCCACATGGTTTTGCCTGTCATGGCCATAGCACAACGTGCACTTTGCAAGCAAGGGACTGGTTTCACTCTGTGCGGCCAGGGCACAGGCACCCAGGCAGAGAGACAGAAAATTAATTTTCTTGCTCATCGTATTTCCTTCCCACATTCTGCTCCCACTTCATTCTCCTGAATAAGTTACGAAATTTTAGAAGTTACAAAAATTTAGTATTGTCTCAAACCACTGGAGGCCAGCAGAATTTTTAAGACCTGATTCATAACTGGTAGGAACATCAAAGGAGAAGTCCCAATTTCCTGAGGTTCTTTTTCTCATCTTTACATTCAGGGTCTGGTCACAGCTGATTTTCTGATAAGCAAAATAAGCACAGCCCAAGCAGCCTGACTGCAGTGGCATCCTATTGGGCTGAAGCAGAAAAAGGCTTGCACAACATCTTCTAATGATTTATATTTTGGGGAGGAGGAACATCACCTCTAGGAATTCAGCTTTATTGGATACTCTAATCCAGAAGAGATAAAAGCACTTACTAATTACTGCTGGGTTTTGTTTCTTTGAAGAATTGGGTTAAATCTCTTTTGAAAGTAGATGTCTGTTTGTGCTCGTTAGATGTATAATTTAATTTGTTTAGGACTTCTTCTTTTAGGGTTTTGTTCTAATGATATCTGTGCTTTTCCTCCTCTTCTTTCCCTCTCTTTTCTCCCCAAAGATATGAACTTTTGATTCACTCTAGATTTCTTTTCTTAATTTAACAATGAACACCCCTCAAGTTGATGCATCTTCTTTGGGGCCTTATTTATTTTCCTCTTTTTTCCTCTTGAAAATGCATTCCCTTTAAAAAAAAAAAGGGTGCTCCTCTTGCTTGCCTGTTTAATAATTTTGAGATTTATTTGCTCATGGAGGTTTCCTGACTGAAACCTGTATTCATGCTACACTGGAGAGAGAACTCAAAACATCTACTTTAGAAAAGAAAAAAATATTGCGATATTATAATTTATCTGCCAACCGCTACTATGCAACATTGCAGAAGCAGAGGAAATGGGGCTGAAAGGGAACTTGGGAGGTCATTTAATTCATGCTTCTTCCCCAAGTCAGGACCAACTCTGCCTACATCATTCCTGACAGATGTTTTTCTAACATGTTCTTAAAAACCTCCAGTGACACTAGGTGCACAACCTCCCATGGCAATTTCTGTTAATATTCAACTGTCCTCACTGTTAGAAAATTTTTCCTGATGTTTAACCTAAATTTCCTGAGAGGCAGTTTAAGCCTGCGACTTCTCATCCTGTCCACATGTATTTGATCTTGTTAAGTCTGTCCAGCCGAGAGAAATGGTCCAGCTGAACTCCCAGGAGCTTTCCGCACTTGTGTTCCTCTGCAAATATAGACTAATTTTGAAAAACCCACCCACTGAGAGCTACACCCAAAATTCAAATAGGGATCAGCTGTTTGCCCTGCCCATGCCTCACATCTATTGAGATTTTGCTATGTCGGGGGGGGGGGGGAAGAAAAAAAAAAGAAAAAAGAGCCTTATACATCACACACTGCACAACTCCCTTCCCCTTCCACCCCACCATGTAGCACAACAATGTTCTTCACTCCTGCTCTAGGTTACACACTGAGGTATTTGAGTATTGACCAGTTACTTCTGCACTGAGTACACTAATATTTGGATGACATATTATAAATGAACTCTTCCCCTGCCCCATCCTGAAAACAACACCCAAAAATAAGTAATACCTCTAGCTTCCTATACAAATAAAGAAAAACTTCGATTGACTGTCCTGTTTCTTATATGTAGGATGGGAATATATACACTGCTATTGACTTATAGATGCTCTCGTGGCTCTGTAAATGAAGACTAATGTCACACTCAGCTTTGCCACTGGCCTGGTAGATTCATTTGGGTTAGCCAATTAACCCTTCCTTTACCTGACTTCCCATGTTAAAGGGAATTATCAAAAAAGAAATATTTGCAAAATGCTTCAAGACATACATCTGAAGCATGCTCTGTTTTATTGTTCTCAGGTCTAGGGATTATCATGTGAGTCTATAAAACTCCTCGGTGTAAAACACTCCGAGTGGAAGCAGCTCAAGGCTTCATGGCCAAGTAGCCAAAACAGTTTCTTACCTCCCTAAGGCAAGGGGGCTAAGAGCGATCACACTTCTGGCAGACGCTGTTGCCCCTCAGCCTTTTCTCTTTCTCTCTGAAGTAGCAGCCACAGCAGAGTTGGCTTTCCAGGGCTCTTCCACAGGCAAAGCAGACATCTGCTAACCAGGGCAGAAAACAGCTGGGTCACAGCTATTTTGCTGCTCCCAGCAGTTGCACTAATTTTGCCTGCCCCTAGCACTGGACCTGTCTGGTTATTAATATTTGTTTTCATCGTTATTATTATTACTACTACTATTCTATATAACAATGGAACAAATTCCTTCTCAGAAGTATTTTTTTAAAGTTACTACATCCTACAGCAATGAAAAAATAAATATTCTTATTGTATTAGTGGGTGACATTCCTTCATGCTGGATGATGGGGGCATGAGGAATTATGGTTGGAACAAATTGGGTGTTGGAGTCAGACGGCATGGGGAACCACTGCCTCAGGCATCTGGAAACACTGGCTTCTCTAATCCTAGAGCAGTTGTAGCCTTGAAGGCACAAGCCCTGAAAATGTGGAGGTCCCGCAGTGTAACAGACCAAACTGGTAGGAAAGCAGGGAGGATCTATCAGACCACAAATGGGCAAAGAATTGAAAGCATTTTTTGATTGATGCCAAATGATTGTGTTGCTGGCCTCAGGAAAATGAAGTACTGAACAACAAAACACCATCATTTGGGGCCAATCAAAGATTTCTTGCTCAGCCCCAAGCTGAAACAGTTTTGGTTTGTTTGATCTTCTGTGAAAAAGAAAAAAATATATCATGGACACATTTAAAAATGGGGTATTTTGGAATGGAAAAAAAAGAAGGACTAAAATCTTTGTTTTCTTTTCCGAGTTTTGACAAGCTCTCTTGTGTGAAACTGTTTTGCAAATTTGCCTCAAATAGTTTTTGTCCAAGGAAAAAAAATACAATCACAACATCTCTTGCTTTAACTCCAGCTTTTTTCTTTGGCATCACACCTTAAATTCATCATAAGGACTGCATCTCTATCAGACACTTCACTTCTGGTGAAGCAGGAACTGATATCAAAAAGCTGCTCAGTTTGGCTCAGCACTCCATGCACCTGGGACCGGAGCATCATGCCCCTGGCTGAGGGGACCATCAGTGCCTCTATTGGAGGGTGTTTCTGAGGACAGATAACAGATACAACCGTCAGGAGCAGTGTAGACACAGCTCAGCAGGCCTTTAAGCACGACTCTGCTGACCTCTGGATGTGTCTTGCAGCCCCATGATCCCTTGGTTATTCGGGTGATGCTTCAGGTCCCCAAGTGCAGAGCAAGGTCTTGCTGTGCTCACAGTCACAGACAAGTAACAAAAGAAATCCCAGTCCTGAGGAGCTCACATTTTGTTTTCACTGCCTGTTGAAAGGAACTAATGAGGTTTGGCCTGGAAACCCTGACACTCTTCTCCAAAAAGATGTTCAACTCTCTCCTTTCTGCAGAAGACGTGACTGCAGCAGATGCCATGCTGAGGCTAGAGAGCCAGAAAGATCTTGACTAGTAAGAAGGATAGCCTATCACTTCTCTCCTAAGTGACAAATCAGTAAAGGCTCTTCAAAATTAAGCCCCGTAGGTCATACTGCATCAACAAGTCTGTAAGCACAGTCATGGCTCTCAGTTGCTAGGACTCCTAATTAGGAGCCAGTTGCTAGGACTCCTAATTTAGAGGTGGAAAACAAAGGCCAAATGTCTAGAATGCACCAGGTCCTGATCCTGCACTGCAACTCAGGCTGGCTGATAAATAGAGGCAGAATACGTTGGCTAGCTAAAGGGGAGTTTCAGAAATCAGATACCTGTGCAAATGGAGGACCTTAGGCAGCTGGGCCTGAGCTTTGAGCATGTCAGAGGCCACCTGAGCACATTTAAGACCCTGATTAATTCCCCTCAAGGAGGCTTAGAAAGTCTCTGGTACAGACTTGAGTCAGGCTCTTCTCTTCCACCCATATGGCTGCAACCCACTCATAGCATCACCCCAAGTGAGCTGGTTCTCCTGGCTTTCTTGATATTAAAGTGTTTAGCAATCTCTTTGAAATACTGAAACCGATCTAATTATTCACATAATTGGGGAAAAGAAGCCCCCTGCTGTTTTCCAAAAAGCAGGTAAAATGGCCCATTGCAACAATGCAGGAGGGAAAGGCATGTGCCACAGCAGTCCCATATGGATTATGTGCAGAAAGTCTCTCACTTGCTCTACAGTCTGTTACCAGCCCCACACCTTTTTTTCAGAAATACTTGTACAGCACAGCAGAAAATATTTTTTTTTCTTTTTTTTTGCTACTCAATGAAACACATAAGTCCAAACCAGTGAATTCTCCAAATCCAAATGCTACTCATGCAGAGCAACCCAGCCATAACCTCTTCCATCAGCTACCTTAGAGAAGGGTAAATCACAGCTGTGATGAGGTGTCTGGGCAGCCTGGTTCCCCTGTCCTACCCTCACATTGCTTCGCTCCTCTGGAGCTCATGGAGCCAAAAATAGGAGCGATGGCAGCATGAGTAGCATTGCTTTGTGGTCCGTGGCTTCCCAGCAGCTCACTTAGGTGGTAATAAATGGGAACTGAAAGCTCCTTGGGCTGACAACCCCGAACACAAACTGGAGTTGCAGGTTTCTCATATACGTATTAGAGGACACAGGACAGAGTGCAAAGACGTTGCTTTTAACCACGCTGTGTGTTATCAGATCCCCTGTAACTTGCACAGGGAAGATGATGTCTTTGGGTTGCTGGCTCCTGAACAGTGCTGCCATTGTTTCTCCCTCTCTGAGCTTCCTTTCTCAGTTTTGTTTTTCTATATTTCACTTTCTCTTTTCTCCCTGCTGCCATTCTTGCCCCAGGGTGCCCTGGCCTCCCCCCACACTCCCCAGCGTGCAGGGACAAGCTCCTTGATCCACAGAGCACAGCCCTTTCCCAAGGGAGAAGCGTGTTCCTGCCCTCAGGGAACCCCTTCCACCCTGCTGGGGGGGATTAGGAGAGCCAAATTAATTTTTTTTTTTCCTTTCCCCCCTCCTTAATGAATTATCTTTTCCAGCCCAGGCTGTTGAACACCCCCTCACCATTCCCCCTTGGTGTTTTGCTTTGCATGTCCTTGCGTGTGGCCAAGTGCCATCTTCCCCATCTGTGCCTTCGTGCCCGGAGGTGCCCCCAGGCCTTGCCTGCGGATCCTGGGCTGCTCCCTGGGTCAGGCAGAGCAGGGGGAAAAGAAAGCACAGAGCCCGAAACGTGCCATCCACCAGGATCACGAGCCAGACGGGGATTCCCCGAGCAGCTTATGGTGCCGTGCACCAACAGTTAAACTGAGGTGGGAGGCAATAAAGATGTGAAACTCTCCTTTTCCAGATAGAGCATGAGTCAGCTGGGTCACAGCGAGGAACAAGGAACGGTGGAGCAGTTCCAGCAGCTTGAAGCACAGACAATGGACTTGCCTCTGCAGCAATTGCATTAACTCCTTTATAGCTTGTTTTTGAGCTCAGAAATAACCAATGGAAGCTACAGAATGTACTAATTTATGTTTTGCTTATTTTTCTAAAATTATGTACAACTTCATGAGCTTGTTGTCAACACCAACTGCCAGAAAAGCAAACTAGCAGAGTCAGTCTGCTTCAAGAATTTGACCATCTCCAAATTTCTTTTAAAGTCATGAAATTTTTAAGACCAACACAGCCTGTGGTTCCTTTAATTTGATTTTTTATTATTATTTCTCAGTTTCTCAGCCATCCACATACCCCAATGTCACATTTTCAGACTTTTCTCTGCAACCATGAAGGTAAAAGCATTTTTTTTTAATTACAGTTTTTATTGCATGTTCCAGAAATGGGCGCTGTCAGTCAATATTTGAAAGTTCACAGTAAGTTTGTGACAGAGAGCAATCCTGAATCATCTCCGTTTATGCAGGAATTCAGACTGTGTTTAGTTTACTCCCGTCCAGCAAAAGAGATGTTGTCATGAGTATGGCCAACTAAAGTCACAGCTGAAAGGTTGAGTGTATAGTTCAGTTGTTGAGCCAAGGCTGGATTTCTTGCTGGTCACCAGCCTGGGCTGGTATTACGTGACCACCCTCAGATCAGCTCTGTGCTTTGCAGCTCACAGATACACACATATTCATCACGGATGGAATCAGATTCAAGTCTCAGCCAATACCAGTTGCAGGGGAGGCAAAAGCCTTTTCCTATTGCACAAGGGAACACGCACAGGGAGAGAAGTTGGTGCTGTGGCCCAGGCATAAATCAGTGCTGGGAACGTGAAATAAAGACTTTGCTCCAGTGACTAGTAATCTCTTTGCATAATTCCCCTCTGGATGTTTTGGATATGGCAACAAGTTGTTTCTCCTGTAACAGCAAATTTTGGAGGGTCTTTCTTACTAATTCATGTCAAGTCTAGTTGGGCTGCAAGTCTGTTGCAGTAAAATGAAAAAATTGCTCATATTTGGAGACTTAGACCAACATACCAATGTTTTTAGAAGAATGAGTCTCCCATTTTAAAACATATGTGTTTCCTCCTTTGTATCTGTTTTGTCTTTGGTTTTTTTGCAAACCTCTTAGCAAATGTGTTAGCATGAACAATATGTTTCAAGCAAAGAGAGCAAATAATACTTTCAGAAAACAAAGTTTTAAAAAGTCATAATGGTTGATTCATCATGGTAAACATCTGATTCATGCATTTACTGTCCCTCCAGTGAGGGTTTCTTAGTATTGCCCAAGACTGAAAAGCCCAATAAAAAAAGTTATAATCTTGAACAACCTATGCTGTAAATGATCCACATACAATAAGCTACAGCCCAAAAACTGTTAGCAGAAGGGTTTGCTAGCTGACTCATTTCCAGGGAAGTTATTGCCTGCTCCGTAGAAATTCCAGTGGCCAGGGGGGAGAAAAAGTGCAAAATGAATCAAATAAAAATTACTAATTATTCACCCTCTTCTGACATCCACAGAGGTGACACAGTTGGCTGGATACACCTCACTCATTCCCTACGGGGAGAATGAAGAGAGGTAAAAGTAGAGTAAGACTTCTCTGTTCCTTTGGGGCAACATTTATTTGTACTTCCCCAAACCATCCACCTGCCAGCGTGATGTTAGAATAGGTCACCTATGTCCAAGACTTGCCAGCTAAAAGCAGATCCACTTCAGGAAGTGGGCACTAAACAGAGCAGCTCATTACTACAGGAACGAACAGAGATTTCTGAGCCTGTTCTGCGCTGAACGCTGTTCCAGTCTACAGAATCACAGAGTGGTTGAGGTTGGAAGGGACCTCTGGAAGTCATCTGGTCCATCCCCCTTGCTCAACAGAGCCACCTAGAGCCAGTTGCCAGGACTGTGTCCAGACGGCTTTTGGATATCTCCAGGGATGGAAAGTCCACAACCTCCCTGGGCAACTCATGCCAGTACTCAGCCACCCTCACCATCGCACTGCCTATAGATCAGATTTGCATCAGCTATGAGAAAACTGTGACAGTGACGGGGTTGTCAGAGAAATTAAATTTCTGCCTTCATTCCCACCTTCCCAGCCTACAGCAGGGGCTGAAACAGCCCATGGGCTGTGGTCAATAAGTAAGCAACCATGAATTTGGTGGTTTTAGTCGATTCCTCTTCTGCAGATTCAAGCCCTCTTGAGAGATTTGTTATTATCCAGAACATGCCTCTAGGAATCTTTTCTTTAAAATCCTTAAAGATTATATCTGACATGGTTTAACAGGCCAGCACAGGGTCTCTGTTGTCAAAATCCACTAAAAACATTGAAAAATAAGGCTTATGTTGTGTTCCAGCATAAGCTGATCTTTTGTTTGGGAGGAAGTTTCCCCCTAAAGTAATTTGTACGAGGCCCACCTCAACATGTAACCTTTTCCAGCTGATTTCCCTGTTCTCTGTGCTCTGGATCACACGGCTGGTTACAGGCTTGGTGAGTTGCAGAGACATTCTCCGTACATGGTTCCCTTCTGAAGAACACCACCTCAGCCCTGTTAGAAACAACTCTGCCATCATTTGTTTTATTTCCACTGTCTGCTCCCGAGCACCTTTATTAGAGGCTTTGAGTTTGGAGTTAAGAGTTAATTAAACTGACAGCACTGCCTCGCTGCAATTCATTGAAAAACAATTGTACTATTATTTGATCTAATTTCTCTGAAGTGAAACCAGGCAGTGCTGGTGAGAGAGGGAGATCCGTAAAATGCAGTCACGGGTCAGCGGAGTAACGTTCCCTTTGTGTTGCGGCACACAAGACTCCGACCACCTCAATGGGCAGGCGTGCTGCTGCGTGTGCTGGTTGAGGGTTGGATGTCAGGCAGCACGGGAGCGATTTGGCATGAAGGTGTGAGATGGCTTCCGGGTGAAGCAGTGCGGTACTACATCAGCACCGTCCTCTGCGAAGGGCCAGTAAGGGTGAGGAGACGTAAATGGGGGAATTCACTTGAGACAGAAACACTGACCTGGGAAAATCCTGTTCCAGAAAGTTATTTAAGCTCTTAATTGGAATCAGGAAGAAAAGTCGGTTTGGATATTTGTGGGTTGTTTTCTTTTTAACAAAGTCTTCAAAATCAAAGGACTCAAAATTCCTGTTTAATATTTTTTGCTCATGAAAAATAATTCATTTCTTAAATTACATAGCAAGAGATCTTAGAGAAAGACACAGATCAGATGCTCAGGAATTATCTGTTCTCCGCTAAAATGGGCACATTGTTGCTGTTGTAAAATCACAGCTTGACTGGGCACGGTGGGGTCACTGTTCTTAACTCACAGCATCCATGTCTGCGGCTCTGTGCAGATTTCTTTTGAAGTGAACTGGTGTTTTGACTCTGTGGTGAGTCAAAGTGAGCTGACACTTGTTTCTCAAAGAACGGAATGACATGAAAACCTTATCATCATATTGAGATAATAGCCAGGTTTGGGCAGGAGATAGTTTTTCTGTCAAAGTCAAGATACAATTTTATAATGTCAACTCACTTTTGCAAATAAGAAAAAAATCTGAAAAGCAATTAAAAAAACCCTCTTGGTCCATAACTATCATGAAGTTTAATTTCGTACGTAAAAAGGTGCTTGATTTGAATTTAAACTTAAAAAAACAAAACAAAAAAAATCACTACCCGATTTTGCTTATTTTTGTCTCATGCATCTGAAACTTTACTTAGAAAACTTCAAAAGAGAGGAGAGCTTTTCAGGTCGAGAGATCCAGCAGAGAACAGCCTTCTTTCTCAACAAATTGAGTGAGGCAAGAAAAGTTTTTCAAACAGTCCTAGCAACTACGAGTAATTGCTAATGCCAATGGCTCTTAAAGCACCAAGTATCAGCGTGATCAAACCACAGCTCTAACCCAGCCTTAGGAAACAATTCTCTGTACTTTTTGTTAAACAAAGCAGTAACAACAATCATAGTTTTTAACTCCGTTGAATAAATAGCCTCTCTCCTTCTCACATGCTTGGCTACGAACAATGCAAACCGTTGCACAGCAAGAGGTCAGGTTTTTATGGGCACCTGGTAAGACCAGAAGTGCCACAGTTCTTACAGCTTAGCTCTTGGATTTTGACCTATACATTTAGAGACCTCAGCCACCACTGCTTTGTGTTATTTACCATAGCTATATGGGGTCTACCTTACACTGCCATATTGGAAACTCAGAGAAGAAACCTACACTGTATTAATGTGTTAACACTCTCTAATGTTGTTTAACCATTGTCCATGTTGCAAGAACATCTTCTGGTCCCGAGCACTTTAATAGCCTTTGCTTATAGCAGTTCTCACCGCACACTTGCCTTGCAGCTTACAGACACTTACAGCCATATGTGGAAGCAACCGTAGCACTATCCTGCCTATTCCTATGACCCCTCAGATGCTGTTTAGGGTGTTTAAGGGAAGGTCTTTCACTTGTTACATTCCTGAGCAATTTTGGCCATGTCAGTGCTTTAGCTCAGGGACTGCAATCTATTCTTCCACCCTATTAGCAGCTGTAAAACCAAACTATTTACAGGGTGCCTAATGCTTCCAACTTCTGTTTTGTTAAGGTCACATTTTTTTCCAAAGAGTTTATTTGTAAGAACTTTCCACTGTGCTGTTCACCACCTCTTCTGACTCATTAACATTTTTCCATAGCTAAAGATGAGGGGGGGAAAAAAAAAGTCTGCCTTAACCTATTGATATAAGATAGTGTAAATACATAAAGCTCTGTTTTTACTCTGTACTGGATCCAAGCCTAACAATCCATAAAGGTAAAGGTACCTTTACAACAGTTAAAGTAACTACAGTTACTAATATATACAGTTACTAAATAACTGGAGTCTAAGACAACAGGTGCATAAATAATGACTGGGCAGGAAATAGCATAAAAGAATGGTAGTTTTCTACATTTACATTACCATTTTTACATGACTAGCTCATCCAATATTATAAATGCTATGTTGGTGTCTTACTGCAAAAGGATTTTTAACCATATTGCTCTGTAGATTACATGATTTTCCCTTAATATAGCATTCAAGCTGAATTAACTATCTGCACAATCACTTAAGTAACAAATCACTGCAATGACAAATTGCTCAAAAAATGCTTTGTTATTGAGTTATAAACATAGGATTTAAAAGACAAACCAGGGTTTTCAACCTAACCTCTAGAACATTACAGTAAAGGCTCTACCATGGTTATAATTCTGCAACACGGCCACATCTCTGAGATGAGGACTCTTAAAACACATTGCTGTTTGGTCGTAGTGTGCCCCCAAAAGAAATTCTCCATGTAAGAAGCCCTTTGAAGTTATTTTAAGAAGCAGTCAAAGGGATCTGGTTATTTTCTTTAATCATGATAGCAGATGAAGGCATGTGTCAGAGCTGTGCTCTCGAGATGCCTGTGTTGTAACTGGGATGGTGAGGCTTGCTGGGAGAGAATGATTTCGGCTTTATTGCTTTGCTGAATCAGGACCTTAGGACTGACTGGTGAAAATGAGTAATTTGAAAAGTACAAGCTCATTTTGTACTTCTGCTAACTGACATAACATTGTTCTTGCTTAATACAGAAACTCATGAGCCTAGGGGGTGTCTTTCCTCCTCCATCTTAAAACCAACAGGGAATGGCTATTCTTGTGTGCCCTCTATGAACCAGTGACACTGATTTAGATAATAATTTCCACACCTTTATTGTACTTCCTTACATGGACTTTTCCTACAGATGACCTTTTGGAGCTGGAAACTCTGAACATTGTGGAGAGAACATAATTTCCTGCCTGCTACTGTAAGTGAACCTTGAAACAGCAGTCCTGCAGAATAGCCTGGTGTCCTGGTTTCAGCTGAGATAGAGTTAATTTTCTTTATAGTGGCTGGTATGGGGCTATGTTTTGGATTTGTGCTGAAAACAGTGTTGATAATACAGAGATGTTTTAGTTGTTGCTGCACTAGTCAAGGACTTTTCAGCTTCCCATGCTCTGCCAGGTGCACAAGAAGCTGGGAGGGGACACAGCCAGGATGGTTGGTCCAAACTGCCCAAAGGGCTATTCCATACCACATGACGTCATGCTCAGTATATAAAGCTGGGGAAGAAGAAGGAAGGGGGGATGTTCGGAGTGATGGCGTTTGTCTTCCCAAGTAACCGTTACGCGCGATGGAGCCCTGCTTTCCTGGAGATGGCTGAACACCTGCCTGCCCATGGGAAGGAGTGAAGGAATTCCTCGCTTTGCTTTGCTTGTGTGTGTGGCTTTTGCTTTACCTATTAAACTGTCTTTATCTCAACCCACGAGTTTTCTTACTTTTGCTCTTCCGATTCTCTCCCCCATCCCACTGGGGGGGAGTGAGCGAGCGGCTGTCTGGTGCTTAGTTGCTGGCTGGGGCTAAACCACGACACCCGGCAAATAAAATATGCAAATAGTAAGATCAAATGAGGAATTATGGTGAAAAAAATAAACAAACAAACAAACAATGATCAAAGTAAGCTGAAGAGTCTGATCCTACAGGACAGGAGGAACTGGTGTTCTTTTTCTAACTCCATTTTTAACTTCTGCTGTTGGAAGCAGAATGTCAAGCACCTTAAAGTCAAGAAGATAAGTAAAAATTGGGAGACATTCTGTCCCAGGCAAGGTAAAAAGTGAAACTGCAGAAGTCTTTATCATTGCAATAGAACAGATAATTTATAATTTGTAAGATATCTCTTAATAGTCATCACAAAGCACTTGGGTCCAGATGAGGGAGATCCCAGCATTTTATGCAGAATTTATGCAGTAAATGGGAGAAATAGGAAGGCCTATGGGGAAAAGGTTTAATATTTCAGTTCAAAGAGGTAGAAAAAACTGGAAAACAGCATGCCACTTCCCATAATGGTGACACTCAGTTGCAAACATGCAAGCAGAAAGCACAGGGAGGGGAAGGAACTCCCGCAAAGGATAGGATTAGCATACAGAGGACAGGGTGATTTCAATTAAGGACAGTGCTGATCCAGGTGTGTGTGAAAATATCTGTGGCAGAGAGTAAAATTCTTGGAAATTCCCCAGCACATCTCCTCCTTCCCGGGCACAGGCTCTGGTGTACAACCTTGTTCCTGGGCACATGGGCTGAGACAAAAGTGTTGAGCAGAAAGACTGTGCCGCTTTGTTAGTGCTGCACAGCCCAAATGGTCTTTCTCTTGGTCTTTGAGATTGGTGATGGCATGGAGAATACAAGAGGCCAAGCTAAATAGCTTTGAAAGACAAAGGAGGCAAAGGGCTCAAAAAATCAGCCCCCGTCTTCGTACTAATGGCTTTTTGCCATTGTACTAAATGAAAAGTACAGTCTGTCTTCACAAGCGTGATTAGCATATCAGTGCAGCAATAGGCACTGCACAAAGAAGGAAGAAATGCTGATGTCCACTGAGATGTCTAACTGCAGCGGAAGGGTTTTTACTCCCTCTGCCTTGAAGCCTCAGGCTTTGAGCAGCACACTGGGGATTTCTGCCCTTTGAAAGACTGCTTTGAAGAGCCGTACCTGAATACAGTAAAGATATCAGATACGTACCACAGATAACTTGCTACGAATACATGTTCCCAAAAAGTCTAGTGTACTTTCCTGAATAAATAAATGTATCTTTGCCATGGATGGATTTCCAAAGCTGCACATCAGGAGTATTTAGACACATGAAATCCTGAGCACAGAAAATCAGCAAGTCAGTTGGGAGTCCTGCCACTGAGCAGCAGGCATTGTACTCTGCTCCCCAGCAGTGGCACCAAGCAGCTTTTCTGCTTAACCCAAGGGAGCTCTGTATACTTCAGGGAGAAGAGGAAAAAAGGATGAGGAAAAAAAATCTGTTTGTAGTCCTGGGGGCAAAACAGTGGTAGACAAATTCATCCATCTCACAAGATTCCCGTCATCATCTTCTCTATAGCTTTTTTTTTTCCCCCTTTTCCAGTACATGTGTGTAGAGAAGAACAGCAGAATAATGAAAGATGAAATAAGAATTAGTTGAATGACAAATTCAGTAGATATTACATAATGAGCACGTTCTTCAGAATTGTTTAGAAGCAAGATTTATCTAGTATAAATAAGAGGAGTATTTCAGCATGGAATGGGACCATTTCTGTCCATCTGGCTTTGCAAAGAAATTATGTGAGGAAAGTAGAATTACACTTCAAGCAGTAAAAAAAGAAGGACTGAAATGATATCGGTAAAAGTAAAACAAACAAACAAAAAAGAATCCTGACTAACCCTATTTAAAAACATGTAGCTGTTCTAGGAAATTTAAAAAGAAGTGGGAACTGATGGAAATGAAAGAACTAAGCTTTGAATTTAGTAAACGATGCTTACTTGATTACACCCATATGCAGTCACTGATGAGCTCTTGAGCAGAACTGATGAAAAATTGGATTGTTTACATGTATTAAACCAAGCAAATGGGAATCTGAGCTCAATGTGCCAAAAAACCTTGAGAATAAAAATGCTAGCAATAATTGCTACATTTTATGTGTCAACAGCATGCCAGCAAGGATTCTGCATCAAATTCTGACCAATGGAAAAAGCTTGGGTATGTGAAACTGTAATATCACTTATCTACCAAGCAGGCCACCTGATGACTGACAACTTTAATTTTAGCGTGAAATTGGCTGACTAGCTGTTGAAACATCCATCCCTTTTGACAGGGATAGTAGTCTCCGGATATTTACCACTAGAAACTTCCAAAGTCAGCCTCCTGCTCTACTCATCTTCATTTCAAGCAGCAAAGAGAGCAGCCTTAACTGAAATTACAGCTCTCCCTCGATGAGCGGGACTGATTTTCTCATGGTCTTGTCGGCACATAACGTGCCTGCCTCTATGGAAAGGTCCATGTGCTCATGATAAAACGTAAGTACTGGGGAGTTGTGTACTCAGAGGACAAAGTGCGGTCTTTGAGGTAAGGGTGCGAGTTAAAATCAAAGAGACTATTTTATATGGAAAGAATATGTGGATCAGGAAGGCAGATTTTTAACCACAGCCCTTTTTGTGTTCTTCACAGCCAAAAGTAGGCTCACCAAAAGAAAAGAGCCGGGATTTATTCTTGGGTTGTATGTACATGATCTTGCATGAGAAAGCCATGAATATAATCTAGTAATGGGGTTATAACACACATTACCTTATGGCACCTGCACAGAAAGCTACAATCTGTCTTTTCAAAATAAATACTAATTGGGAGAGGGAATAGTCAAAATAACCATGACTACTGTACATTTACTATATTACTAAATACCTTGAGTATTACAGTGCTCTCCTGCCTGGACAGAAGAGATATTTTAGTCTGAAAAAAGCTGTGCTTTGGTGAGCTAGGGAAAAAAGTGTATCTCATTTTTAAGCTGCAATCTCATAGATATAAAGACCTGAAGTGGTTCTAAAGTCTATTGCATCTGAATGTCTTTGCTTATTTAGGAACTTCATTAGTACTTGCAATCATTTAATTATTCTGATTTTGATATTTGCCATCCACTCCGGGTTGAGGGAGTGTTTACAGCTAAACAACAATTAAAACAGAAGCCAGACAGCAAGTTCCCAAATCCTTCCAAATCAGCCTTGAATTGTGAGCTGCCTTCCTCCAGGACTGTTTTCTACCAGAGAAACCACCATCAGTTCCAAGGACTTTGCCACAGCACCATGTGCAGATTTTGCTTTCCCTCCAATTCTATATTTAATCATACTAAGAGTTCTCCAGATCAGTCCAGGCACTTCTAAAACATTTGGTTTCACAGTGAAAAATGTCCACAGAGGACATCCCTCCATTCACTGCAGCAAAGGACTTTCCATCAGCCTATGGCCAAGAGATCAAGCCAGCCATTCCATAGGGAAAGAGATGACATTAAAAAAATGCAAAACCTGAAAAAGTATCTGCCAAAATAAAAATCTTTCTTATAAATTTCTGGCTATTAGGATCCTATTTGCCGTTGTGCTTCTGCTGTTTTGGCTGCCTGGTGCCCCAAAGTAGTTGTAAACCTTACCCATAGCAGCTCTGGAGTGACTTTGCTGTGCCAAAGCAGGACACAGGATACTAATGGTGTTTAACTTTCCTAAAAATGCCATCTAAACAATGGCCTAAGGGAATGGTAAAGTACATATGAAGCCTGAATGCTGCATTGACTTTTGGATTGCAACAGAAGGCTTCCACAGAATTGAAGGATTACTGCTAATTTTTATTCAAAAAGGAAAAATAGAACTGATGAGTATAACTTGTACACATAGAGTATGCTGAACGCTGCATCAGCCCAGAGACTATTAGCACATAATTAATTAAAATGGCTTGGCACTTAGGCTTATGCTACTGACACTATGAGAGCTAATGCTGGCCCGCTTTCTGTTCTCATTACAATCCATGTCAGTAGGATGGACACATCTGAAACCATTTCCTGCTCTTTCTTACAGTATTTGCCAATAGCAGGAGAAATTGGTGCTGTAAAAGTGAGAAAATATCTCCAGCATTGCATTGGAGGAATAAATTATTCTCTGGTGCAGATTATAATTGCAACATAATTGGGTGAGAAAAAATTAACTCCTCCTGATATGGTCAAGGGAATTGTTTTGTGGTGCTATGAAAAGATGCTTTGATTTGTGGCATTAAGTGCTCTCTCACCCCAAGCTTATGAGTTTACAAGCTTGCCTGTCCTAGGACATGCACTCCGTGAAGTCATCTCTCAGCAAGAAATTGTTCTCTCTTTCCAGAATGAGACCTTCAGAGCAGAACTTTCATTAGTGTTTTCTAAAGGACCAATTCCTGAGAAAAAAAAAGAAAAGAAGAAAAGGTGTGCAGTCAGCCCTTGGTGCCTCTTTAGCAGCAGAGAGTGACACACTCTTGCAGGTGAGCCCCCAGACAACTGCCAGAACTTCTTGCCAGCGCATCCCATCAAGATCAGCCTTGCACAGAGCTGAGGGTCTCCTGCTTTGGAAAACAAAGCAGGAAAGGTAGATGTGTATAATTATGAAACAGGGGATTAAATAAAAAATGGTCAGGTGTTTGTAAACTTGAAGAGAAAAAGTTTCAGCTTGTATTTTGGGGGGATATTTTAGCTCCTTTAAAAATCCACTGAATCAGAATAGGCTGTCTTTGCCAGAAAATATTTTCTTCCCAACTACTGCAGTCAGAGACTGTAGGAAACCCAAAGGGCTCTTGCTTTCTCAGGTTTAAGGACAAGGACTTGCTCTGACATTGCGTGCAAAGGCAGATCATCAGTGTAGGTAAGTCCTCTGAGCTCCTTTGACCTCAGTGGGGCCATGCTGTTACCCCAGCTCAGGCTCAATCTGCAGCACAACTGTCTTGACAATACTGAGGTCTGCGTACCCGCACAACACACTAAACACAACTCTTGAGGATTTATTAGTGTTGCAGTGTCACCAAGAGCTGATTAATTATCAAGGATTTCTGCATAGCAGCTAAAGGGAAAGAAACGTGCTTTGAAGAACAGCATCATCTATGCCAGTCGTATAGCAGAGAGCTAATTATTTCTGCCTATGTCATTGTTGTTGCCATCAGAGGGGAGAAGCTGGCATTTCTCCAGCTTCTAGTACTTTAAGTTAATAACAAAGAGTGTCTCAGCATGCAGCATGTTAGAAGGAGATTTAATGTGCTTGCTGAATATTGTATTGAGTTCCCGATTTGTGTCAGCAAGACCTGCTAATTCATAAGAAAAAGTGTCATCAGAACTTATTTTACATACATTTAGACGTGGGCAAATTACACTGGAGAAAGCCTGACTGTAGCCATTAGTACTCGCTGCAGATCTCATCTGACTTGAAAGGTTGCTGAGGGATCCACCGAGGTACAGATAGACCTCAATGTGCAGCAGCCCACTCAGACATGCCCTTCTAGGATACCTGCCAGTCATCCTCGAGAAAGGCTCATGTATTTTATTCCTGCTGCTCCTCTCTTTGTAGAGAAACCTCCCAAGACCCTGTCCCTTCCAGCCCATGCTTCCCATTTCTGTGGTTTCTGCACAGGCTCCTGCTCTTCCAGCGTCCCCTGAACTCTCCAGAAGCTTCGCTGATCCCATGGTGCGGCTGGGAACAGTCTCAAATTGCTTTTGCAACTCCCCTCACCTCTCCCGTTGTGTATATAAAACAAGTTCCACATTTGCCACCTAAAAATCACTCTCTCAAAATACATAGGAACTCCACTGACATAAAATACTGTTTGCCCAGTTACCACCAAAAAGGAAAACTACTGAAACTTGATCCAAGGTGGATCAGCAGTTTGGGCTTGTTGGGCAACACGAGGCTCCCTCCTGCACTGGGGGACAAAGGGACCCCTCTGCTCTCTGCTGCGGCTGCGACGGGCACTGTGGGTCAGACGGAGGGGAGCGAGTGGCTCGTGTGGCTCCGTGCGGGAGTCTCCAAGGCTGCAATATGTATTTTGATACCACGAAATCCCAGAACCCTTCATAAAATATTAATTGCTTTTTTAATGCTGCATCTTCTAATTTTAAAATTCAGCCCCTAAATAATTTAGCAGACTTATGAAAAAAAAAAAAGAAAAATAAACAAGTCTCCAAGAAATGAAACCCCCATCGAGGTTGTGGCACAGTTACTAAATTAAACTTGTCAAAGATACCCAACACGTTACTTATTTCTTGTGAGAGGTTTATAGCTGTGCCCACTACCTCCAGGCACTGAGCCTTTTCGCCATCCCAAAGCCAGCAGTTAATACCGACAGCCTGATCCTGCCAAAGGCAGGCTCATGCTTATGGGACGTGCAACAGCCCGTTTGCAGGTTTATGAAAAAGCAGGTGGTGAGACCCTGCCACAGCCCTGCCATCATGCTTTGTCCCAGATCCCACCTTCTCAAGCTGCCACAAACTCTAGCTTTGCACCATAAATCTTAAAATATTATTCCTCCCTGGCTGCCCCACATCCCTCCCATCCCACGCATGTGTTGGTCACAGTCCCTAGGGGCCATTTGATCAGCCAGTCTGGACTCCTGTGTTACAGACCTGAAGACATGTAGAGATGGAGAGTTCAGACCTCTCCTCAGTACTTGGTTGCATAATTAAAGTGTCTAATTTGGTTTGAATTTGTGTGCTTTCAGCTTCCAATTCTTGAGCCTTGCTACAGTTTTTCTATGCTAAACAAAAAAGCCACTGTACCCCAAACTTTGTGTTTTTCCTTGTACAGAAAATGCTGTCCCACAGAAACAATCCCAAGTGGGTTTCTCATAACTAGTTATCAATATACAAAAAGACTGACTAGTCTTAAAAATTAAATTAAAATATAAACCTCTCTAGCCTTGCACTTATTTTTCAATCACCAAATTCTGCCTCTCTGCTTTGTTGCTGTTCAGGGCTGCCTTTGTATAGGTTACTCTTCTGAATGCAAACTCAATTTACCTCTCACTGCAAAAATACAGTATGTCCCCTGAAATGGTAAATATGCCAGCTAACTTTCCCAATTTAATTAACTTTTCCCCAATGGCCTTGCTTAAATAGACTTCAAAGTTCAAAAGACAAAAAAAAAAAAAGAAGAATTGCATTTTAATAATGCACTCGACAAAAATGGGGAAAAAAAGAGTTTTCATTATTCAGTATTGAAGTCATGGAAACTTCTGTGCCTAGCGGCTGTTTTGCCTTTTATAACATCAATAATTTAAAACTTAATTGTTGTGCATTATTTGGTTAAAGAAGATTATGACTCTAACATTTGCATTTATTTATCAGTAATGGTGAGATAGCTCTTCCTCGGTAAAAATATATTTGGAAATTCATTCACCCTGCAAACAAAATCACAAAGTAGCTCATCTCTAATGCTACTATTTAACCACCGAGAAATTAAGCCTCTCTGTTCTGGTGTATGATGAGAAATGTCTGTTTATTAACAAGCCATTTTGGTGACTTTTCTGCAGTGCACTTTCAAGCCATTTAAAAGGCATATTTTGAGGGTAATCTCTGGGAATAACCACCCCATTATATTGTGCTTAAGCTAAGTGAAATTTCTTGGTTGTATCTTCAAAGGGCAGGAGATGTTTCTTAATGTCTTTCATTTATCAGAAGAAATAAAACCTCCCCGGAGCAGTCCGGGTGCAAAGGACAGCGCTGTCAGCCTTCAGGACAGCAATGCACGTAGTCACACGCTGTCAATTGTCACATCTTAAAGGACTTTGCAGGCTGCAAGGTTGAGGTACTGCTTTCCCTTTGAATTAAAGACCACACAGAGCCCGTGGGCTTTATCTGAGCCAGGTGAAGGGCAGGGTACAAAACTACTGAGTACCTTGAGACTGTCCCAGGACTAAAACAACCCCCACCATAAATCTGCAAACACCAGGGAAACTTCCTTTTGCTTCCCAATTGCCCTGTTACAGGCAGTTTGCTCAGGGGACTTCTGCTTTCTCCTCTGCCCTTCACACAAGTGTGCTCCGTGCCAGACTTTCCAAGAAAGGCAACGCACAGCTGATGGGCAGTCCTGCGCCAGGAGAGTCCTCCCTGATCCCTTCAGCTTTTAAGATTATAGCTGAAAATCCCATCCACCATCAATTATGGGGAATTTGGATGTATTCACCTCAGAAGAATGAAGGCTTGGCTTAACTTTCCAAAAATACCACCTGTGGTCCTGCAAAGTCCCAGTAGTTCCCACCCAATGCTTAGGTCACCATCACAGCAGCAGGAATGACAGCAGAGATTCGGGAGGGAGAAAGGGTCTTTCAGGATTAGAAAGCAAAATGTGAACTCTGCTGGGATTAAGTGGCACAGAAAATTCATCCGCTGTTTTAAATCCAGCAGTCTTGTAAGATAAAGCACTCTTGAGAGCCTAATCAGAGCAAATCACTTTCAACTGTTGATTTAAAAAAAAAAAAAAAAATGGACAGGAACAAAAAGGACTGTTATACCTTCTTTCTTTTACCAAGATGTACAAAAAAACCCAGAGAAGGTGGGAAGCAGAGATTTCAAAGAAAGTAATTTTGGTGCTCAAATCCTATGGACCATTTCTATACTTATGCCCTTTTGAATATACCCCTGATGCAGAAAGGCAAGGACTAGGGACTGTGACCCTGGTGTATAGATATGTAAATTAGAAAAAAATAATAGCTTTGAAAAGTTTACAGGTTCAAGAGGACCGCCAATTCTGAATTTGATGAGACTTGAATCTGCAAGCACTTGCACACAGAGCATAACATTTTCCAGTGCTGCACTACACACAAATCTGTATGTTTCGCAGAACTCTGATGAATTCAACTCTGACAGCAATTAGTCTCACTACCTTATCATATACTACAAAAAGTCAAGTCACACTGAGTACAAAACTAAAGGTTGGATTTTCTGAGGTTCCTAATGCCTGTTCAGGCATCTGTGCAGATTTTCAAAATGTGCATTAATGAGACTCCACGGAAAACTGAAGTTACTGCAGAAAAAATGACTCCTCCATCTGCAGGTTATGATCCTACTGGGAACGAGTTTGTTCGTGTGTTTTGGGTGGTACGTACACTGTCTGCTCTCTGAAAAAAGGCAGCCTGAGCAAACTCTGCTAGTTACTGAGCTAGAAGATAGCATGCAGGTTGATTACAAGCATCCATGATAAAAACTAGAAATCCTCAGGAACAATAAATGCCCATAAAAAAACTTGAATCCCCTTTAGGGAAAAGAATAACCAATACCCTTCTGAACACCTCATGTTAGAAATACGTGAAAGGTGGCAATCTGTCTGCATGCAGACGGGTGAACTGTGATTAATAACAGGGACTCTGTGTCAGACTGCAAACTCCATTTTGGTTGAGGATCTCTCCTGCTGTCTTTTACCTCCTCATAGTGATAATACCCGCAGAGGTGTCAGGAGACGATCTTGCCCCTGGCGCAGAGCTAACAAGGATCATTAAACTCTGATGAACATCCATTTAAATCGATCTTTCTTAGTCAAAAAGTTGGCTCCTGTCCAAGGCAACCGTTTCTGAACACTCGACCTGCTGCAGTGGTCGGAGGAGGCTGGGCAGACACGGCGAGACAAGCTAAAAACAGACAGGAGGCAAAAACAAAGAGGGAACCTGTGTCCAAGAGATATTCCAGGTAAAAGGCAGTGCTGTGGTCACTGCAACCAACACAGGCACAGTCGTCCCCAGACACAGCATGGCAGGACCAAAACTCAACCATCTGGATGTTCCCCTCCGAGGAAAAGGCTGCTGTGCTGCAATACTCGGAGGGGATGAACTGGTAAGCAGAGAGATACAGCCTATTAACAGAAGCTGTTGCATTAGAGACAGTGGAATTGGCAGACATTCATAGCTTTGACCCCAGACTAATGCAGAAGCATAGAAAGTGTGATTCCATCTGTAAAAGTCCCTAGAAGGTGTTGCTGAGGGCCTTGTGGAATGCAAAACCACATATTGCTCAACCCTTGCTACACTTTTCACATGCCTGCTTCGTAGCAACACTGTGGTCCGTGAACATTAACATTCAAGAGATCACAAGGAAGTGCAACAAAGCAGCTCTGTTAAGACACTTCAGCCCAGAAAACAGGAAATACTAAATAAAAATCCAGTAAGTCAGTTGGCATTCCCCTGCATATTTAGTGTCTATAAAAGTACTTGCATGTGTTTAGCAAAGCATTTAATTAAGTGGAGCTGGGTGGTAATATTTACTCAGCTAATGCCTCTTTATTGGCAATTGCTTTCACTTGTGCAATGCTCCTGACTTTTGTTTTCAAAGGCCTGTGCTTTTACCACCACACTTTGTTCTTAGGAAGGATCCATGAAAATTACTGGTATTCCAAAACCTAGGGAAAAATTGCCTGCTTTCTAGGTAACCAATGCTATTTTCTTAGTTGCAAAGAATACAGACTGCCCTAGAATCATAGCCAGTCTATAATCTGCTGCACTTTATCTTATATTTATATATATATTTATATTCAGCAGGTATATCATCAGTCTCACCTGGTCATTCACAGAGGAACATTTCACCATCCATTATCTGCCAGTGCAAATTACAGTTGCAAGTGGAATATTATCTAATTATTGTTTTAGGGAGAGCAAACCAGGAAAAAAACCCCTTGAGATCCCAAAAGGTGATTTGGAGGCAGATTTAAAGAGAGACAATGCTTCAAGGCTATCTCTTATTTATGCTCAGCTATGATGACCTTTGAAAAATAATCTTAAGTCACACACAAAGAGCACAGAGAGACCTGAAAGACCTGACCCAAACATCACTGAAAAAGCTTACATTGGGCTTTAGTGGGATCTAGATGAAGCTCAACACTTAATTTATTTCTGGGTTGTTATCATCTTTATCCTTTACTATCTTTCATGTTGCACCATATGGTTATCAAAAAGTATGGCATTTCCATCTGGGTGTATGCATGAGCTGTACATTAACTCTCAAAACTGAACCTTCATTATGAGGAGAAAGAGGGTGTTTTCAATGGCTGACAAGGTCTAAAGGTACAGATCCACCATGCAGTAGTGCTATAAGCGTGTGTTCACCCTGGTATGTTTTATAAATGGGTGTGTTTCTTGATTTTTCTTCTTGTTTTATTTTTCTTCTTGTTTTATTTCTTGTCTAGTACTACTGGGTAATATTTACGCTGTGCCACTTCATAGCCTGTGAAATGGAAGGATAGTTCAGCTGACAGAAAAAGAAAAAAAAAACAAAACCCAAAAAAACCCCCATCAACCCAAACCAAGCCTTGTGTCCGCATCACATGCACTTAGAGTTTGCCTGGAGGCTGCAGAGGTAATGGAGAGGATTAGCATTTCTCCCTCGACAGGTACTAATTTGGGAGATACTTATTTTCCTTTTGCAGAGTTTCCTGTGCAAATGACATGCTCTTTTGAAAAGGAGGATCTAAGCTACAAGAAAGATCTTGTTATGCTCTGGCTTCATAAATGGGAGCTTCAAAAATCAACGGAGCCTTATTACATATGGAATAAACAGAAACGCCATGAAGGAACTCACTGTCTGTTGTAGATTCATGAAGTGAGATTTTCCAGCAGATAGGAAGTCATTCACTGCCTTCAAAGTTTCTGGCTCCATAAAGATCAAAGATACAGATGCCCAGTACCATTGCCTGCAAATACAAACTGGGAATTGCGGAAACACAAGAAATCTTTTCGTGCAGGAGTTGTGAGTCCTCCTCTGTCAAACTCTGGAGCACACAATCCTCAGTGTTTTAGATTTTTTTGACTAAGGGTTGGAAGGGAAGAGAGAAAGCCTAAGATGTGCAATAAATTACATTTATTTATAGTTCTGCTTTAGTTTAGAACCCACTCAATTTATACCAAAAGCCCTTGGCTCAGAAACACTGTATATTTTGCATAATACACAAGTACTCAAAGAAAAATGTAGTATACAAAAAGTAGCCAAGATTTTTTAAAGTGACTAATAATTTTTGAGTGTTTAAATATAAATATCTTTAAAGGGAACATAATTTTCATAACCCTTGAATAAACCTTTTCAGCTCTTCTTAAAGTAGATACTACACTGCAGTGTGGAGGTACTCTTAGAAATTTGGGCCAGCTTCTCATTTTTAAATTCCATATTTTAAAATGAAGAGGTTTTTTCTCCTCCATGAGGACTGTCAAGCTACTGTCTTATACAATGCAAGCCCCTTTGAGATTTCTCCAAATACCCTTACAAGGACATGGTATTTTCTTAACATAATGTCCCAACCATACTGTTAAACAGCCATAACATTTAAAAGCTTTTTTTTTTCCATTTTGCTTTGTTGTTTTTCTTAAAAAATAAAAACACATAGATATGAAAAAAGTGTTCTGTAGTGAGCTTCTTGTCTCCTTCTCCAAGCGCATCTTCTTTTGATAAAATCTTCACCTACTATATCCTCCAAGCTTCTTCTTCCATTTTATACCTTCCACGTTTTCATGCCAATTCATGCATTTACCATTTTTCCTTCTTCCGTCTTCAGTTATTCTACCCATTACTGGTTTTGCTCCCAAATACTCTTTTTCTGTTGGTTGTCTGACTGTGCTGCTCCCATATCTCTGATACCTTCCTCTTACTCCACCTCCTTCCAACTCTTCCTCCTTCCCAACCCTATTAATTTAATTTCTGCTTCTACTCCTCAGGTGGGTTCTGACACTCAGCATCTTCCACCCCAGCTCCTCTTCTCCAGCCCCCTCTAATCAATTATCTTCCCATAGTCTATCATCTTCCTTCACAATTTCCCAAAATAATGCATTGACTTGATAAATATTTCCATGCTCTATCCATCTTGTGTTTGTGACAACCCCAAAATGAGCTGCCTTGCTCAGCCATTAATCCAGTCTCTCAGTTGTCTTCTATTATCAATTCACCCTGTGCCATCCTCTTTGCTGTCAATCAGCTTTTCTGGGTATGCACAGTCTGAATTTCCTCTTCTGTTTCCTTTTCACCACCACCTTCACTCCCATTTACTTCAGCAATACCTTGCTTCCCACAGTCTTTCCCCCCCAGCCAAGCTCCTAACCCACCTTTATCCCTTTCAGCGTTCCCAACATATATTCCAGCTCACACTCTTATCACTCTGTTTCAATATTCATATCAAGGGTAGGAAGCAACCAGTCCAAGATAAAAATAGAGCAGAAATTCAGGGGATGGCTTGTGAAGCGTGCAGCTTTTAGCAATCATGGGCAATGACATTTTGAGGCTGCTCTGCTCAACCAAAAGGCTGGAGGCATCTCCCCTGGGATGGTAACTGAGGAACTAATGCTGACAGACTCTCTTTCCTGGTCTCTGCCCGACAGACATGACTTGGATATTATCCTTCCTTAGTGCCTTGAAATCTGGGCATACTAAGTAGTCATTTTCCCTCTTGTTCAGGTTTTAATTCAACCTCCTTGACCACAACAGGTGGTGATGTTGGAATCATGTACTGAAGAGGGGCACATTGCTGTTCTCACAGGACATTGTATTTGTAGTCCAGCAGCAGCTGTTTAGTAATATTTATATTTTTCCCCACTCATTTTAAGTGTGTATTTAGCATGAGGCATTGCTCCCCTTTCAGTCTGTCTTCTGCATTTGCTTGGTTTTTTGCTTAATCCTGCATTGCTGAATTTGCCATTCCCTATATCCTACCAAACTCATACCTAAATTCACACGTGCTTGTGCCTGATTCCCCCTCCAACCACTGCCACTTGCATAGAACAATGCTAATGTGAGATGAGTGTGTGGAGAGGATAGGGACAAAGAAAATGGGGAGAAAGTTTCTGTCTTGCTTATTTTTTGCTTCTAAGCAGGCAGGTGGTGATGGGTCACAGGTTCAGTTGCATTACTGAAGTTGCTGGCTAGGTTCATGAAGAGTAAAGGAGCAGAGGAATAAAAGAAAGGAGAATGGCACCTGATGACAATTCTGTGTAATGGGAAATATTTCAAAACCAATTTCTATAGATATATTTCACCAAGGGATCTTCATTTGAGTACTTACACACTCCAGGAATAATCAGTTTATTTCTCTGTTAAAATGTTGGAGTCCTCCCCTCCATGTTGCTCTTCAAAACAGCTTCTCCAGGCTGCAGCCCTGCTGAGAAACTAAACATTTTTTTTCATGAGCACTGGAAGAGTTGCCCATGCAAATCCCGTGCACAGTAGGAACTGTGTGAAGGGCTGGATCTGAGTGCCTACACAGGTCAGAAGAGTTGATACGGTTGATAGTGAGAGCATTCAAACTTGTCCTGTGGTTGTGCATAAGTGGGATACCAATCTTATACTGCCAGTTGTGTGAGAGAGGCATCCCTTAAAGAAAACAACAAAGGGAATAGCAACAGCCTCTTCTGAAGTATGATTAAAGCCAGGAAAAGTTATAACAGTGGTCCTCACTTACTTTGTAGACCTGTTCCTTGAGTATCTTTTGGATGTTGGCTTATCTATTCAAACATAAATAATGGAGGTCTTTTGTTTGGTTGTTTTTTCTTGTATTTTTGTTGTATATTTATATACAATGCATTTCCCAGACTGGCTTTGCAGGGAGCGGAGAAACAATGTGAGCCAATTCAATAAATTGTTCCAGAGTAAGAAATCTGCCATGCCATGGAAAATTGGATTTGTTCTTTCTTTACTGATGTGGAAGTCTGAAGTCTTGAGTATATGTATGTATGCTGTGCACTTCCAGAGTGTAAAACTGGAACAGAATTATCTGATATTCCTGGTGGGAGGAAGGTTTTATGCCTTTTACCTCTGCCAAGTCAACCAGCAGAAAGAGAAAGAGAGGAATTTTGCAGTGCCTTTCTCAGCCATGAGTACCAATGTCAGGTCCATTAGCTTGATTTTAATATTTCCCAATTTGATTAGAAGTGCTGGCAGTTGGGAAAAAAATGTCCTTGGACTAATAAACACAGCAAATTTGATAAGGGAGCAACAGAAAGGCACTTGCTGCACAGCCTCACAAGTACCACTTTCAGAGATGATTATATTGGTTGTTTCAGTCTCTGTAATAGTACATGGAATATGATTAATATTTAGTTCTTTACGGTGGCCCTGTGGACCTGGACTGTTGTCTGGAATAGCTGAGTCTCTAAAGCATGCACATGAAATTGTTTTAGGCGGTTCGGTTTGGTTTTAGTTTTGTTTTTTTTGGGAGGGGGGTATTTTGGTTTGCTTTAAAAAAAAAAAAATTGCTATGAACATAGCCTTGGGAACAGCAATGTAAATTCTGCATCTTGGCTCAATAACTCCTTTGCCAGGAGAGAGACAGTGAAATCAGTGGCAGACCTGAGCATGGTCTGAGGGCATTACATAGCCCATGGGTATTTTTTTTTTTACCTCTGCTTTACTTCTCCCTGCCTGCATAAATGCTGTTGAAATGAAAAGTGAAACCAGCCCAAAATACAAACCTTACATTTACATTCTTTGAGCTCTTGGTTCCATCTGTCCAAATCAAAACTCATGGCTTGATAATACACAAAACCTTATTAAAAAATACTAAGCTGAATTATATGCAAATTAGGGTTTCATTGTCTTTCATCTCATAAAGGCTAATAACATTATAGATGACAACCTTCTTATCAAAAATAGTTTCTAACACAAATTGCCTTTGACTATATTTACAATGTCACTTTTAATCAAGTAAATTGTCAGGCTATTGCACTTCTGCAATCTACATTACACAAAAAATATAATGAAGAGGGAAGCGGGTACAAGTGCTTTCAGCTTTAACGGGCTGCCCATTTCATACCAATTACTACCTATTTAGTAAGCTTACCCTTCTGTTCTTAGAAAAATGCTAGATATAAATGTACGGGTTCCTCTGAAGGAGATACTGTGCAGAAAAAGCTTATTCCACTTACCAAGAACATCAGTGTTCGTAATTACACCTACTTTTCTTACTCCTATACCAGTAGTAAATACCAGCTAAAAATAGCCACTTGAATGCTGATATGGTCCCTAACTGTTTCTCTATTATGCCATTTCTAGGTTAGTTCAATGCTCCATTTGTTTATAAGTTAACAGCTTTATTCAGTTGTTTTTATCCCTGCAGGTGTGTTTTCACTCGGTGCACTACTCTCGTCTACATGTGCACCTCCTACAAGGACACAGGTAATACCAGCTGTGCTGGGCCCTGTTCTCAGGGTTCAGCTGACACCATACAGCTCAGCCACACGCTGGCACGTTCGCTGTGGTTTCTCCCTGGGCATGTTGAGAAGGAGGTTTTCAAATACAGATGCAAGTATTTCCACAGGTCGTGTTTTTTTGTTGGTGGTGCTGTTTTTTCTTTCAAGATCCATGAAGAAGCAGCAAGCATTTAAAAGCAGAGTACTAGCACTGAGGCTGAATCTGTCAAGGGCAGACAATGCCCATAGTCTTGCAGACCTACCTCAGCCACCCGCTCTGGCTCACGATGCCTTTAGGAGATTGAACCGTCCAAGCCCTCTGTCTGCAGATACTGCTGTTGCAAGGCTTGCACAGTGCATCAAGGACACGTGAGCTCTCTGCAAAGCCAAAATGGGAAGAGCTACACTTCCAGCCAAAAGGAGTAGGCACTGATGCAAAAGGCTGCTGGGCAAGGTGCATCACTATATAGCTTGGGGGCCTCCAAATGGGGAGAGAATTCCAGTGTTTTCCCCCAACACTGGCTGGGTGGAAGCAGAAGGAAACACTATAATATTTGCTGACCACCACAATGGAATGGCTGGATCCTCAGCTGGTGGACATCAATATAGTTTCACTGGAAGCAAAGGAGATGGACTTACTTACACAAGCTGGGCAAGACAAAATTCAGGAATAATGAGTCCAGACCTTCACTGGCATTGTTTAAAAGATGAAATAGTTCTCAGAGCAAGGGAGCTAAAGTAATCTAGTTTCCATGTGTGGATCCTCTGATATCTGGAAAAAGTGTACTTATTAACCGTCTCCTCTCTCGGGAATTAAAAGAGTTTCTTCCCTAAGGCCAGCTGCCTATTTTCAAAAAAGGTGTAGGAATTTAACACAATTCTGTTGCCAAATGCAGCTGAAATCAGCTATTGTGTTTAAATGTATTACTGAAGGACTGACAGACAGATACAATGACAATGCGGATGCGTACATCTTAGAAGCTGGTCTAAAAAACGGCATAAGTACTAAAATGTTTCAAGTCATAAAAAGCATTATTCTTTCATCCCTGTTCATTCTTCTTTGCTCAAAAGACATGTTTCTGCCACCAGAACAGAATTATTTCAGCTGGAGAACAAATATGCTCAAATTTAAGCTTGTGCTTAAGATGCCTCAAAGCCTGATGGATTATTGGCCTGTGGAAAAGAGCACAACATAAAAGCAAAGAACAAGGACAAGAGCCTAAACCTGAGGAAATTGGGGCGAATCTCAGTTCGTTCAAATGGATCAGGGGTTTCATTCCCAGGTTTTGAATCTCAAGTCTAATTTTCAGAGATGTCTATTAAAAGGTCTAGCCCCTTCTGACTTCCCAGAGCCAGGCATATTGGAGTGGTTGGCCTTAACCTGGAATTTCGCCCTTGACATTAAGACAGCTTCAGGTAACCCTGTGCATTACCAAAAACCTCCATGGGTTTTTGCTAATGGCAGGTAGCAGAAGGCAAGTGGCCAAAGGCTGCAAACAACCCTTGAAACATGAAGGAAAGACCCAGCATTTATATACAGTGTCATGAAGACTCTTGCAAAAGGCCTAGTTTATGATCCTTTGAAGCAAGCCTGGATGTCTGCTTGAAATAGCTATTTTTAGGTATTTTTTGCATGTGAACAAGTGGACTTGAAAGGAACTAGTGGAGGGACTTTCACTAAGAGTTGAACAATGTCACTAGCTGGTTTCTTGATCCTGTGGCTGGATCAAGACAGTGGGGGAGGACCGCTGTAGATTTTGGGCTGACCTAAAGCAAATCTTACTTTTCCACAAGTTCTTAAAAATACTTTCATGTTAAACCCAAAATGAAGCTTAATTTTTTGTGGGGTTTTTGACTTGATCTTGTTTTACTTTGCTCTCAATGTTTTCTCAAAAGGACAGTTCAAAGTGCTTAATTTTGAAATGAACCGTCATCCCTTCATTCACATTTTCTTCTGGCTGAAGCTTTCTGCTTAATTCTGCACAAATCTGAGTATAATTTCTGCCCACTCAGAACTTGTGTTTTGGGGGAAATAACTGAGTTGTTTGGCTGTAGCTTTGAATCATGCACAACTTTAGCCTAACAGAAAGAAGTAACTCAAATCTGCAGGAAATCAAACCTCAGGATCATAGACAGTGATCAGAGGACCGGTGACAGTCCTGCTCTTGCTGACCAAGGGGTGCCAGTCCCACCGTTTGGTCCCTCCCCTGCCCAACCACTCCTGCTGCCCTGCAGTAAGACAGGCCAGAGAACCAAGTTGCTAAATACTAATCTGGCACTAAGGAGAGGAGCCTCTTGACAAAATACTACTCATCAGGGCACGTCCTTACCTCCTTCCAAGGACTGGAAAAGGGGAATTTCTTCCATACCCTCTGAAGGCAAACTTTCAAAGCCAGGTTTGCAAAGGTCACTTCATATGCAGAGCTGCTGTCCTCCTCCTGGCAGCTCTGGTCATAAATTGAGAGCTCCAAAATGAGGAAATAAAAGTTTTGATTATATGCACTAAATTTCTATGATACTTTTCATCTCTTTCCTATCACTGGGCTCTGTTTCCTGAAAACTGCCTCGTAAAAATAGTGGCCCTATCAAGTCTTGTGTATTATCTCCAAGACGTGCTGATTTGGCCCTGTACCTTCCTGGTGACAGGACCTGCAGCAGCACCCAGCCCAATGCCCTGGCCCCATCCTGCCTCGAACCACCCCGCCGTCATGTCAAACAGCCAAGCTCTTCTCTATCAGGTCATGTCTTTCTTATTTAGTGCCCAGTTCTCCTCCAGTAACGTCCCCTCTGTCGCTGGGGGTACCAACAGCCACTATCATCTCCTTCAGCAGTCGTAATGTAGAGGTCATTCACAAAAAGCTCTTAGAGCCTGGCTATGGGACTGCTAAGACAGACATGTCACCATCTTTGTGTTCAGCCTGAAGAGGCTTTCTGTTGTTTTGTTAAGGTAAGTAAGTGTCTTAGGGAGTGTCTGGATAGTTTAGAGCTCGATGATGGTGACAATCGGGTGGAGTGTCTACGGGTACGAATCAGGGGGAAGGCCAACAAGGCAGATATTGTGGTGGGAGTCTGTTACAGACCACCTAACCAGGATGAGGAGACTGACGAACTATTCTATAAGCAGCTGGGAGAAGCATCACGATCGCTAGCCCTTGTTCTTGTGGGGGACTTCAACCTACTGGATGTCTGCTGGAAATACAATACAGCAGAGAGGAAACAGTCTAGGAGGTTCCTGGAGCGTGTGGCAGATAACTTCCTGACACAGCTGGTGAGCGAGCCAACTAGGGAAGGGGCCCTGCTGGACCTCTTGTTCATGAACAGAGAAGGACTTGTGAGCCATGGGATGGTTGGAGGCCATCTTGGGCAGAGTGATCACGAAATGATAGAGTTTTTGATACGTGGAGAAGCAGTGAGGGGAGTCAGCAAAACTGCCACCTTAGACTTCCGGAGGGCAGACTTCGGCCTGTTTAGGAGACTGGTCGACAGAGTCCCCTGGGAGGCAGCCCTAATGGGCAAAGGAGTCCAGGAAGGCTGGACATTCTTTAAGGAGGAAGTCCTAAAGGCACAAGACCAGGCTGTCCCCAGGTGCTGAAAGACAAGCCGGCAGGGAACAAGACCAGCCTGGCTGACTAGAGAGCTCTGACTCAAACTCAGGAAAAAGAGGAGAGTCTATGACCTCTGGAAGAAGGGGCAGGCAACTCAGGAGGACTACACAGGTGTAGCAAGGCTGTGCAGGGAGAAAATTAGAAGGGCCAAAGCCGAGCTAGAGCTTAATCTGGCTGCTGCTGTAAAAGACAACAAAAAATACTTCTTCAAATACATTAGCAGCAAAAGGAGAGCTAAGGAGAATCTCCAGCCCCTAGTAGACGGGGGAGGGAACACAGTGACCAAGGATGAGGAAAAGGCTGAGGTTCTTAATGCCTTCTTTGCCTCAGTCTTTAATAGCAGGGCCAATTGTTCTCTGGGTACCCAGCCCCCTGAGTTGGAAGATAGGGACAGGGACCAGAATGGAGCCCCCATAATCCAGGGGGAAATGGTCAGTGACCTGCTGCACCACTTAGACACTCACAAGTCTATGGGGCCTGATGAGATCCACCCGAGAGTACTGAAGGAACTGGCAGGTGTGCTCACCAAGCCCCTTTCCATCATTTACCAGCAGTCCTGGCTAACTGGGGAGGTCCCTGCTGACTGGAGATTAGCTAATGTGACACCCATCTACAAGAAGGGTCGGAAGGAGGACCTGGGGAACTACAGGCCTGTCAGCCTGACCTCGGTACTGCGGAAGCTGATGGAGCAGATCATCCTGAGTGCCATCACATGGCATGTAGAGGATAACCAAAGGCTCAAGCCCAGCCAGCATGGGTTCAGGAAAGGCAGGTCCTGCTTGACCAACCTGATCTCCTTCTATGACAAGGTGACCCACCTAGTGGATGAGGGGAAGGCTGTGGATGTTGTCTATCTAGACTTCAGTAAAGCCTTTGACACGGTTTCCCACAGCATTCTCCTGGAGAAACTGGCTGCTCATGGCTTGGACGGGTGTACTCTTTGCTGGGTAAAGAACTGGCTGGATGGCTGGGCCCAAAGAGTGGTGGTGAATGGGGTTTACTCCAGTTGGCGGCCGGTCACAAGTGGTGTCCCCCAGGGCTCTGTGTTGGGGCCAGTTCTGTTTAATATCTTTATCAATGATCTGGATGAGGGGATCGAGTGCACCCTCAGTAAGTTTGCAGATGCCACCAAGTTGTGTGGGAGTGTTGATCTGCTTGAGGGGAGGAAGGCTCTGCAGAGGGACCTGGACAGGCTGGATCGATGGGCCGAGGTCAATTGTATGGGTTTAACAAGGCCAAGTGCAAGGTCCTGCACTTGGGCCACAGCAACCCCATGCAACGCCACAGGCTTGGGGAAGAGTGGCTGGAAAGCTGCCCAGCAAAGAAAGACCTGGGGGTGTTGGTTGACAGTCAGCTGAACATGAGCCAGCAGTGTGCCCAGGTGGCCAAGAAAGCCAATGGCATCCTGGCTTGTATCAAAAATAGTGTGGCCAGCAGGACTAGGGAAGTGATCGTGTCCCTGTACTCGGCACTGGTGAGGCCGCACCTCAAATACTGTGTTCAGTTTTGGGCCCCTCACTACATGAAGGACATTGAGGTGCTGGAGCGTGTCCAGAGAAGGGCAACGAAGCTGGTGAAGGGTCTGGAGCAGAAGTCTGATGAGGATCGGCTGAGGGAACTGGGGTTGTTTAGCCTGGAGAAAAGGAGGCTGAGGGGAGACCTCATCGCTCTCTACAACTACCTGAAAGGAGGTTGTAGCCAGGTGGGGGTCGGTCTCTTCTCCCAGGTAACAAGTGATAGGGCAAGAGGAAATGGCCTCAAGTTGCACCAGGGGAGGTTTAGACTGGATATTAGGAAATTTTACTTCACTGAAAGGGTTGTCAAGCATTGGAACAGGCTGCCCAGGGAAGTGGTTGAGTTGCCACCCCTGGAAGTATTTAAAAGACATTTGGATGAGGTGCTTAGGGACATGGTGTAGTGGTGGTCTTGGTAGTGTTAGGTTTATGGTTGGACTCGATGATCTTAAAGGTCTTTTCCAACCTATACGATTCTGTGATTCTGTAATTCTCCCGCCCCCCTTAACACCTCTATCAATGGCTGATGCAACCTCTTAACCGCCCTTCCTCACTCCTCCTCACCTTCCAAAAATCCCAGCACTACAAAATAAAGCAGATTAGGGTACTTAGGGAGGAAGGTCTCTCCTTCCCCTGGTCCAGTTCACAGAGGAAGTAAATACCAAGAACTATTTACACATCCTACTGGTCCTTGATGGTCGCTAATAGTTCCTGTGGCAGAGACATCAGTTCTGGCCTCAGGAAAACCGGCTTCTAGCTTCAGTTTTCCTACAAATTTCCTTTCGGCAAGTCTCAGTTTGATGACAGCTGAGTAGGGACAACAATTGCTTTTCCCACTGCCTCGTCCATGCAGATTTTCGCTCCCCCGGATCGTTGCAGGGAGAGGTGCCTGAGCCAGAGGCAGCAGCAGCCCTGATGCTTCAGGAGCACAAGCATCCCACTCTTGCAAAGCCAAACGCAGTATTCCCCTATTCTCTATAAAATAAACAATAAAAGTAACAGTTGACTGAATTAAAGAGCTAGAAAACACATACAAGGAAGAGGAATAACAAATTTTAAAACCCACAGTCCTAAAATTGTCTTGTGTGTTTAACCAGTAAACACTCAGGAATCTGAACTTCCACCCTTTTCAAGGAATAATTTTCAATTTTTATCAGCTAGCGATACTTGAAAAAAGTTTGTAGCTACAAACATTAAGTACTAGCTTAATTAGAATGTTAAAACATATCTCATACATAAAAATATATACATGTGCACACCCCCACCTCTCACACACGTGAAGGTTTTTCACACAGGTCAGTTACTTCTGTTACTTCTGTTGCTTTTTATAGAACAATTATTTTTATCTATAAGAATCCTGCTTTTCTTACTGAGAAAAATATTCTGCAGAACAAATGAAATATGCATTAAAATACCATAAAATACTATAAAATGAGAAATACGGTATCAGTTTAAGAGTTAGATAGCCCCTTTTTTTTCCTAAATACAAAGAATTTAGAACATTGAAGAGGAAAGTACAAAAGAATTAAGTTAATATAACTAATATTCCTTTTCTTCAGAAAAAAATATTGCAGGACTAATTTTCTCAAATCCCCAAAGAGTGAAAACTCTTTTTTCTCCTTTCTCAATGCAATTTTCGTTCTTTTGATAAATTAGAAAGACTTTAATTTCCTTTTTCATTATAGTTTGAATTATAAACACAGGCGTAAGCTTCTGGGGATTACATGTTAAACAGAAAAGCACACAAACCATACGTGGCAATTCCAAAGAGTTTGTCAATGCACAGAGAGAGGGGACAGCGCTGCTGGTACGGAGGTTGGCCAGCAGCCCTGAAACGGCCGGCCACCTCCTCTCCTGCCCCTTGGCTCACTGGACTCTGCAAATCCTCCATTTATAATTTCTTGAACTGGAAAACAAGTGACTTGTCTTCGTCCAGATAACACTGCCGCTGCCATTCCTTTGCGGAATTCTGCCTGTATGAGCTATCTGATGTTTATCCAATGCCTCAAACCCCAAAAGCTGGAAGCCTGCCCGTGCAACGCTCTGCTTTCTGTTGTTGTACTGAGTTCATAGTCCTGGTGCTTGTGCAGCGGAAAAATTTCTCCTTCTTGAGGCGATTAAATTAGACCTTTTCACCCCCAAATGTTTCTTAAGGATTGAAACTGGACCTCGAACTACCACGCCATAGAGCTTTCTTTTTGCCAAATTATGACTGCTGGATATAATACTGGGCCTGACCTGCATCATGTCAAAGGTCTCATTATTTTAGTATTACACCACAAAAAAACATTAGGAGTAACAGTAGGAAAGTGCTGGTTTTTTCAGGGGCAAAGCCACTAGCCTTCTAATGAGTTAGGTTCCTCTCTTAAGGCCAAACCCTCAGTATTTGACTTGTGGGTCCTTTCGGCAAAGGAGAGGTCTCAAGGGACTCAGGCATTGTCAAAGAGTACAGAGATGATCAGCTCCTTGAAGAACTGATAGTTTGGGAAAGAAAGAAAAAAGGATGACAACAGAGACCCACCACCATGGTGAGAGCTGCCCACTGTCACGCAGGAACTGCGCTGGCTTGCACGAGGGTAGAGGACAGGTTCCCAAGCATCTTCGCTGACACACATCGCTGGCCAAATTTGCACTTTCTAAGAGGTCCTAGACTCCTTTTCACATCACACATTTATAAATAGGGCTATGGAAGAAACCACCTTTTTTAGTCCCAGAACATGCATGATTTCCAATATTCCTTCCATATTTTCAAGCAAACAGATTGATTTGTTTCACAAGCCTTCTCCTGTCTCCATTCAGCTGCCAGAAGGATGATGTCTTAGGACAGAGTGTGCCAAACAACAGAGAATATTTTTTGGGGGGAAAACAATGTGTTTGTAGAAATAGTCATGTGTGTTTGCCCCCCTTGAGTCTTTTAATTTACAAAAGTCTAATTAGGGAAGACTTAATGTATAGCATACATAAGGAAGCTGGAACTTCTAACAAAATAAGCTCAGTACCATTTTCTTCATGCTTCATTAATAAAGAACAAAATGTCTCTAGACTTTCTGTAACATATGCACAGAGTGATTTCAAACCAGACTGAGATTCTTTTCAAATGAGAGTTATAATATACTCAAGCAATAACAATGCATTTTTTTATTGCTTTGCTTGTAAAGTTGTTTCTGTGTTCTGCTAGGACAAAGTTATTTGTCATTTTTGCAAAGTATAACTTGTTACTTTCATGGTTTTTAGGACCTTTCTATTTCAGCTATTGATTCAAGGTTGAGTGTAGCCTACAGCAGAGCTGAGCTTGGGGAATTGGAGTGCAAGAAGACGACTTGTATTTTTCTATAGAAATTATATCTTTTCATACAAATTAAAGACACAGGAAAACAAAGATTTGATTCATCCTCTAAATCATATATAATGTGTAGGGCTCTGTGTCATCAGATCACAGGAAAGCAAAAGGGATTTCTAGCTCTTCCACATTTGCTTATCTTGCTCAGACTACAAACAAAATGGTTTATTAATTGGATAGGTCTGAAACAAAGAACCTCCAAGAAACAAATGTGTTTTATACCAAAGACTGAATTAGCAAAACCAATGATGCGTCCTGTTTTGTCTTCAGATGCAAAAATGCCACTCTTTCATTGGCTTTCTGCTACAGCAGGACTGGAGCAGTCTGGGCAAAAGAAATGTCTGCCCTGATACTGATAAATGAGGCCAGTATATCTGCAGAACTGAAGAATTTCCCTTTTCATATCCATTTCCAGAAGGAATCAGATAGAGGCAATTCCCCAGGTGATCTTTCACTGAACACAATCTTCCTCTGTGTGGGCAAAGGGGAAATAAAATGATCTAATGAGTATAAAATATTTGATAGTAAGACAATCTGGGGGGGAACATTTTCGCAGGAGATTAAAAAAAAATCCAGCTAGCTTTGAAAATGCAAGTATGCTCCCATAGTGAGGTGTTAAATTGCATTATAAGTATTGAGACATCAACATTTACCAACGTTTGCAACTCAAGTATAAGCATAGAGTGGAGAACTGTGAAACAATTTAAAAGTGTCAGTGTATGGATTTGTAAGCAGAGGTTTGTATATCATTTGATAGCTGTTTATTTCTTGTTAATGTTTATGATGGCCTGACTTTTCATGTGATGCGGATCATATCTGATGGGTAAATGGCACCGAATCAGTGTTTTGCAAATACAGAATATTTTCATATTTGACCAGTGAAACAAAAAGACTTCCTAGAGCGAGCATGCTATTAAAATGCTAATAGACTGTATTTGGGAAAGTTTACTCAGACCTCAGCAGGAAACATATATACAATTTACAAATATCTAGATATGCGTTTTTAACATAAAAGGGTTTCCCTTCCCATGGATCTGTAAGAACCTTTAGAAGACAGCTAGGATAATTTGACAAGCCCCACGCAAATGAAGAAAGAATAAAAATATATGGAGGGCTAGAGAGCTTAATTATGTTGAAATACAGACATAATTGTGAACATGAAGTATGCTCACATAATGTGATAGCAACCTTTTATGTTTAATGTCCTGAAAGGGAATCAACGCAGTGAACTGCTGGTGAGAAACACCACAGATACTGTCACAGGCTTTTCATCCCATCAGAGATTTTAACCTAAAGATGACAGAGTTTGACTGGTTTTTTGTTTTGGTTTTTTTTTTACATTTGCTTCTGGATTATTTCTGCAGGTCAGCCCTCCAAATTATTCAATACCAAAGGACTGATCAGTTGGTGGTGGGGATTTTGCCCATGACAGGAGAAGCAAATAGTAATAAAAGAAATGAAGGCAGAGCTCTGATCAAAATGGGGAGGATTTGTATGGGCAGACCTGCTACCATGTGTATGAGAGCATTGAGCAGAGCTGAGATCAGGTAAGGTCACAAACGGAGGTGCTTGCTATATATTGCACAGCACTCAGTGATGAGTACCACCTTATAGACGTCAGGGTGTGTGTTTAAGAACTGCTGTGAGCTGTAATGCAAAGTTCAGAATGAGAAAATAAAGAGGAAAATCTTGATGTACCACTCAGTCCCTGGTGAATTCACGAGCAAAGCTGGCACTGGCTTCAGCGGAGGTGACTGCGTTTGTTCTGTATCGAATAATTGAATTGAATCAAAGATTGCAGGGTCAAAGAAAGTGAAGAATTCAAGAAGCCTATAAAAACAGAGTCCAGATTTGCTGGAGAGCTGTAACCTTCCAGAGATGTAATTAAACAAACAGGCAAGGAGTGTTTGGGATTGAAATCTCTGCTTTTAAACATCTGCTGTTACTTTATTTGAATATCAGAGTGGAAGACAGAGTTCACATGTTGAAAAAGACCAGAAGATTCCTTTTGTCTTCTTTTTGTCTTTTTTTTTTTTAACTCATTCTAAACATTGAATAAACATAACATTAATTGGATCGTGTCTGCTGGTCAGTAGGGTGACAGGATTTGAACTCTTACATTAGGAAACAAATTCCTTGCTGAAAACAGATTCTTTTACACTGGCTCATACATCCCCAGCTCAATACAAATAAAATACACAGACTCAAGTCACTGACAAATGGCCTGGATACTCAAAGACATCTATGTCTCAGAAACATCTAATGAGCAGTTTGGATTTTTTTTATGTTTTGGCTCCACTTTTACTCTGAGATGTATGTACATCAATTATTTTATGCAAATACCAGTGCAATCCATTGCTATCAGCTTAACACATTTCCTCCAAATGGTTGAACTCCCTTTCCTTTCCAGGGAAAGTGCAAGATTTAAGACTTCTCCCAGTCACTTAAAAAAAAATAAATGGAGGAGAAAAATGAGAGATTATTTATCTCATGGATTTGTTTTCCTTTCCTAAAACAAAATAATTCTGGATTCTACTTACTGGAAATCTACTTGGTTAAGAAATATTTAAATGAAAACAGCATAGGGCTGTTTTGCTTTGTTGGCTTTTTGTTGTTTAGGATTTTTGGAAAGGTTTACAGTGGAATTATAAAAACAAAATTAAACAGTAGTTTAGCATTTTGCAGAATCACAAGGAAGAACGAGACATTCTGATTAAGAAGGCTAAATCCCACAAACAAAGTGTAGCAGGAATTTTCTGATGAACAGTTTATTGCTAGAAGATGCTTGTTGGCCATAAAAATCTCTTTTTCTAGATACATATTGGTAATGAGCAATTTTTATGAGAAATGTCCTCCCACATAACTACCCTAACTGCTGCCTCCATGGCTTCTGGGTCTGAAGGACTTCCAGCACTGATGGCTGCAGACCTGTGGTACCACCTCAGTGCCACCCAGTCACAAGCTTAGATGAAGAGGGACGTCCCCATTTAGTTCCTGGCCCTGTAGCATACCTTGTGAGACCTCATCAAACCTCAACACACCCCCACTGAAACCACAGCCCTTGGAGCTACCAGGTTCCTTCTGGGAGCCCTCAAAGACAGGGCTCAGCTATTATTTTTTTGCAAAAGGGAAACAGCAATTGTGTGAATCCTAAGCAGACATGGGAAAGCCTAAAATTGCTAACGATACTGGCTCGGAGCAGAGCTCCAGATTATCTTCCCTGGTGCAGAGCTGAGGAGCTGGCAGAGCTGCTAACCAAGCCCAGCGCAGCCATGCTCCCAAGCTTCCCCAGCTCTTTCGGTCATGACAACCCTTTGGTGTGCTGGTGGCCAAGAGTGCCCACGCCATGATCTCCATTCCTGATCCTGCCACCATCCCCACAGGAAGATTTTCCCATCTCTATATATGCTTTTTTCCTCCTGCCCTTTTGGTGTGACTATTTATCTTCAGGCGAGAAAATAGTAGAAGAAAAGAAAATAATAATAAAAAAATGCCTATTTCTCTTGTGTGGGCACCTGCAGAGGCTAGCACAATGGAACCCTGGTCTCATCTGAGGCCTTAAGGTATATGCTCCTTTAATGTAACTATCTCTTAGAAAATACACAACAAACAGACCAGAGAAAAACTAATTTTCTGCTTTCTTTCTATTTAAATATACTGCCAATTCAAAAGACAGGATCCTTTCATCATCTAAATGTCGTTCCCGTGTACAGCGTTCCAGCGATTACAGACAGAAAAAAAGCTGAAGTTGTGCAGTAGTTTCAGCAACTGGAGTTCAGGCTCTCAGAGAGCTGGCATCTCCGGCAGCTGGCTGAAATCAAAGCGAAAGGCTGAAAACCTTCCCAGAGCTTGGAAATCACAGTTTCCAGGATTCAGGTGTATGTGCTGCTGGTCAGCATGTTCAGCTCATACATAAGCCATCTGCTGTTATGGGAAATTTGTAAGCCTGAATGACAGTAAATGTGTACAAGTATTTCCCCAACCTGCATGTCAGTTTATCTACTAAATTAATCCACTCGAATATCCTGTAAACCTTGATTGGTAAAAGTCACACAGTGGAATATTGATCTGAATTCTTATTTTGCAACAGGCTAGTTAATTTTTTTCAATAGGCCTTAATTATACTGATATAACAGCACTACGAAGGTGCCCATTTCACTTACATCATGATCATATTCAGTTATCTTGGATATTTTTTCAATAATAGCAATACTGAACACAGAAAATATTAAGTACATCATATTAACCAGAAGGCATTCCTTCAATCCAGATATTCCTTCTATAGTGAAAAACACTTAAGAGGTTCGATTAATTTTGTTGCTAAGATGTCAGCACAATCTGCCATGTACACATAGCAAATGTGAGTAAGTCTCAGTTTATACCTTCTAGGCTTTTTTTGAATGTGTAGAATTCCAGCAATTAATTGCTGCTGTTTAAAGAAAATGTGAAAAACTATTTTGACATATATGCTGGGTAGTTGTGAGTTAAACACATGGAAGGCAATAAGTAGTAGGTGGGAGTTTGGGATGACTGGTAAATAATAGAAGTGTAGTGATATGCAGTCTTTTAAAAATCAGAGGATAGATTATTGACTTGCATAAGAGATGACAAGGGAAAAAGAGAAAAATGAACCTAATACTGCAAGACACAATCAATTAAGAGCTGATTTAGCAAAATAATTCTGACTTCTTGTAGATAAGTTAGCCTCCTTATTGCATTCAAATGAGAATTTTAAAAAGCTAATTCCAATGCTTCCTTTGTGTAAATATAACTCTTTTATATGTTTTTTTTTTTCCTCTTTAGAGCACAGTCTGCCAGATAAGTCAAAAAGGAGATTAGCTTTTATTGGGATCCAGATGCTGCCTAAAAGAAGTCACAATCACAAGGAGCACACACACAACCTTTCACTTGGTGCTGCTGAGGGCATAAAATCCGGATGGTCTGTTATTCTTGTGTTCCTTATAAAAAGTCTAAGGTAAACTGGCCCTTACCCCTGCTCAGAAATGTGGGAAAACAAAGTGCATAATCTGGGTGCTCTCAGTGTAATAATACCTCACTAACAACTTTAAGTTCACTATTTTGAAAACAACTTGTTGTTGGTTTGGGGCTTTTTTTTTTTTTTTGAGTTTTCAGTTCATAATGGCATTATCCTTTAGGAGAGAATTTGCTTTTTATATTAGGTTTTACATATTCCTCATTCAAGAAACTACGTAGTCCAAGAAAACATTTTATCTTACTCAGTCATAACTGGCCCCAGTTTACCTGAAACTGTATTTTACGTATCACCACTAAGCATTGCATAGGTCACAGAAGAAGCCATTTGTTAACACAGTTCAACTTTTAATCCTCATTCTGTAAAGAAGGACAGAGAATAGTTTCAGAGGCTTCTTCAAGTCACACCAGGCAAATTACGTACTGGAGACAAGAACTGTATAATTTTTCTCTTGTGTTAAAAGCAGTTCTTGTCTGGCCTGTTCCTTTCCAGTAGGGTACAGACGTGTTCAGCCCTTTTCAAAACAGGGATAAAACAAACCCACTGATTTCAGCAAATGAATTTTTCAGGCAGTTCACTGGTGACCTGCTCTGTTGTCACACAAAGTGGCCCAAGAGCATCCCTCTGCCAAGCTCAGACCACAGTGCCATGCCTTAGATGACCCAACCAGCTGAGGATCCCATACGCATAGTCCTGTGCATGTACACACACATATTTATGTGGATATATAGAGGACAATTTCAGTTAAAGCTGCAAAAGTGCTACCTTTAAAAAATTACTGCTTTTATTAACATACTTTGCTACATGTGAATTTATTACCTTTTTTTTAACTGCAGTTAGTGGTTTCTAGACAAAATCATAACAACCACTAATCACTGGCAACCAGGTTATGTTCACAGAGGAAAATAAAAGCTTCAGAATACATATTAGCTTCTGGACTACAATGTTTATAGAGCCTCCAGGATTTTGATCTGTGCACGTCCCTAATGTACCAAATGTTGAAAATCCAAAACAACTGCCAAAATTCACATTTGGCCCTGATTATTTCCTTGTTTATCATGGTTAGCATTCCCCAGATAAGTGATAATGTTGCAAGCTCAATAACCACAGAAAGTTTTGAAGACACACTTAAAGAGAAACATAGCTATTTTCCTAAAACTTGGTTCTAAAGGCAATTAGTGTAAAACTCAGTAGATTTTAATTGAACAATGCACAGCAATTCTCAGCTCTCACGCCTGAAAAATTCTACCTGATTTATATCCTAACTAGATAGATGAAAAACTGAAATGGTTCCTTCACATATACATTTGTCTTTCATCTAGTAAAACTGTATTTCAGCTGTCTTTTTATCTATTGCAGTAAAATGATCGCCGAAATTCCATCAGTACATCATTTTTCTGCATGCAGTCACAAAGATCTCAACAGAAATGGAAGTGTCTTGTCCATTTTCTCCTAAATCTAGGTTATGGGTATAGAAGTAGCAATTATTGTATTGCTGTTACAAGTTACCCCATGAAGACACCAACAAGTCTATGGAACTTATTGCCACAAGACCTCATGTAGGCTGAAGAGCTTAGTAGTATTCAAACAGGTTAGTGTTTTGTTCACTGAACAACAATTTGCAGAGATAAACACACACAAAAAAAACATTGCTGGAGAAAAAAAGCCAGCATACTTCACACCAAGACAGCACCACATGGTTGGGATGTAGAAGGAAATTATGAAGCAAGGACAGAGTCATAAGGGTCCATTGCGAGCCTTTTCTTCTTTTAAAACATTTCCCCCAGGCCTTTGCTAGCTCTAGGATGGATTAGATGGTTGATTGCTCTGCACAAACGGAGCAGTCTCCAGATTCGTAGAGAGCCTTATTGTTCACCATCACTCTTGGCACGGTACATCTGGCATGTCTGCAATTGGATAGCACTCTATAAACAGGTGAACCAGACATGTGAAAAGTTAATATTCTCCTGTTGTGACAGTATAATTATCTCTAATAATAAAGGAAAACAGCTGCTTCAAATAGTCTTCCACTTAGGAAGTGTCTGGATCATTATACTTTGACTTTTATCATCTGTTTTTTGGATAAACTCCCAATGTGGTTTATGGTTCTGAAAAATGGTAACATCTCATTTTATGAATGACAGACAGATGGGGTTTGTGCAAGGCTTATTGACAGTAAAGCACGTAAGACTGTTCAAGATACTTAACTGCAAGAAATACTGGAGATAACAAAATATTGCTTTCTCTCACTTTTTTAAGACTCCTGTTATTTATTTTCAATGGCTTCAAGTTTTCTTTTTGTGAGTGTTCAGTATTATCACCTGGCAATCCTAAAACTTTGTGATTTTTTGTTTCAGTGCACAGAGAGAGAACAACAGCTGTTTTACAATTAATTGAAAGCCAGTGGAGATATAGTCCAGATTTCAGAATAAGGTCTGTTTGCAGGAGATTTGTATGCCATTCATTTCCCTCTCTCCCTGCCTCCCCCCCACCCCCAGCAATCATCTAATTGGATTTTCATGTCCAAATCCTGTTCTCTTAATCAAAAGGCAAACAAAATCAATCTTTTGAGTTCCCAGAATCTGAGTGAAGCATTTAGTCCTAAAGCACTGAGAGACTTATTCTTGCAAAGCTGTCAGACCCAGCTTACTAAATTGGTTAACCCTTGTCACTAAAAGCCACAATAATGATCCATGAGATCTGCTGCAGTAATGTTAGTTTCTGATATTAGGAAAGGTTTTATTTTCCAAATCCTTTGCAAAATTCATACAATTGACATGGGACAAATGGTTGGGGTTTTTTTCAATTGTTTTTTAAACTATTTGTTATCAAAATGTAAGCTGTTGGAAGCAGATACTTCAAATACGTGGTGATATTATGCAACACTTGACCTGGAAAGAAAAGCATCTAAAATGCATTTCTATGAAATGCTAGGTATTTACTCTGACAGACCAAATCCTTGAAATCGGAAATTCAGCTCTGCTACCTGTCTTCCTCTGTAGTGATTTATATCTTAGGACATAGAGCGAGGGCTGGATGCTCACCGCATTGCTTTCCCTCAGCTGCACCCTTCCAGCAGAGCAGAGATGCTGCACCTCTGTTCCAGGACCCTCTGGAGTGAAGCAGCAGAGGTTGAGCATAGCTGTGCCCCACAATTTCCAGATAGGAAAGCATGGGCCAATAACTGGAACCCCAACTCACAGCTGCCAGACCAGCTTTCTGAGGTGCTGGGGAACTGGAGGTGCTGGAGGACGGAGGGGCTTCTGGTCCCCAAATCCCCATCAGCCACAAAGAAGGACACAAAGCAAATGAATCTTGCTCAGATTTTGTACTGACAAGTCTACATGGAGGCAAGTCTACTTGTGAGGCAGACAGAACTGCAATACTCTACATGCAAAGGTAATTTTAAAGGTTGCACCATTTCCCACAGAACACAAAAATTTAAATCATTTGTATATGGACTGCAGTAAATAGCTGGAGACCATTTTCCATGTAGGAAATGGAGACTTCTGGTAGATAACCAACAACAGTGAACCTTCCCAGCTTAGCACAAAGCTATTTGGTAAAGGTATTTAACGAGGGTTCACTGGGAAAATTCACAGCTTCCAGTTGTGTGCGGATTCACCATTTTCTCTGCGTGCAATGCTGCTCTCCAGGACAGTCTGCACATCGGCCTGCAATGTCAACACCAGCTGGCCGGCGAGCTGCAGAGGAGTGTGGGCATCTGTTTCTTTCTTCCCTTTTATGAAAGAAAATCTCTTGTTTTCAGCAACAAAATTTATTCCTTGTAGAAGTCCCTGGGAGTTTCTGGCATCCCAAGCAAGATGGCAACAGTAGACACACACGAGGGAGCACAAACACTAGCAGCAGCCTGGGTGAACACAAGCCGTGGTGTACTCTGCATCTGACTTACAGTCAGCATCCCTTAGCATTCAGAAATGGCCTAAAACACATGCTTTTGACTGGGGATGTACCATATACACGTGGGTCATGCTGGGGAGCACTTTGCTCTCTTCCAGCCCTCTCATCAGCAAGTGATGAGCACAGCTGAGCAGATCTCATTTTAGGTCCTTCCCAAGTTACAGTTACCAAGCCCACAGAAGGAAGTAGACTCGGCAGAAAGCAAGAACACTGTCAGCCAGGCGTTAGTCCTGCACATCACCTGCTGCAGGTTAGGGCAGCCCAGGGGCTGCTCTGGACTGTGCAGGTGGCTCCAAGGCGGTTGCTGGAAGGGCTACAGGGAGGTGAGGTGCTGCTATTCCGTATTTACCCACTGCAGCTTCCCCTTGCTTCATGCCCACTGTACATGCCCATTGTATGCAGAGCGTTTACCCCATAGCTGAGGTGGCTTTAAAGATTAAATTTGCAAAGCAAAGCTTTAGACTGGTGGACACAATTTTTCATGGGAATGCTTCCCTATGTCTCACATTTGACATAAAAGATATGAGTTGGCACAGGAAAGGCCTTTAAAAAAATAGTGAAAAAACAAAATGGCTATAAGACATAATTCACTGGGCCTGCTAAATTCTGTGATAGCTGAAAAATAGCTCCATTTTACAATTTCATTGCTGCATTAAAAATCTGCATATCCATACCATGAGCTATGTCTATGCCGAAAAGGGAATAATGAGAGATTGTGCTATCCTCAGTGATGCTTAGTCAAAACAGTATATTGAATTTTAATATCAACAATTTCATGAAAATTATTCTGTGGGAAAGTAATCAGGCATATATACCACTGATGTTTTACTGAAATGTGTATTAGCAGCAAGGAAAGTATGTTTTAACTTCCCCTTTCATTTTCACGCGGAACGAAACAAGTTTCTTTTTTGCTTATCCAAATCTTTGAATATTCAAGTTGCTAACTGAAAATGCTCAGAAGGAACAGACAGCAAAGAAAATGATAATGTGTAGCTCTTTAAACAGGAGGAGCTTGGAAGAATGCAAAGTTAAATTTTCAACACATTACCAGTGCCACTTTTAGAGAGAAGTATTTGTCTGCAACTATGTCAGTGCTTCTGTTCTCCTGAAAAAGGACCTTACAAACACTGTCAGGAGCACAAACAATGAAAGCTACAATTTCACTTGTCTACCACCATCAACATACAGCACGAACTCTGTCCCACGCTATCCCCATTACTACGCAGGGAAGAATCTGAAAATTGCACAGTTCAAAGAATATAGCTGAAGTGGACACAGAAACAATACAAAACAAGCACTGCAGTTAACCGCAGATCCCAAAACTTCATTTAAAACCAGATAACCTCTACAGTGAGTGCTTTCTGCAGCCCTGCAATTTCTCGCAGTTGCTCCAACATGGACCTTCAGCAGCACAGCTGATAAAAAAAGCTGAAATCATACCTTTATACAGTTGTCTTACAACAGGATCGCCTTGCAATTGAGAGGTTCTACTCACCTGTATTGCAAATCCTAGAACCTCAGTAGCTGGGGTCTGAGGGAGCTCTGCTTTCCTTTGAGTGTTTCTATCTGACTCATCCTGAGGCTCTACTGCCATCTGAGCAATGAAGAAAATAATCTCTTTGCACATATTTTTGGTTGCTTTTCAACAGTGGCTGCCACCATGCTGTCCTTCTCAGCTTTCTCACTGGAAGAATCACCAAAAAGGAAGATATCTCTGTTATTCACTCCATCGAGATGGAGTGGCCACCTGAACCTCTCCGATGTTCAGCCTCTCTCAGACCAATGCTTACTAACCCAAGTCAGAGCTGCACTACACTTCACTAGCCTGAAGTTTCCTTTTTGTATCTACAGGTTAGATCCAGCTCCAGACACCCTAACCAGGAATCTCAGAGTCACAAAAAGCGCTTTTATCCTTAGCTGTCCCACAAGGGAGTGTTTTCAAAGAAATCGCAGTGGTCCCTGCTTCTGCGCTCCAGCTGTGGTGCAATGCAATTTAGAGCAATTTAGAGCAGCAATTTAGAGCTCCCTGTCCCAAATTTTTCAGTTGGTTGTAGGACAATCTGCTTGAGCAAAAGCAAAGGAAATTACCTTTAAAGAGAAACAAAGGAAATTATACAGATTGCTTATGTCTCGTGATAGACTCATAAACTAGCTGTATTGAGTATCAGTGCTGACTGCTGGTTGCAGTTCAACATTACAAGATAGATTCCCAGCTGAAAAAACACAACTTGATCCCAATGCAAATGTTTCAAAATAATCTTTGCTGGAAAGTCACCGCCTAGCTTTGGGAACCCTATAAAATTCCTCCAGGGAAGAATTTCCCTCATGCTGCAGTGAAGCCAGTGTTTCTTCTAGCATTTATCACATACCTAGCAAATTTATAACCTTTTAAAATGTGCAATAGCAGGGCTTGTGACAAGCTTCCTGATCTTTCTTTTACAGGAGACCTGTAATGTTTTGCATCCATTATGCAAATTCCGATTGCAAAGTAATTTCTCCAGGAACTGCCTGAATAAATCCAGCAAGGCAAGTTCAGAAGCACTTAAAGCCAACAGACCAGGTCAGTAAGGACAGGGATAGTCTTATCCATGAGCCTTTGTTATTCAAGGCAAACATGTAATTAAAGACATAAGTAGAAGATTTAAACACTTATTTATACAGTACGTTATGAATTCCTTAGTGGAGGAATGTGGAGTTGGACCTGAAGAAGCAAAAATCAGCAGAGATGCAAACTCTTTCATATATTTGATTGCATTCATAGACTATTTCTATTGAAAGATAGCAGACAGGTCTGCAGATTGTCTCTTCTTTTTGCCACTTGCATGTGGCAAGCATGCAATTGCATGGGGGGCTCCTGCTCCCCGGGGCAGGGGTACTGGGCAGTGCAGGGTAGCAGGGCAGTGCTAACACGCGTGGGAGCATAGGTGGAGCAGCTGCTGAAAATATTTTGGTTCAGAAGCAAGAGAGGCAGGACATGCAACAACTTGTAGTACTGGAAAAGGCAGAGGCTTAGTATAAAGAGCAACAGAAATTGAAAAGCCACATCTGAACAGGAGCCAGTAGTTCACAGATCTTCCACTTTGGCAACTCCTTTGCATACATTAGAGTGGGAAAACATTAATTATACCACAGCAATCCATGTCTTCCAAAAAACAGTCTGTGCTGTTTTCCCATGCCGCTGTCAGCCTTCACTCTAGTCTTGCAGGCATTATTATATCCAACAACACACCTAGCATTTCAGCTGCAGCTGAGGGAAACACCAACCTCATGTTAAACACAGCCCAGCAGTCCACTAACTAAAGGAGACAACTCCAGGCTTCTACTTAATCTTCTTATTCCCACCAGGTCCTCTGCACTTCCAGCCTCTCACCCCAACTCTGAGACGAAATAAGCAGGTATCACATCCCAGGTTTGCACCAGACTCTGTAGGAGCCTTATGGGTTTGCAATATGAATTGAGCACTTCACACCCTGAAGATGTGAAACCAAGCCCTACTCCAAATATTATTCAGAATTCAGTGATCCATATCCTCCTAAGAGCAATCATCAGCTTTCTGCTCCTGCCAGCATCTGCTCTGATGATGTCCCAATAGAAAATTTCCTCCTATTCCAAACAACAGTTGTTCAAATGGAAAAAGTCCAAGTGAAATGGAAATCTCAAAATCCACCATATAAACTGCTGATGAACTTCATAATCTAACCTTGAACCAGTGGAAAAGAAGGAGGAAGGGAAGAGACAAGTTCAAAAGGCCAGAGGTAGAAGCAGATCCTAGTAACCTTTTAAGAGTTAGTTATCCAGATCCTAATTGAAATACATTTATAGGACTCCTGGAGAATATGTATTTTTAAAATGTAATATGCAGAAGAAGATGTAAAGTACTGGTGGCTTGAAAGCACGTGTAGAGTGTAAAAGATGCAAGACTCAGAGACACATCCATCCAATTGTCCAACAATTTCAGGGGCTACTGTCTATAGAATGAGCCCTGATATAATCCAGACATAAATGAGATTCGAAAATTGACAGCTGTGCATAAGTCTTCTCTTAAAATAAAAATATACAGAGTAACCAGCATTCAAACCTCAACACCTCTTGTTGGATCTCCCCTCAAAACATATAGTTTCATTTATGTTTAGTGTGAACATTTGTGCCCATTTTTCATTTTACAAAAACAACATCTGCCCTGGTGCATGGGAACACGTGTTCTTGAGTGTTTATGTCCACAAACTGTTCTACATGAATTTAAAATATTGGTCTTGTTTTTCATCAGTCTTGACCTGGTTTACGAGGGTATAAATCAGAACAAATTAGATTTAGGTAGTAGTAAAAACAGAACAATTTCAGTGGACATTAACTTTTAAAGCTTTTGCAGCTGACAATAGAGAGGAGTGCATGAGAACAGCTCTAGCTGTCCGACACCTGTTACAACATTGTGAAACCTTTGCTGGATCTTTAAACTGCTACACAAGCACACAAAGAATAAATGAAACAAGAGGCATGTTTCAATTCCACATGAGCTCATGTTCTGTTTCAAATGCAGCTTAAACATCTCTGTGTAAAAACAGGCCACACCCAAGCTATTCCTCAGATGAAGACATAGATTTGTAGCTTTCATTGACAAGTTGTGAGATTCTTTGTTCCCCTCTTGGTCACACATTTGGATGGTTTTAAAAGGTTGGCTCATTATCAAGGCTGAGCATCCCCCCATCTTATAAATACAGCATTTGCTGCAGTAAAAATCTCCAATTTGCAAAAAATTGGATTAATTCAAAAGAAAGAAAAAAATTGATTAATGGAATTGATGAAAACTATAAAAGCAATTATTCTTGTTAGTTGCTCCTGGGGAAAAAAATACCGCAATGTTATTCTAATACTTGTTTCTAGGAATCAAAGATCCTTTTAGTAAATTGTATCAACCAAGTGTCAGTCTATGGACTGATAGCTCTGGCCTCAGAGTTCCTAATCTTGACCACTTGTTGATGCCTTTTCACCCAGTCCTTGAGTACGTTCACAATACTATCTTTGGAGTATATTGTATAATAGTTCCTGAACCTGCGTTGTTGCTGAAATCCCCATAAAATGAAAGTATGGCCTTAGAAGACTCAATGAAATCAGTGATCTAAAATACGGATGGTGAAAAACAATTCTTTACATGGTATCGCGGCTGAAACATGTAACATAGCACATTGTGCAGATATTAAAATTAATTATTGAAAAAATTAAGTGGTTTGCCCATGGTCACACACAATTGGTTGCTTGAGACCTAGTCCAACACCTTAGGAAAGCCTAAGATCAGAAGAAATCAGCCAGTGTCTACATACCCCAAAGATGTGATGAAGTGACAACTCCCTGCAAAACACTATTTTCCTTGATTTCACATTTCATTACAAAGACACATGGCAGGGCAGGGCTGAGGTTTGGATTGGTTTAGTTCAAACAAATCAAACTGATGCATTTTGTACCCTGTACATCCAGCTGCCTCCCTGGGTGCAAGGGCAAAAAATGAACAGACGTCACTTGTGGGCTGGAAAGCGGAGAGCAAAATGGGGAGAAATAGGGGGGAAGATTTTATTGCACGTGGCTTGGGAACAAGGTTTAAAAGCTGCTGAGAGAGAGGGTGGTGTAGCACAGGCTGAATGAAGAGACCAATATGATAGAGGCCTTTTAAAAAGTCAGGAAGCAGGATTAGAGACTGAGGGGAACACAGAAATTTTATGATAGTAAAATCATGCACAGCATAAGGGAGGAGTAATGTTGAAACACACAACAATATTTTCTACAGTTTATTTATTAAAAATAATTTCTCAGAAATAATCATCTGCCTTCACAGCAACTGCTCTTCTCCAGAGAACAAATGTAGTCTATTAGTTTTCCTTTATATATCCTGCATTGTTGTAGCATTGAGCAATACTTGAATCTAATTCTTCTGATGCACAGTTATGAAAAATGTAATTTTTAAACCTTAAAATATTTACACTGCTATTGAAACTTACACAATTAAAGTCTGAATCAAATTGTCATTTATTTGTGGTATACAACAACAGATTTGTTAAATTCAATCAGTTAAAATATAAGTGGTAATAAAGTATCACCAGACAAGAGGAACCCATTTTTGTCTGCATCCAGCTGTTTGTTTATTTATGTATTCATCTGCTTAATAAGTTTCCACCAGCCTTGCAAATGTGCACATTTTAATGACAATTTTGGAGAGGCAACTTACGGGTTTGGGGCGGGAGGGGTAGGTCACAAGCTTTCTTCTCAGCCAGGAACATGGTGTACTTAAGTTTCCATCTGCAGTAAATCCATTCACTTCTGTTATAACTTTGGCTATATTACTATTTAGCTGCTGAAATACCCCTTTTGGACTTGCACACCCAGCTTAGCATCTTAAAACCCCCTACAAAGAGCATTATATCACCATGAGCTGGCCCAACGAAAGCCAGTTGCATCAACATCCTGGTCAGTAACGTATCCTCTACAGAAGCAGCTACTGTGAAGTTTATGCACATGCTCAGGATGTTCAACTTTCTTCCTGCCTAACAGCCAGGAACCTGTTAGGTTCAATAACTGTATTTGTACAATGCCTTTAATGATCGGACTGTGTCCCATGAGTGCAGCTCATAAAAAGTATGGGATTGATAATATTAGGAATATTACTACTTATTACTAGTACTAGTTTGCCAAGCTGATTAATTTAGTTTTTCTCACTTTAATTCATCTTTACGGCTTACATGAACACTTATTACACGCAAATCATGGAAACAGACTTGAGTGCCAACTTGCACCTAATCTTGTTCAACAATTTCTTTTCATTAGTGGGATAAAAGCACTCTGCTGCATTCAGCACTGCACTATATGCCCTTTGAGTCTTTGGCTTAACCCTTTTAACATGATTAAAATAAACAAAGATCAATGCGGACAGCATTCCTCAGAACGACAGAGACAAGCCTAATTGCTATTGAAACTTCACAAAGGAAACAAGAAAGCTAAAACTTTTTTCCTTTTTTTTTTAACTTAGGCGAAAAAAAGTCTAATTGATTGTGATTAGTAAAGCCAATACTTTGAGATGTTGTCTAGGTTACCAGATTTATTGTCCCTCTTCAGCAATCTTGGCCATTACTTAACTATTGGATTAATTGTATGCAGAACAAATCATCTGCTATTTCATTTTATGACTCATTAAGCAAGTACAGCAGATAACCATTACTGCTTTTTGGTGTAAGAAGATTTCAAAACTTATGCACTGCTAATGATGCTAGAAATAGGAAAAGCAAATACCTTGCTGTGTGCAGAGGTCAGAGTAAGCACTAATGGAATACTTATCTGCCCAAAAAGTAAATTAAATCAATTTCCTAAGCCTTGTAAGAGGTATAAAGCTGAGGCAGGAGGCTGCAGGATGAAGAAATTGCAGTTCACTGGCAGGTGGCTCTGAGTGATACTCTAACGTACAGCACTGCTAACCGTACAACCCAGCAGAGCTGCTAAGAGACTTTGTCACTGTAAGGAGGGACGCGTTTTGGACAGAGTTGGTGCCAGCTGGGAACATGTCTGGATTTTGGGGATACTGATGCCTAATGAAAGGAAAATGGTTTTACTGAGAGAGACATACATGGCACACTTTGGAAGGACAAAAAGGAGAGGAAGAGGCTCCTCTTGCCAAGTTGGGAAGAGTATATGTCTACGCTGTGAGTTTTTTTCTGGAGATGTCTCAAGCTCTCACCCTCGGCTTGTGCTCTCCCTCAAACCCCATCACTCTTTGTAAAATCTCATGGGGTGCAAGACCTTCCTCTGCTCCTCTGGCATGGGAGAGCTTTACAATTTGTCTGTGAAGCACTACGTACGATTCTGATCATACACTGCAGTGCCTTATGCAGATATGGAGGGAAACGGGAAAAAAGCAGAGCATGGAGTGAAGATGGAAAATGACTGTTTGTGTACTAATAAACCCCTTGTTTCTTTGGAAGTAGGGCATGGATTTGTGCACTTTGGGATGCAGAGCGGAAGACCAGTTAAGCTAAATTGCAGATGTGCCTTCTCCTCGCCATTCTGGATTTCTCTCTCTCTCTCTTCCCCCCCCCCCCCCCGGAGAATAAGTGTTTATACCGTTCTTTTTCAGGAAACTAATAATAATAATAACAGTAGTGATCAATGATAGTTGCACACTGAATTCTCACTAGTGTCATTAAAAGTATCTTTTATTCTAATACTAATCCTATATATTGGTTGCAATCTGACCTCTAAAGCTGTGAATAATGTCAATCAAAGCATGTTAATTTCTCTTCCATGTTTTAATAACTCTTCTCAATATTGATCACATTTTAGCCATTTTCTACACTTATTCTATTAAAAATATAAAATTTCTTTCCCCTCTCATTCTTAAAATATTAAAAACATGGAAACTTAAAGGGGACTACCCTGGTGAAACCTGCTGTCACAGATAAAAAGTTTTTATGAGATGGGAACAGGCAGGTAAGACATGTAAGAGATCAGTACAGAGCCCTCTAAGTCTCACTGAGTTAGGAAAAGCCTGTGTATGTTGAGTTATTTCCCCCAGGTTGAAATCTGGGGAAGGGGAGAGTAGACCTTAAGCATTCACTAAGAAAAACCAAAGCACCCCTGTGGAGCCTGCAAATGATGGCCTGTAGCAAGGAAATCCACATTACAAAGTTATTACAAATTCTTCAGAGGGTGGAAGGGACTCTTTTGGCTTGGGTATAGGAAGGAGAAAGGCAGAAGCTGGCACTGAATTCCTCCACGACTGTGGTTCTACCACACCCCTCTGCCTGCCCAGGTTCAAAGGTGGGATGCCAACTGAGCGATCCACAGCATCAGAGCAAGAGGAAGTTAAAACACCGTGATCCTCTTCTTTTAAATGAATCTCATTTTCTTATCTCCTCCCTGCCTGGAGTTGTAATTTCTGATGTAAAATTCCAGTGATTAAACAGCAGGGAGACATCCGGCTTGTGTAGCATGAAGGTAACCCTAGGACTGAACAGATGAAGTCTTTGAAATGACTTACTGTCAGTGGTTACAGCACGTTCTAAGGACTTGCATGATGTTTGTGAGCTGTTTAGCTTAATCCTTTCCCTGATGAATGAGTTTTCATAGATCCAGGACAAACTCTTCATTTTTCTTTTCCTTTTAATAGAACTCTACTGTGCAGCTCCTCTGGAGCTGGCACCTTGTAGGGCTGTTTTGTCATTACCCAAGTTGCTGTAATGTTCTCCTCTGAGTAAATGCTAAACTTTGTTTTTTTCCCTCCAATTTACTTTTCTCCCATAATTCTGTGTAACTACATTAGATAGGAAAGACGTCTCAGCTGTTTACCAAGAGAAAGGATTGCTTTATTGTGCTTAGGAATATAAACATTTCCCTGTTCTGCCTGCTTTCCTCACTTAAAACTAGGAAAACACATAACCTGAAAGTGTCCCGTGTTTTGGAGATGGAACATATTTTCAGGCTATCAAAAACAGGTCAGGTAAACACATCATTACCATTTTCCCATTAATTTATATTGCCAGAGAAGAGAAAAAAAAAGAACAGCTATAGATTGTCTGAAGGTCTCAGAGCAAGTTTTTCCCCTTGCACAGCAGTCCAAACCTTTACAGCTTCATTGGTTACTGTTTGCAAAATGTTCTATACTGAAAAAATCCCTAAAATTGTTGTTATTATTATTAATTTAATATTATATGTATATTTGTTCATAAAGTACTCTGCCTTAATGCCACAGGAAAGCTCATTCATCACATCACAGCTTCTCACTCTTCCTTTGTTTGATACTACCCAAAGTGTACCATGGAGGGTACTGTATTTCCTCAGATATCTTTTTTTTTTCCCCCTTTCCTATTTCACCTCATTTAACATACTAAGTACATGCTAGGATTGCAAAAAGAAGAATTGCTATACATTACCATCTGAATGCAGTGAGAACCCATTTTATGCTGCCTTAACTTTGGATTTCTAGTGCTTTGAATGCAACCGGAGTAAGCATTTTGCTTAACAATGGGATGCTATTATTAAGAAAATAACAGTTAATGGCCATATCTTCTTGCTCTAAGAACTCTGAACTGCATTGAAACATGAGGCAAATCCACTATTTTGCTGTTCTAAATGAAAGCAGCACTACAGGTGAGATGTTTTGATTGTGCTGCCAAGCACTCTCCTTCATTCAGAATTTAACCTGCACAAGTAATTTAACTGATAAGTGACATTATTTTAGACAGTTTTTATTATTTGCAGACAATTATAGCTTATTATCTTACGTATTTGCTAAACCTTCTATTTAATTCTCTTAGTGTTTCAGGTCACTTTAATTGACCTCATGAACATCTCAGGTTCCCAGTGGGATGGAACACTCCCAGTGAGTGTTCCTGGAATTACAGCGTTGCAGGGCCTAACTAGAGGCTGGAAATCAGACGAAACAGTTTAAAGTGGAATGGACTGGCTGTGACAAGCAATACGGGCTGGTGACGTTTGCAAGTGCCCTGTCTGCAGGTGAGTGAGCGCGAGGTGCCAATCACCGCATGCTGATAACAAGCAGCAGGGGAGCAGCACACTGCCACAACCCGAAGTTTGGATTTCTACTGTTATAATGATCCTGTGACAACTGCAAAATCTCCCAGGTGGCCAGAGGCTTATAACAACACATGAGCATTCATAAAAACATGAGCGCTTGTGCCTTGCTTGCTGAATTCATCGACCCTGGCGTTTCCACGAGACGGGTATATATACCCTGAGTTAGTACTCAGTGGAGTGGGGCAAAGGACTCCCAGTGCTCACCCTAAAAAGATCTGGCATTAAACAGGCCAAATGAGGCTTCTCAGCAGGGAATGAACATGGATTGTCTATCAATCTGTCATGGCAAAAGCAAGCTCCAAGCAGAGGCATTATTGTTCTTATGGACAAGGATGCACTGAGCTGCATGGTAAGTGGGCTGCAAGAAATGTGTTAAGTAAAATGACATGGGAGCAGCAAGAGAGGGGAGAGATGGAAATGAGAGCAGAGATGTTATTAAGGCAGACAACCGAGATAGCCTTGGAGCTACCAGCATATGTGTCAAATAGCTGGTTGGTCAAAGAATTTTAGTCACTGTTCTCATAGTTCCTCATCAGCAGCACTGAATTAATTCCTTTCAACATCTCCATGAGTTACTTTATAGAAAGGCAACTTTGGTACCTTTTCTTGTATCCACTTTACCAGCAAAGTTTAAAACACTCCACAGAAGTTTCCAAGAGTTTAAAATATATGGCCCCTGTATTTTATTTATAATCATGTGGGGTAAAGTTTCACATTCCTGACATTTTAAGTGAAAATAATTCTTTTGTATTTTAAACTACTTCCAATGCCATCTGGAGCATTTTAACACTAGGTGACTTGCTAGCAACCAGTATAAAAAACAAAGTGCTTATAAGAAAGATACATGGCTACAAGTTGGCCTATTAGTATTCAATGGTTTATTTTATAACTTTTGAAGATACCAGGTTCTGATCTGCATGCAACTCCAATTAACGTTAATGGGAATTATGTGAACATCCAGAGTAGTTATATGGCCCTTAAACTCTTGGTACAACAACTCTCATTGTCTACCGCTCTAAATTTGCATAAGCAATTAATGTCTCATTAATGTCTCATTAGGAACTCATATGGTGTGAGGGAGGAAAGAGTATTAGTGCCTCGATGGAAACTGTATTAGGTCACACATGAAAATTACTTTACTGGTTTCATCTTGTTTTCTATTTGTACATGCAGAAAAAGATACACAATTTGGCAGATATCAGTGTGACTGCTGTGGAGTAAGGCAGACCTGCAATTGCAGAAGATGGTTCCAGCTAGACACAAGAGATTTAGGCAGGGACCAAAAAAAGCCCCCTGAGCTCCTCTGACAGCAGAGCAAGCTCAAACCATGTGCTTTAATGTCTGCAATTGGTAAATCCCATATTTAACTTCAAACTATTAAGTAGTCCTATTGAAGTCAATCAAAGACCTATACTTTGCTGGCCTGTAGCCACACTTACAGAAATCAAACCCACCCTTCACACTTACAGAAATCAAAACCACTTAGGTTTGAGGTTGTTCTGTCACGTTCAATGAACCACCAGGCTAAACCCATAAGCATCTTCCATCCCATAGCCCTGTAAAGCTCCTTCTGGTTACTCCCTCAACATCTGTAACTCCTGGTTCACCGTTGAGGTGTTCAACCTCTGAACACCTCACTGAAAAAGAAGCAGCAGCATGGGGGATGGTATTTTGACATTTATATTTCTAAATGTATGCACTGGATTTACAACAAACTGTGAGACAAAGTAGTAACATTTGCAGGTACAGCAGAGTACCAAAATTGACATCAGACCCTGTCTCAAACATCAGATTTTAAAAGTCTCCATACACAAACTATACATTCCCAGTAAGAAGTCTGGTCATTGCTCAAGGAGCTGGGCTTTTCACTGTGCTCTGTATTTAGATCAGATCCAAAAATTTTGTTCAGAACAATCTGAATCTGAACCAGAGCACTGGCATATGAACACTGGCACCTGAAGATCAAAATCTTCAATCTCTCCTACCAAAGCTTTTATGAAAAGCCCAAATCCTCTGCAATGCTCCATGATGCTGAGAAGCCTTGGTGAAGTGCTACCTGGAGTGTGTTTTAAGGACCAGCAGCTGAAGGAGCATGTGAATGACTGATATATTCTAGAGGGTCCACTTAAATAACAGTCAGGAGCTGGATGGAGCCTCCTTACTAAACACACGCTGAAAAAGCTCTACATTGCCTGAGAGAACCCATTTCTTTCCCAAGGAAATCTAATGGGATTCATACTCTGAAGTGAAAGAACATCCTAACTATTAACTGAAAATATAACTAAATGTTCTTGGTGTGTTCATAAACCCAAAGAGAGCACATCCAGCACTCTCAGCTCCTGTTAGCTGTTACTTGTACCTTCAGCATCCTTTTGGGCTGCTTCAGCAAGTACAGCTGTAAAGAGCAGCATGTTTATTCTGAAGAGTCCCAAAGGGATTCAGTAGCTCTAACCAGGCTGTGCTTTCATACGTGCAGTGCTGTTTCTTACATTACTGAAATTCCTCCTGCTTCAGCTGGAATATTATGGTATCTTCAGTTCAGTGGGGTTACATAGCCCGTCTGAGTGCCGGCTCCTGTCAGCCACAGAGCCCTGGGCCAAAGCTTACAGCTGGCATACAAAGAAAGCAGCACAAAGTGCTCCAATTTTCAGTGGAGAAGGAGATGAAAGAATTAAAACAAGCACAGTACAGTTCAAAATGGAGAGACACGCGCAGTTAATCAGAAGAGCAGGCACAATGCTTAAATGTACCTGTGGTAATTTATGGAGAGAGTATTTTTTCTGGATAAGCTGTTTGCTGTGCAAGTACATGGAGTTAATCCAACACTGATTTATAAGGATATGGACCATAGCACCTGAAGAATACTCCTGGCAAATATTTCGGATCCATCTACTCTGAACTGTACCTCTGATACCTCTCAAAGCTGCTGGAACTGGTGTTAGATGGATTGAAGGAACACATGAAATGAAAAAGACCTTTGCCTGGCAAATGGTGAAGATCTGGGAAAAAAACACTGCATCGGAGTAACAAATGGAAACTCTGTAGGACTGTGTGGATGAGGCAGATACAAGCAGAAAAAGTACAACAAAATACTGCCAACAATTCTCCATATAAAGCTTTCATTAGTTTGAAATCCTCTTTAGGTCTGCCGTTTAAATTAAATGATATAGCCATTTGTTGGAGAAACCAGTTTAGGGTCCCTGTATTCCCATTCTGAAGCTCATAAGACACTGTGAAGACTGGCAGGTGCTAGTTACACAAATACAAGCGCCCTTAACTCTATGCAGATAGAAATCTATGAGTTTTCTGATGCATTCCTCAAAAGAGTAATTTCTACTTTTCTGTGCAACTTGGAAATCTTTAAAGGGATAAAAGTTTCTATGAGAAATCAAATTTATGCACTCAGTCCTGAGCCTGGACACAGTAAAGTTGCCCACAAACCAAAAGAGAGTCCAAAGGAAGGAAAACACTGCTCCTTCTTTTATCACCCTGTCCCTCTCCTTGGAAGACAGCTTATACATCACCTCTAAAAGAAGAATCAGTAAGACAAAAGATAATAGTCGGTAATGAGCAACACAACCACAATTTCTGTCTGTGGTCTCACAGGCATGTGATTCTGCTTTGGTTCTGTAATTTTTTTTAATGTTAATTTCGACATTTTAGGGTCATTCAGATAACTACAAAGAATTAGCAACCACAGTGGACATCAAATGTCCCCTGAGGCTGGTCAGAGCTGTTTCTCTGAAATTGTTTTATTCATTATTCTTTCTGGTTTCTATGAGTAAAATCCATCTCTCTGAGATGGGAATGGATTGCTACCCCATGGAAAAATTAATACTTCTAAGCTATGGTTTAAAACCATTTGAATCAGAGGCTTCTGAGTTTGACCCATTTGCACCTGCTAACAATAGGGGGTAGCTACTCAAATGGCTGGAGGTTGAAGCTAGTGCCAACATATTTTTCTCTTCAGACAATCACCAACTCAGAGTGCACCAAGGAGTGAATTAAAAATACTGAAAATAGAATAAAGTCCCCTCTTTAATTGCGCTGAGGACTGAATTACGGCAATCTCTAAATTGCTAGACAGCTTACTAGACCACACTCTATCTTCTGTCCAAGAAAGGTACCTCTGTTTTTAACAAAATTGTTTTAGTAACTAGAATTTCAAGATTTGGTTCTAGAGAAAATTGAAAACCAATGTAAGCTGGGCAACCACTGAAATTCATGCAATTATACTGGCACGAAGGGACTGACCTCACTGCGTATCATTATTGAGGTTAGTCTGAGAGCCACTTCTGCCTTTTGAAAGCAAAATGGCCCAAGCTCACCCTCACCAGAGCCATCAGCATGCAGTGGGTTTGTAAGACTTTGGCTCAGCATGTGTAGGGTGATGCCCTGAATTTAAGGAACTGACCTGACAATAGCCAGACAAAAGCAAGACAAGGAAGACAGTTTTTATTATTTAATATTAAAAGGCAGTAAGTAATTAGTTGAGAACTGTGGTTATTTGCAAGTCTGTCTCTACCTCCTCAATCCCATAGACATTTTACTGTTTTGCTGAGTGCATCTGTATTTCTCATCGAACCTCAACAAACCCTACACTTACCCAACCGGTCTGATTGAAATGGAATTTAATTTATGTGTGTTGGGGATAGCTCTCCCAAGCAGAGTCCTCCTACATCTTTGCATGTTATTGTAAAATAACCAATGTTTTCTGGACAGAAATATTCTGCAGTGTGCCGTGAGCCTTCTGGTAGATGTGTGAAGGACTGCTTTTCTAGTAAATCAGGACAGATCTGATATATTTTCTCTCTGTATTCAGGATCAGAGTAACAGCATACTTAGCCTTAATTGTCTTTAAACATACTGCCAGGGAAAGAAAACCAGCACCACCACAGAAGTTACTGAAACAAAGTCACCTCCTATAATTAAATGCACTGGCTTCAGTGGGGCTAAGCTTCTCTGGCTGTGAGTAACATCAGCATTCACACCAGTCTGCTAACTGCCAAGCTCATGTTTTGCATACTTCTGTGGAAAAAACAGATGAAACATTAACGGTGTTTATCTCTACATTTCAGTTCTGCCCTTTTGTAAGAACTGATGTACTAATCAATATTTCCAGAAATGAGCACGGTGTTAAAAAATACTTTTGATTAAACAGTTGTACCGCTAGTTTTTTAAACGCAGATTTAAATGTTATAGACAATCTGTTAGATTTTAGTATTGAGTATGCTATAGGACTCACTTTGGACTTTGCAAGTAAAATTTTCCATTACCTTTTAATTAAGAGTCTTTCTGTAAGAGTATAATTTATCTCCAGTTGAGGCAACAGACTATATGAATAGAGCCTGCCTCCGTCTCAATAGATCAGCCCAAAGCACCAGATGGATTCTGTGAGGAATAAAAGCCTTTTGGGTTGGGGTTTTTTTCAGTTCTGAGTTCAGTCCCCAGGCCAACGTACACCACCATGTTGGCACCCAACAGAACAATCAAATGGATGGTTAATAATGATTACTTCATTGAGCTTTAATTTACTCAAGAAAAACATTTGCAAAATGGGGGCTAACAATTATATTCTCCAGTGTGGTTTTAAAAAGGAAACTACAGGAAGTGAAATAGGCACAATACTGAGATACTGATGAACAGGGTTGTATACAACCCCTAATCAAATCGGTTGATCTACATGCTCTGCAGGCAGAGCACAAGCCAGCTGCAAAGTGGATGCCATGTAGGCCCCTTGGCACCTTGCTGGGCTTGGGCTGCTAATCCCAGGCTCTCAGCAAGGCTCAGTTGCTACAACTGCACCAAGACAATATGATTATGTGGCTCCTGGGTCAGACCTGCTTTGTGTTGGGCAAACCAAGGCAACGCCAGGTCCCAGCGGCTTTAGCACCATCTTCGCCATCTAGCTGGGCTGTGACACCATCGCTAACGCTCACATCTAAAGAGCTGGCTCCCAGCCCCTCCTGGAGGCAGCAGTGGTGGCTGGATGGCTCCGGAGGCAACTGCTTTCTTTACAGGAGCAGGAAAACTGGCACCACATCTGCTTTTCAGGCTTGGCACTTCCATTGCCAGCATGAGCTGAAAGCAGCAATATTTTAATTCAACAGGAAGGACTGGACAAAAGTGCCTAGCAGGGGACACACGGTTCCCTCTGCCACCTCTGCAGCCGGAGCGGTGACATCCAGCGTGCAGGCGTCAAAGGGAAGAGGGAACACAATCAGGGTCCTCAGTCTTCTCCTTGTATCCCTAATTGTTTTCAGGCTGAAATCTCAGTCCCATAACTGTCTCACCCTCTGCATTTCCTACATTGGGACACTCAGGCGCAACCATAAACAAACATACATGCTGCTCGTGCTGACAAACTTGGCTCTGGTGTTCAACAGTTCACCTTAAAATATGAAAACTTTATTTTGCCAAAAGAGAAGACTGTCTGCAGAAGCAAACTTATTGGCAAGAGTTTTTTCCCACATTCTTTCTCTCCCTTCTGCTTAAAAAATTATGTTATTACCAGTAGCCCGCGTAAAACAGCTTCAGCGTTCAGATTCTTGAGTATCAAACGGCATAAGTAAGCAACAAAAGAAAGCATGCCAGTGTGTCCCGAGGTATGCTGAGGTTCATAGAAATGGTACAAATTTCTAACACCCTGTTTGTTTTCCTGGTATTATGGAAAGTGTGTGTGTAACCCAATTTTCAGTGTTTCACTTCTTGATGCCTTGTTAGCAACAATTGCAGCTCCCAGGAGGACCTAACAGTGTAGAGTCTCGTACTAACTCTGTACAGAGTGATTCTTTGGGGAATTTCATACTTCGCAGTACAAGCTATCAATACAAAAAATCATAACTGCCTCTGGTTGCACAAATCTTAATGCAGTTACTGTACAGGCAGGAATGTTAACTCTTTAAAGCCCCTTTATCTGATGTTCTCATTTCAAACCACATTTATCTCCTAGTATCTCTGGGGTTTAGCAAGTCTTGTCTGAAATGGCACATTGTAATTACTTTCCTTCCGCCCCCCACCCCAGTACATATAAATAAAGGCTTTTACATCTTACCTCCCAAGCTACTATGAAATGCCTTTGTTTTTGAACACAGTAGAACAAAAACAATGTTGTATTATTCAGTAGCCGTGGGAAATAGTTCTTTATTTGGATGCAATTAAACTTAAATGGTTAGTTCTGCTTTTTATCAAAAGCCTCTATGAAATATGTATAAACACAGCAATCTCTGCCTGCTCATTTATTCACTTTGAATAAACTATGCAGAATTAAATTGAGCTTTATTTCATTCTTGCTGTTAATAAGGTGGATAATTAGCTAGTAAGTTCTCAGGACATGTTACATGCTGTATTGATCTTGTTTCTTTAATGTACTTCCAGAAAAAAAGGGGCAGGATTCTTGAGGCTCCAACTGCCAGTATTTTCCCTTACTAAAAGTGTAGCTCTGTGCACCAGCTGAAACTAGTGGATTTTGGCCCGTCTAGCTCTCATGAAGTCAATGGGCATTTTCTCATTGCTGGTGATGTCTGAGAGCCTGTGGCTGACTCTCACGGCATAAATCCACAGTGCTTTGGGAAACACAATTCAATCTGCAATGTTTCTTAAGCTTGCTTTCTGCCCAAGTTTTTTGGGAGTAGGAGGAGATCTAACTGAAGTTTTCTGAGAAGTGTTATTGCAAGGAAGTTTTAGGGAAAACAGAGGGAGGCTCCCAAAGGAGACGGCCTAAGAAATCACTACCAGTTTGCTATCAAAATCAGCATCCCTGGTGCAATCCCTGGTGCTCTGGGGTTGAGGCAGAGCTTGCACAGTCCAGCCGTGTGGCTCCAAGTGCTCCAGGGCTCCCCTTTGCACAGAAGAAAGATCTGACCATCCCAATCCAGTTAAAGATCACTTCCATTTTGTTTTGGAAACAACCACCAACATTTTGCTTTCTTCACCCCCAAAACAGAATTTGACCATTTTTTCCCCAAAGGAAAAACGCATGCATTTTCATCATAATTCTGAATGAAACGTTCACAATGTTCACAATGAGGGGAGTTCTTGTACGATGGAAATGTTGAAGATTTTACAGTTTTACCTATTGGAACCATCAGACAGTTGAAGCCACAAAGTTATGAAAAAGATCAGGTTGCCTGGGCAACAATTTTTTCACAGTCAGCAGATCAGTCTTGCAACTTATTTTTAGCATTTCTCAAGGAGAGAAATACCATTGCAGAGGAATGCTGGCAACAAACAAAAAAAATGCACTGTTCCTAGAAGTAGGAAAAATATTGGTTTGATTACACTGGTGTGAAAGAAAATATTATCTATGCTTCTGCAAAAAGGCAAAATCCCAAACTTTTAAAGTGAGAAGTCACGATATGCATGGAAAACACTCTGATTTTGTACCTGATTTGCATGAGCACAAAGTCAGCTACTTACACATGTAAATGGCTAGTTATACATCTAAGAGATAAACATGATTTTCCTGCACAGAACCCAAAATCTGTTGCTACATCCTACAAAGCAGCTATAATCATTTATTTAGCAAGTCCCTGAAATTTATATTCATATTACATCCATTTCAACATTTGTGTAGAGTAAATATATCTGAGAATTTGCCACACTTCTCAGCTGTCATGAATTTTATTTTGGTGCTTGTTTATGTGAAGTGACATTAAAAAAGAAATGAATCAGCAAAGATAAACGTATACAATTAGTTATGATATTCTAAGATAGCTTTTATTACCATTTATCCTTCTGAGTAACAATGTGTGCTCAGCAACTCAAGACTCAAATCAATAGGCTCTAGTGGTGCATTTTGCACACCAACACAATGCTATCTCTAAGGAAACAGTCCAGGTATTTCAGAGAAAAGCAATGTCAAAAAGCATTTTCTGACAAACCTGAACTGCCATCCCTTATTGAAGAGGTGTTATTTCTATCTCCATGATAGTGAAACTTCCCAAGGATCAGTAAACCTGGTCTACAGACACTCTGGAAAGAGTACTTGTCCTAGTTTCATGAAGTATACCTTATTTAGAAGTACACCTGAAACTCTTTTTCAAGAAGAGATTCTCTCTGACAGCCACTTTCCAATCAGATGCAACTGTTACCTCTCCAACCAGCAGTTTTATTTCCTAGCTCAGCGCAAACTTCTACTTAGAGTTTACATGTGAAGAGGATACGCAGGTAGATGTTTTATTCCTTGTTAAGCTACTAAGGCTAGTTTTAAAAAGATTTCTTGTAAATGTAAGTCCAGGTGCACTCTCAGACAAGCATGAGTGCTTTACACAATTAAACAATCTTGTTCTTTGTAGACAGCTGCCAAAGCCCTCTGCCTTTCTGGACCTGTTTTGACTTGCCTGTGCTCAGGCTCTGCAGAGGAGGGATGCAGGAGGACAGCAGAAGTAGCATTTCAATTGCAATTCCGTTTCAAGAATTTTCTGTCCTTGGAGAGGCCAAGCCAGGATGCTCTGGATTCGGGTGGCTGCCAGTGACACCACAGCCCTGGACTAGGCATGCTGGCCTCTGCCCATCAGACAGGTCTTAAAAGGCTACAAAGAGCCCATGGGAGAACGTGCTGCCTGGAGAGAAAGGAGGAGCTGTCACTAGGAGCTGAGGCCCTTCATTTTTCAGCCATGTGCAAAATGAGGGTGACACATGGCCCACCATGTAACTCCCATTCCCATACAATATATTCATCTAAGATAACCAGATAAATGGGAGGAGAAGGAAAGAAAGACCAATTCAAGTATCACATGGCCAGCCCCTGGCCAAAACACATTACATCACTAGTAGCATCTGTGCAAATTGCCCCACTTTGGGAATGTTCCTCAGTTCTGTTGCATAATTCTACAACGTTAATTAATAACATGCACTAATCTGCACTTAAACTCCCTTTGTACCCAGATGTTGATATGACCCCTAGCTAGTCACTCATGTCTAGGTCGATATATCATCCGGTAAACTCAGGCAGCTATCCTCCGCTCAGAAACTAAAAATCTCAGGAGCATAAAGCATCTAGTATCTCAAATCATGAGTCCCTGTGTATTTTTTGCATCCAACTCCTATCTGTTATTTCTCCATAACTGGGACACACTATGACTTATACCCCCTTACCTGTCACCCTCAATTTTGGTCTAAATGTATGAGATTCAGCTATGTATTTCAGATGCTACTGGCATTTCAAAACCTGGTGCAATATGAAGGTTTCCTTAGCAACAGTCACCATAGGAAGCCCTTTAAAGATGCCTTTCCTGACTCTTGTAATTCTGCTTTTCAGAAATTTATACAGGTAAATCAGATATAAAATTTTGATGTGAACTTACAAAACAGCAGCAGAAAAATAAGTGTATTGAGTTTGAATGCAAATAACTTATTTCCAAATATGCTCTGAAAACATATCTCCCATTTAAGCTCATAGCATTATATCCAGCGACTTGCACAAAAGAAAGCAGAAGGGATAACTTTTCTAGAAAGAGTAGCCAAAAAAAATTCCTCTCTTCCAAGAAAGCTTATTTGTGTGATCACCTTTGATAGGAATGAGCCACACTATATATTTATTATCTGTCATGTTAAGATAATTAAACAGCTGGTTTATGAACCATTGAACTAGTGTGTTGGTTGATGATGCTGTAGGTTTAGTTGCAATTCATACTCTAGTCCATCTTTCATAATAATCTAATAATGAGGTATCAATTAATTATCACAGCTTTGAAAGGAGAGTGTGGAAAATGCCATTGCTTCAGTAATGTCTCCAGTAATATTTTATTTTCTCTTTAATTATATCCTGAAAGCAAATCCAGCCAATATAGCTGCAGCAAAGTCACCACTTGTAAATGGCAGGCTAGCACACCATTAATCAATAGGCTCTCTGCAAGGAGATACCTCTTCTATGCTGAGCAAAACATGAGTCTGATTTTACAGGAGGCATAAGCAATAAAATACCTACTGCTAATATCTAATGTGATGATTCCCTTTTACTTGTGTACCTGCCACTGTGAAATATTACTGAAATAAGCTGTTTTCAAGCATGATGCTTTCAGCATCAGTAAATCAGCATTTCACTGGCAAGGAAAAAAACCACCCTTATTTATGCAAGACCCCTTGCAGAAACGTGCTATTTCTGGAAGAGGCAGCCATCATAAAATGTTTTTCTCGGAAAAGGTAGCTGTTGTCCATGATAAAGAATTATCTAGATCTCAAAGCAAGACAGAAGCACGGAGGGTGAAGTGAAGAATACGAAGAAAAGCCTTCAAAGCTTTGTTAGGGCAGGGACCTCATTACAACTCTGCTCTCTGCTTGGGAGGCTGGCAAGCTTTTCCTGCTGCTGTTAAGAAAGGTTTATTTTCCCTAGCAGCCTACGGATAGTACTCTCTCCCAGCCCTTCTCTTAGCACACATTTGCCTGTGAAACACTTAATAAATAAAAAATTTCTAGCGGATGAGACTGTAAACCAATGGCAAAGCCAAGGCTGCAAACAGGAGGAGGCATAAACCGAGAGCCCTTTTATGGGAACAAGGTAGATAAGGGCAGTAGGAAAGCTGGTGCAGAAAGAAGACAGTCCAAGAGCTGTTGGGGGAATTTGGTAGCATGATCAGGAGTGTTGCTAATATTTTTTGCACTGGGCAGTTGCAATCCTGTGTGCTTGCTGCCCATTTGCCCAGCAGAAACAAAATTTGGTCCTGTAAAGCTTGTATGCCTAATTGGAGCAAAAATACAAATCAAAAGCCAGTGGCCTGGGAGAAGCTATCCTTTTGGAGGAATTTGTTTTTCTGCATCTTGTTTGATCTCAGGAGGCACAGGGGCAAAAAATTATGTCCCCCTGCCGATCTGTCCCTCTTCCAGAAGCAGCACCTCCTTTCTTTCCTTCCACAGGTCCTGAGCTCTGCTCTGCCTTTCCAACACCTCCTCCCATTAACTTCTGGGGAAAGGGAGAGCATCCAGCCAAGGCTGCCACTGGGACCATGTGTCCTGTAGAAAGTCAGCCCAGGCATGTATTCCCTTCTCTACAGCTGCTGCGAGGCACCAAGAACTGCCTGGTTAAAAGCAAATGCTTAAACCCCCCAAATGCCTTAAAGAAGTCTTCAGGTATAATCAAAGCAGAATATTCCAGCAACGGTCAGAAATTCTTTCAAAATCACTTAGCAAATTTAGTTTTCAAAATAAAATGTTGTTTGGGACAGGGAGCATGGGTCTAGGAGTGACAGGAGCAGGGCTTTGCCATACTTTCACCACCTATGCTAATGAACAGTGGCTTCTGCATAGGACAACCATGTTACTCTCAAATTAAACCTGCCCATTTGATACAAGAGGCTCCGCCAAAAGGCCAGGTCTCTACTGCTGTTTACATACTCTTTTTAAAGCCCACTTATCAAGAAACACAAGTAGATTATATAGTTTCACTTTTTCAAAGTGGCTGGAGTAAAGGCCTGCAAGTTTTGAAAGGTCAGTCATGGTTATTGACTACTTCATAACAGTACTAAAAGCCTTTTTATAGCAAAAGCACTTGATCACTGAAAAAATATCGATTCAGGCACCAGAAAATACCACTATGTAGGACATGAAGAATATTGCAGAGCAGGAGAACTTAAACACACAAAGAACAATTCATAAAAGCTTTTCACAGTTGGCTTTAAAGAAAAAGGTTTATTAGATCTTTATTTTTTTTAATTGCTAGCTGGACAAACCACTGCTACATTATGTTGATTTTAAGGAGAAATATAAACATATTCTCATTTTTTTCCTCTGTGTGGTTTCACCTCTTTAACTTTTCTTTCTCAGAGAAGCTGTTTCCTGGCTTGTGGCAACTGTGGTATTCATGCCTAGAGAGGTGACTTCTCTCCACATCCATTCCTAAACAAAACCTCATTTCTTCACCTTTTGCATCATCTCCAAGGCATTTGGGTACAAAACAGGATGAACTTGAAAAAAATGGGACAGCACCTTTCAGCAGAACATTTTCTGTTGTGCCAGGTCATCGTTTGTTGCATCGTATGGATTTTATTAAAAAATATTACAGGTGCTCATACTTGGGACTAAGTGGATAAAGGTCAGCTCCATAGCCTACACTGTTAATGCAGAAAGCTTTGCAAGCCACACGTCAGGAGATTTCTTGAGTCTACCAACACGTTGTTGTGGTTTAGCCCCAGTTGGCAATTAAGTACCACCCAGCCGCTCACTCACCCTCCCTCCCCGGTGGGATGGGGGAGAGAATCAGAAGAGCAAAAGTAAGAAAACTCATGGGTTGAGATAAGAACAGTTTAATAATTGGAACATAATAATAATAATAATAAATTGTAATGAGAAGGAAAACAACGAGAGAGAAATAGGAACAAAACCCATGAAAAAGCAAGTGATACAACCGCTCACCACCCACCGACTGATGCCCAGCCAGTCCCTGAACAGCGATTGCTACCCCCCGGCCAATTTCCCCCAGTTTCTATACTGAGCATGACGCCATATGGTATGGAATAGCCCTTTGGGCAGTTGGGGTCAGCTGTCCTGGCTGTGCCCCCTCCCAGCTTCTTGTGCGCCTGGCAGAGCAGGGGAAGCTGAAAAGTCCTTGACCAGTGTAAGCACTGCTTAGCAACAACTAAAACATCGGTGTGTTATCAACATTATTCTCATACTAAATCCAAAACACAGCACTATACCAGCTACTAGGAAGAAAATTAACTCTGTTCCAGCTGAAACCAGGACAGTATCTATCCCTTATTCTATAACTATCTATATCATGCCCAGGTTCTACCCTTTCTAATACATTCCAATTAATCACCACCACTTTTCTTGTCTTTTGATATATACACACAGATATCGTTCCCTTGGTCTATGGGCCATCCCTCTAAAATATCCGTTGAGTTCATTTAGTCCATGACTTTAGGATCCATCTGTCGTAACAGTCCTTCAGGGCAGGAGAGATGGTGTGTGGTATTGGACTGTTGCATGCTGAAGCCAGTTCTGGTTCCATCACTGCTGCATTTTGCTTGGTTTCATCAAAGTTCATTCTTCATTAATCTGGGTGATTCTCACTGACATACTGTTGATATGACATATAGCAACCATAAAAGTGATTATATACAGTATTATATAGCAATTAACATCATACCATTCAGTTCATTGGCTATTTTCACCCAAAATCAAATCTCCTTGAGGTACACATCGAACTTCCCCATCCTTTCACATTACCCACCAAGTACACTCAGGTCCTTGAGCAAAAGCAATCCCACAAATAGATTTTCCTTTGCTTGAGGCAGGAGTATCCAGACTGTCTTCCCCAGCATATTTTTTTATGTGCACTACAGGGACTTTATCACCTTCTACAGTACGTAAAAGTTTTGATTGGGCAGGGCCAGCTCAATTGACAGATCCCCTAGTGTTGACTAAGCAGGTGGCTTTTTCTAAATGTGTATCCCAATGTTTGAATGTCCCACCACCCATTGCTCTCAGTTTAGTCTTTAACAGTCCATTGTATCATTCGATTTTCCTGGAGGCTGGTGCATGATAGGGAATGTGATATACCCACTCAATGCCATGCTCTTTGGCCCAGGTGTCTATGAGGTTGTTTCAAAAATTAGTCCCATTGTCTGACTCAATTCTGGGGTGCCATGTCGCCATAGGACTTGCTTTTCAAGGCCCAGGATAGTGTTCCGGGCAGTAGCATGGGGCACAGGATATGTTTCCAGCCACCCGGTGGTTGCTTCCACCATGGTAAGCACATAGCACTTGCCTTGGCAGGTTTGTGGGAGTGTGATATAATCGATCTGCCAGGCCTCCCCGTATTTATATTTCAGCCATCATCCTCCATACCACAGGCGCTTTAACCGCTTGGTTTGTTTAATTGCAGTGCATGCTTCACATTCATGGATAACCTGTGCAATAGTGTCCATGGTCAAGTCCACCCCTCGATCACGAGCCCATCTGTATGTTGCATCTCTTCCTTGATGGCATGAGGTGTCATGGGCCCACCGAGCTATAAATAATTCACCCTTCTGTTGCCAGTCTAGATCCACCTGAGCCACTTCAATCTTAACAGCCTGATCCACCTGCTGGTTGTTTTGATGTTCTTCAGTGGTCCAACTCTTGGGTACGTGAGCATCCATGTGACATACTTTTACAACCAAGTTCTCTACCCAGGCATCAATATTTTGCCACAATGCAGCAGCCCAGATGGGTTTGTCTCTGCGCTGCCAATTGTTCTGCTTCCGTTGCTGTAACCACCCCCACAGGGCATTTGCCACCATCCATGAATCAGTATAGAGATAGAGCACTGGCCACTTTTCTCATTCAGCAATGTCTAAAGCCAACTGCATGGCCTTTACTTCTGCAAATTGGCTCAATTCACCATCTCCTTCAGCAGTTTCTACAACTTGTCATATAGGACTCCATACAGCAGCTTTCCATCTCCGATGCTTTCTTAAAATACGACAGGACCCATCAGTGAACAGTGCATATTGCTTCTCATCTTCTGGTAGTTTATTGTAGTGGGGCCTCCTTAGCACGTCACCTCCTCCTCTGGTGATATTCCAAAATCTTTGCCTTCTGGCCAGTCCATAATTACTTCCCAGATCCCTGGGCGATTGGGGTTTCCTATTCAAGCCCGTTGTGTGATCAGTGCAACCCACTCACTGCACGTAGCATCAGTTGCATGATGTGTAGAGGGGACCCTCCCTTTGAACATCTCGCTCAGCACCAGTAGTCAGGGTGCCAGGGGGAGCTGTGCTTCGGTACCAACCACTTCCAAAGCAGCTCAAACCCCTTCATGTGCTGTCAGTATCTCTTTTTCAGTTGGAGTATAGCGGGCCTCGGATCCTCTGTATCCCCAAACCCTAGGGGTCGACCTCGAGCCTCCCCTGGTGCTTTCTGCCAGAGGCTCCAGGTAGGGCCATTCTCCCCAGCTGTGGTGTAGAGCACATTTTTTTACATCATGCCCTGCCCAGACTGGCCCAAGGGCTACTGCATGAACTATCTCCTGCTCACTTTGTTCAAAGGCTTGTCATTGCTCAGGGTCCCTTTTGAAATTGTTCTTCTTCCAGGTTACTTTATAGAGAGGGCTTACAATCAGACTAATTTGGAATATGCGTTCTCCAAAAAACTCACAATACCTAAGAAAGTTTAGGTTTCCTTTTTGCTAGTTGGTGGAGACATGGCTGTTATTTTGTTAATCACATCCATTGGGATCTGACAACTTCCATCTTGTCATTTTATTCCTAAAAACTGGATCTCCTGTGCAGGTCCCTTGACCTTACTTTATTTTATGGCAAACCCGTCTTTCAGGAGGATTTGGACTATTTTCTTCCCTTTCTCAAAAACTTCTTCTGCTGTCTTGCCCCACACGATAATGTCAACAATGTATTGCAGATGTTCAGGAGCTTCACACTGTTCCGGTGCCGTCTGGATCAGTCCATGGCAAATGGTGGGGCTGTGTTTCCACCCCTGGGGCAATGGATTCCAAGTGTACTGAAAGTGTACGCCCCTCCAAGTGAAAGCAAACTGTGGCCTGCACCCTGCTGCCAAAGGGATTGAGAAAAACACATTAGCAATATCAATTGTAGCATACCATTTGGCTGCTTTTGTCTCCAGTTTGTATTGAAGTTCCAGCACGTCTGGCACAGCAGCACTCAGCGGTGGCGTGACTTCATTCAGGCCACGATAGTCTACTCTTAGTCTCCACTCTCCATTAGACTTTTGCACTGGCCATATAGGACTGTTAAAAGGTGAACGAGCCTTACTGATCATCCCTTGGCTCTCCAAGTTGGCAAATCAGTCTATGGATGGGAATCAGGGAGTCTCCGTTGGTGTGATATTGCCTCTGGTGCACCGTTGTGCTAGCAATTGGCACCTGTTGTTCTTCAACCCTCAGCAACCCCACAACAGAAGGGTCCTCCGAAAGACCAGGCAAGGTAGACAGCTGTTTAATTTCCTCCGTCTCCAAGGCAGCTATACCAAAAGCCCACTGGTACCCTTTTGGGTCCTTGAAATACCCTCTCCTGAGGTAGTCTATGCCAAGGATGCACGGAGCCTCTGGGCCAGTCACACTGGGGTGCTTTTGCCATTCATTCCAAGTTAGACTCACTTCAGCCTCCAATAGAGTCAGCTGTTGGGATCCCCCTGTCACTCCAGAAATACAGATGGGTTCTGCCCCGATATAGCTTGATGGCATCAGGGTGCACTGTGCACTGGTGTCTGCTAGAGCCTTATACTCCTGTGGGTCTGATGTGCCAGACCATCAAATCCACACAGTCCAGTAAATTCAGCTGTCCCTTTCCTCCACCTGGCTGGAGGCAGGGCCCCTCTAGTCCCGGTCATAGTATTCATTACCCATTTCTTGTACATACAAGTCAGGAGCTCCTTCATTAAAGTCAGGAGTAAGATCAGCCCTTTTACTCTGTCTGGGAAACTGTCCACTGGAAATGGGAGCAGCAATTTTCCTGGAGGAACCCCCTTTGTTGATTGTTTTTCCTTGCCACTCACGTACCCGTGCCTCTAAGGTCGAGGTAGGTTTTCCATCCCACTTCCTCATGTCCTCTCCATGGTCACACAGGTAAAACCATAGGGTGCCCCGTGGTGTGTACCCTCTATATCCTCTCTCTTAAGCAGAGGAACGCTGACTCCTAATAGCTGAGATACTGGTCTGTACAGGTGGAAAGTAGGACCTATCCTCTTCGAGTTGCTGGACCTTCCGGGACAGTTTCTCCACAGCCAAGACAAGGAAGGAAAGGATACTTTCTTCATATTCCTGGACTTGGCTAGCCACTTCATCCACTGTTGGACCCTCTCCATCTTTCCAGGTCATTACTGCCAATGATTTGGCACACGATGCTGGTGCGTCCCATACCAGCCTCTGCCACATGGGTCGTGTGCACTGGACCTCGTCTGGATCTTTGGACAACTACTCGTCATCCAGGTCACCATAAGTCACCTCCAGCACGGCTAATTCCCTCAGGTACTGGATACCTTCCTCCACGGTGGTCCACTTCCCGGGGTGATATAACGTCTTCCTTGAAGGGATATCTTTCCTTCATAGCTGACAGGAGTCGCCTCCAGAGGCCGAGGACTTGTGCCCCTTTTCCAATCACTTTGTCAATGCCCTCTTCCCTAGAAAGGGATCCCAGTTGTTTGGCTTCCTTACCCTCTAATTCCAGGCTACTGGCCCTGTTATCCCAATGTCAGAGCAGCCAGGTGACAATGCGCTCGCCTGGATGACAGCTGAAATATTTTTGCATATCTCACAGCTCACTCAGGGATAGGGATCGGGTGGTTTGGGTCTCGTTCACAGGTGCTTCCTCTTCCTCTCTTTGTGATGGTCCTGCTTTTTCATCTTCCCTTTCTAAACAAGCTGACTTTTGCTTCCAAGATTTCTTCTTGTGCATGGGGGAGACTGATACTGACACGGGTTGGTTCCCTGGTTCAACTGCATTATCTCTTGCAGGGGAGGCTGGAGGAGCCACGGTGCTTGTCGCCGGGAGGGCTGGAGGAGCCACGGTGTCTGTTGTTTTGTCACCAGATCCAGAGACCTTCTCTTCCCCTTGAGGGTTCTGAATAGTGTTGAACAGGACTCGGTAGGCATGGGCCAGGCCCCAGCACATTGCAGTGATTTGTATCTCCTTAGAATTGCCAGGGTGACAACATACTTTTTCCAAATATTCTACTGATTTTTCAGGATTCTGCACTTGTTCAGCGGTGAAGTTCCAAAACACTGGAGGTGCCCACTGTCCTAGGCATTTGCCCATGCTATCCCACGTACCCTGCCACTCCTAACTATCCAGCCTTGGGGCAGATCTCTGAATGATATTCTTAAATTGCTTACTAACCTTAGACAAAACTGAAACAGTATTCCCAAGCAATACCAATAGATGTATCTTAACTACCCAAGGATGTTCAAGATACTGAAAAGTTATGGTAACGAAGGATGAAACATCGTAGAAGAAGGTAGCAAAGGTGCCATTTTGGATTTCCTCCATAAAATACCTCTCAGAGGAAGAAGTATAATTGCTAATTGTCTCCACGAGGTGGTACCCGACGTACAGTAATGACTTCAGTACAAAACTTAGATACAAAAGTAAACCCAAGGTCACTGTTTTAATAACAAATCTCCCAGGCAAAACATCACTAACCGCTGCAGAGCACAGCAAACTGCAAAAACCAACACTGATCTTTAACATGTACAGCAGAAAAATGAGCATGGTGCAGATCAGGTAAACCAATATCGAGAACAGATGAATCAATATCGTGGCCCACAACTATTAACAGATCTAAATTCCTTAATACGCTCTGGTTAATCTGTTATTATCTCAAACCCTTCAAGCCCCTTGTTGGGCACCAAAAAGGACTGTCGTGGTTTAGCCCTAGTTGGCAATTAAGTACCACCCAGCCGCTCACTCACCCTCCCTCCCCGGTGGGATGGGGGAGAGAATCAGAAGAGCAAAAGTAAGAAAACTCATGGGTTGAGATAAGAACAGTTTAATAATTGGAACATCATCATAATAAATAATAATAATAAATTGTAATGAGAAGGAAAACAACGAGAGAGAAAGAGGAACAAAACCCAGGAAAAAGCAAGTGATACAACCGCTCACCACCCACCGACCGATGCCCAGCCAGTCCCCGAGCAGCAATCGCTACCCCCTGGCCAAGTCCCCCCAGTTTCTATACTGAGCATGACGCCATATGGTATGGAATAGCCCTTTGGGCAGTTGGGGTCAGCTGTCCTGGCTGTGCCCCCTCCCGGTTTCTTGTGCGCCTGGCAGAGCAGGGGAAGCTGAAAAGTCCTTGACCAGTGTAAGCACTGCTTAGCAACAACTAAAACATCAGTGTGTTATCAACATTATTCTCATACTAAATCCAAAACATAGCACTATACCAGCTATGAGGAAGAAAATTAACTCTATCCCAGCCAAAACCAGGACACGCATACAAGGCTGCTTCAGGAAGGGGACATTTAAATGTAGTTTTGGACAATTGCATGAATAGACAAATTGCCAAGTTGTCCCTCAGGGGTAAATTCACAGCTGCAATGTTAACATGGGATATCATCCTAGAGATACGGAAGACGCTTAATCCAGGATTAAGAGATTACAGTTCCTTCTCTTAGGTTTCCAACATGAAGTATAGATAGGTTTCTAAAGCTCAGGTGGCAAACAAGGACAATTGAAGTCATGTGTCCTTTGAGTCTATGCCATAAGCAGAACATAAATAACTTGTCCTAGTATCATGTGGAATTTTCTGGGGTTAAATCCTAGAAGAGGGGGTTAGTTGGCCTCAAATAACATCACAGTTGAACAGATCATACAGTTATGCACAGCAATATGCATCTACCTGGGACTGGTTTTTTTATGGTTTTGGAATGAAGGCGTAGACTGAGTGATATGAGCCTGGAAGTGCTTCTCTTTACAAACTCATTAAAGAAATATAAACTGTGTGCATTTACGCTTCTAAAGTTAGATGGGCTGGGACAACAAGGAACAAGGGGCATTGCAAATTCAGTATTTTTCTCTTGGAAAATCTATGAGGAACAAAAAAACCACCAAAGGAAAAAAAAAAACACACTAGAGGGAATTAGCTGATGTCTACAGAAATTGAATCCATCTCCGCTTGGCTCACATACGTTAACATCTAGAGAACTTCCCGGCAGGAAATGTGTTAAGTAAAGGATAACATATGGGGTTTCTACTGCCTTACAGACAGAAATTTCCATTAACCTGTTAGTAAATGTGGACAATATGCCTTATGAATTTCTTAGTGGGCATCTTAACTGAGTTGTAAAGTACAGCAGCATGAAATCCTTTCAGATTGTGCCATTACCAGTATGCAGATCAGTGTGTAAGAAATGAGCTGTGGTGACAGCTGTGTGTACCTGGAGTCAGCTTCTTCCACAGCTTCAGTGGTAGAAAAACCATAAGAAACATAATTAGGACTTTGAAAAATGTGACTTACGACGCTGAATAAAGCATGAACTTGACTGGTGTTTGCTTTGAAGCTTACTAAAACATAAGGTGTTATGCATTTGCTACACAAAATGTACCTTGATCAGTATCAAAATAAGATGTCTTCCCCAAAACAGTACTATTCCTGCATGTGCCGCTGATGTCCATCAACAAATGCTGTTCAAAAGCTTCTTAGCTAATCAAACAACATGAATTTGGGAATGTGTTTTGCATCAATGTTCAGAATTCAAGTATACTAGCCAGAAAAATTCTTAGTTTTATCCCCTAATCAAAACAATGACTTCCACAGTCTGAGAGGCAGTGGAACAGTTGTTTACTACCCATTGAAAATTCACTCAGTGTTGCTCAAAAATAATCTCCAGGAATGCAGCTCAGTTGATTACTATCACACATTCTCTTCTTACATTGCTGCAAGAGGCCATTCAGGTTTCAACCGTAAGGGCCACGATTCACCCAAAGACAGAGGCTACCCTTGCAGCTCACCACCATTAACCACCACCAGCGTGCACACAATCCCACATTTTCTGGAGCAGAAAAGTCCCTTTTCCCAGCCACAATTATATCTATAGGGGCTGGATGCTTCTGCAAATACACACACACTTTCTCAGGCCATCACTGCAAAAGACAGACAATGGTGATAGTAACAGGAGCAAAAGAAACATCAAATCTCATGTTATCATCAGACCATCCTGGAATCAAAAGATCCCTTAAATAAATACCTAAATCCCAATGCACTCAGTGCCATACTAGCACATAAGTTAGCACAGTCTTTAAGACCTGACAATCTAAGCTTTTTTTTTCCCTTTATATATATATTTTTTTAATGTACTTTGTCTGCTATTCCACTTCTTCTGTTACTGCCTTTCCCTGTTTGCCCTTTCCCTACCTAGCCTCACAAACTGGGACAATAAAGACCAAGAAAAATGTTTTTATGCTGTGAGAGTTTCATTTCTTAAAGTGATGATCTTGTATTTAATACACTTAGGGAAAGTCTGATTTCTCCGTAAAGTTTCACCCTTGCTGATGAAGGAGAAAGATGCATCTGAAATTATCTACCTCTGGCCAAAGCGTTCTTGCTGTGCAAGTGGGAACTGAGCCCTGCTTCTTCCTTCCAGAGGCAGGCGACCCACCTAGCACACATGCTTCTAGATGTTAGCTAGTCACAAGCACGTAATGAAGATGTTTTACTTCAAGCCTCTGGGTGAAGAGGTACATAAAGAGAACCACTTTAGAGGGGTTTTGGAGAAGAATGAAGTCCTGGCTTCACAGACATCCTTGACAATTATTCCCATTTACATAAAGAGAGACAAAGATTTAAGTCCCAGTAAACAGGTTTTTTACCATAAAAACAAGACAACTTTTCATTTCCTGACTCGTGCACAGAAATAATTTGTGGACTGCTTATGTATGGAGAACGCATTTTTCACACCAGATAGCAAATATGTTCTTCTGAAAACCAAAACCATACTCTGTGGCAATGTTTGCTATATGTTCATTAGAGAAAGATTAATCATATGGGGCTAGCTTTTGAAGATGAGATATGTAGCACTTGGTTTGCATGCTATTGTACTGAGCATATGTTTTCTGCTACAGTTGACAGGTGGTACTGTTTTTTTTATTGAAAACAATTAACATCAGGGTCAAAATGGTTGGATGTTTTATTTTTCTGTTCCAGGTCTGGAAAAATGTAATTAAATATAATAGACAGGTGCTTACTTTAATTTTAACCATGTGCATGCCTGGTTGTGTGTGTAAATAGCAGTTAAACTAGAAGCATGTTACATTGTTCATGCCTCAAGAGGCAAACCCACACACTAGAGTTGAAAAGCACTTTTCCCTCTGATGTAACACAAGACAACATATATAGAAATTTAGTAGTAACTTAGCAGCATGGGGGGACTGTCTTGACTTATAGACAGATGAACCTCATGTATAAGGTGGGTCTAGCAAAAGCTTCCCCTCTGATAACTCCTGTGTTTATGTGTCTGATGTATACTTGACCATTTACAGGGTGATAAGGAGGATTATAAACCTAACTTCTATCCAAGTTCGGGTTTTTTCTCTTCCCCAACAAATACTTAACAAGTAAGCACAGAATTGCGTATTTGTTTTTTCCTATTCTAAAGACTCCCCAAAATTTCAGTAGCTCCTAAAATCTTAGGCAACATCTCCTTTGAAAATCTCGCCCTGATTTTCCCATGCTGACTAGTGACCTTTGCTTGCAGAGAACAGAGCCCCTGCCCTTTAGCTCTGTCATCAGGTGCCCCCCAATTGCCTGTTACTTACATAAATAAATGTGTATATATATCTTTCAAAATTTCAAATTGTAGGAGATTTAAAAAGCTGCAAGCTCTGTTCTTTCAAAAAAAGTTTTTTGGTCTACTTTCCTCTAAAAGAAGTCTGGATTTTTGTGATTTATTTTTTTCTGCAGTCAACAAGGATAAAGAGAAGCATGACTTTGCTAGGTGTTGAAATAAAAAGGAAAAAGGCTCAAACAAAGCAGTTCTGGGAATGAGTAATAAAGGTAATACTAGAAGAATATTACAACTGGATTTTTATTTACAAGGATCTTTACATTCTTTGGTTTACTAAAATGAACTCTTTAAGCTAATGACTAAGTAGAAAGTTAGTAAAATACTCAGTTAATTACAGATTACCCTCCAGTCTGAAGCACTTGTAGGCAAAATACAGACTAAATTGAACCAGTATTTTAGGTGCACTTCTATCATCTAGTGCAGACGGAAATGAGATTAAAATCCCCATCAAACTAAAAAACCACCCAGTTTGTTCAAGCTTATTCACTTCACTGGGGAAAAATTTGCACCAACTACAGGCAAATCAATAACATGGAAGTAATCTAACAGAATAAATATCTAAGCAAAGCTGATCATTGACCTGCCCTATTATGATCATTCCAACCAAAATTAATTTTAAAAGTTGTGCTGATTTATGTATTGGACCATCTAAAGCTGGTGCCTTGGTAAAACACATTGCCAGAGATGTGAGAAAATAAACATCAGTGTAATGTTTAGCATGAAACCAGTATTAATGTAGCTACTAAAACTATTAATTATGTCCACAGCTCTGTGATTTCTTAACCAGTTTCAATATAGTATTAATACTACCATTGTTAAGATTTATTTCCTGGCTTAATGTTCTATTTTAAATTTTAATTTCAAGCCATTTTAAACTCAGCATATAAACTGTCAGTTCAGAAAGCATGTTCATTAAATTACAAAAATGGCAGAAATTTTGTAATTAGCTGAGCTAGAATCCAGCTTCTAAGCCACACATCCTGAGTTTTCTATTATTTAAGAAAAACATGTACATGGGAAAAAAATAAAAAGGCTCTGAAGTTTATTTAAAGTGAATCTTATTCATAGGGATTATTTGCCTTATTTAAGTTGATGTTATTTAATCTTGGCTATTACAAGCTCTAAGGTACTCTCCACAGATGAATATTAAGTCCCTGCAGCACTTTGGGATCAGCGTACATGTGCCTGGCTGGCTCAGTTGCTAACCACTGTGTGCGACTTGGCTGAGGACTCAAAGAAAAGCAGGCAGCACGTCTAAGACTCATAGACACCCTCCCCTATTCACGCCTCACACTCCAGCCACGGACCCAAATTAAAATTACTCCCGCCTTGGTAAGTGAGGCAGCAGTCTTCAGGGCCTGTTCCCTCAAACGCAAGTTCACACCTCAGCCCAAGAGCTAACACGAATTCCTATTGCATGGAGCATCTCTCTGGCTGCGAGCAGCTAATGTGGCGATGAGGAGAAACTCCATCCTGACGGGGTGGTTAGGAACGACCTATTCCTTCTGCTTTTGGCAGCCAATACCACCTTTTCATCACCATGCACAGAGTGCTTCGTCTCTGCTGGTTTACAGCACCTAAAAACCCCTGACCTTTTTCCAATCTCAAGTGCATGTTGTGGCAGATTTATTTTAAGAATCCATAAAATAAAGCCAAACATTTTGCTTGAAGCAAGACACGGGGCTTATTTTATGGCCAAGATAAAGTCTTTCCCTTTTGTGGGAACTCGGAATTCAGCAACATTACATCACCATACTGAAGTGTAAGGGGGACTGTGGGAACACGAATCTTTTCATAAATCACTGTGAGCTATCTACCCCTTGCCAGGCAGCTACCCCTCACCTAGCACGTGATAACATAGCTGACATTTCTTTTTTTCCCCAGGATATTCTGAAGCCAATTAATCTGTTGCATAGATTAATGAGATGAAAGGACATCCTGACAGGTAGAAAACCATTTTGCCATATCTTTGTATTTTAAATGTAAGAAGTGAGCATACAGTATTGAGAATATTTTTATTGATAAAAACAAAGTTGTAGATGGATAACAAATGAATCCAGAAGCCCTGGCACAATAGACTGATTCAGAGACAAGATTTTCATTGTCTATTAGCTTTCTGATTATACTTTAAAAGGGAAAGGCTTTCTGCTGTGTTAAAATACCCTGACAAACACTCAGTGTTAAACTACCTAAGTAGCACATTGCTTTTGAGCATGTACAGTTAAAATGCACTCCTGCTAGTAAGACTCTCAAAAGTCAAGTTTTTATCACCCACTCACATTGTGCTTGCAAAAATCTGATTCATTGTTTTGCAATACCACCTCTGTTGGGGGGACCCAAGGAGTTTACAGTAGCTAATACTTCATAATTTAAGCAGGGCTGTGCCAGACCAGTGCTATAATTAATTCTTCTTACATTGCAACACCCACTAGCAGCAGGAACTACACCTCAGACACAATGATCTCAATGGACTTGATGCATTGTATCTGTTTGAATGAGGGTTTTTACAGGTCATATGGTGGTATCTGAGGTGCTCTCCCAGAGTCTGCTGGTACTCATTGAAATTGAGTGCTTTCTTAGTTTTGATAATTGTCTTTGGGGATTCAGGAAAACAGGTTGGAATCATTTTGTTTTAAACAGGGGTTTGAAAACTTCATTTGCCACCCCTTACGTAACAGAAGACCACAGCCTAGCCAAAAAGAGACAAGAAACCTCAATATAAAAGTAATTCTCCTCCCATCCAGCAACTCACAGGAGCCTTTTTTTCCATTTTCTGGCCTTTTATGCAGGATGATCCTTTTCCCTGCAGCAGTCAAGCTGTCTGTGGGAACAGAAAACTTCACTTTCAAAGCTCGTCACCCAGCAGACTGCTAATTCAGAGAAATAAAAGACCTAACCATGTTAAAAAAATTCAACCCTTGAATAATACTTTGATTTGATACTGAAGCATCTCCATTATTGTTCCCAAATTTAAATCCTGATTTGTCTCTTGCCAACTACTTCAGAGTTCCTTATTGAAAAAAAAAAAAAATCCAAGAACTGTGGAAAAGATTTCATACAAACTTATACTGCCTACCCAAAACAGCTCAAGTAATTGAACTATTTCCTTCCTAGAATCTGCCAAGGCAAATAGTCTGTATCATAAAGATAATGATCCACATCTCAGACTAGAATGAAACCGAGACGAGAGCAAAAAGAGAGAAAATGGATGTAGTCCAACTATCGTAGCTCTAAAGCAGAGGAACAGATAACTATGATATTGTGTTTACATCATTAAATAAGCTTTAATGTAGACAATCGTGTTTTAAGATGATCCTCTGGTCAGGCCTATGTAACATGGGCCATCAAACTTCACTTTGTCTTCCTACTCACCAGCCTAATGAAGTGCTCTGGCTTAAGGGCACAACCTGTGCTTGGAAAAAACCTTTTTGGCTCTGCCTTGACTGGAAGCCACAGAAGCCTATTGTTTCACCTGAAAGCTTGTTATCAAGGATATTCCACCTCAGAGTAAAAGTATGCCTTATTTCTTGGCATTTGCCTGACTTAATCTTTCAGCTACTGCCTCCTGCAAGAGACCACTGCTTAATTGCAGCACAGAATAAAATGCACAAATAAAGAAATCCTCAATTTATGAACCCTCATGTAAGAAATGTAAATCCACTGACAACTTCAGAAGAAGTCCTCACTCAGTACATGTCTCCCAGCCTGAAAACCACCACTCGAGCCTTCGATGCTCTCAACAGCTAAACACCAGCCATTTACTCTCCAGCAGACAAGGCAGGCTTTGCTACTCCTGCATAGCTGTCAGCCCCTGCAAAGCAGCATCATAACAACACTCATTTTATCCACGTATAAGTGCACAATACAGCTCTTAGTCAAGTGCATCATTATATAAGAAGTAGACTTTAAGTGTCTTGAAGAGAACACGCACCTCTCTGAGCAGGACTGGTGGAATGCAAGCCACACTAGTGGGGCTGCCTAAAGGGTGGTCTGGACTCAAACCCGAGTTTTCCATACAACACGCAGCTAAAAGACCCGCAGCCACACACTCAGCTCTACGTGGACCAAGGGGTTCAAAACCTGCTGCAACTGATGCACCGTTGCACCCCAGGCCAGCAGGAAGCAAGTGCAGCTCCCCAAAAGTGCCAGACTTTGGCAAGCAGGATTCAAACCGTGCTTCTTTGCTGCCCTTCCCCATGCCAGGAAGCAAAACACTCAGGCTTTATGCAAACAGATAGCATTTCTCTTGCTCCATGCCAGCTCTAATCCCATTTGAACATAGCCGCTATCGGCTTCCTCCCCACGCCGCCCTGCACTGCCTGTCTCCTTTGACAGTCCCGACCAGAGCATGCAGGCTGCCAGCCTCCCTCTGAAAAGTGGCCTGTTTCACTCGAGCATAAACAAGCCTTCTTCTGCCCTCCCTCCTGTTTTTTCCCAATAATCTTTCCTCTTCTTACCACACACTGCAAGTGTTGTTGCAAATAAAAATTCAGACAAAACCATCGCGTCCCCTGCCAGCCCCCTTAAACTCTTATTCTAACATCTTACACAAAAGATGCTCTTTGGCCCAAGGGGGTCACAAATCAATACGTAGTTTTTGAGCTGAGTATTTAGTGTTCCTTGTAGACTGTAGCAACTTAGAACTGTAAAGAATGAGCTGGGGCTGTTTTGTCACCATTTATTATGTTGATTGTGTATTTATTCCTCGAAGCAGGATTCTGCTTAATGTTCTGTGCTTTGAAAAAGCCTGGCAGCTGGTGTAAATGAGTTATAGACCCATTTGCCACCAAATCAAAGCCCAGAGCCAGATCAAAGCCAGATAAAAAAAATCATTTTTCTGTCACAGACTGGATGGCTTCTTCTCTGCCCTGTAAATAAAATTGATATTATTTCATCCAACTTCTATTTTCTCCTGATCAAAATATGATTATGTCTAATGCTATCCTGTCCAGGGCACTGAAGTTATACGAGATGTGAAAGCTTATTGATGTATTCAATTACTGGATGCTGCTCCATTGTCTGCTGAGCAGAGATGCTCAGTTATCGGTTCTTTAGAGCTGTACATTTCTGCCTAACAAAGTCATAACTCCCACAATTACCTGCCTGATGGATGGAAAACAGAAATATCTCCCGAGTCCAATGCTGTTATCAGCTCTTCTCCATCTCTAAAATTGCTTTATATTAATGAGATTAGGGCTGTGAAAGAGGTATTGCAAGATTTAATTATTTATATTTTTCCTCCTACAGTAGCAACATGCTCATGTTTCTTGATCTGCATAATGATTTTTTCTATAGCACAGCGTTTCCACATTAAGAACTGGATGAAATGTGAAAAGCAATGAAATGTAACCTTTCTAAAGGCTTATGTAACTAGGGCTTACATATCTATTTTCCCACCATCTAGACGTCTAACCCATACACCACAATAGCTGTCACAAGAACCCTTAGCAGAACCTGCACTGAAAATGAGACACCCTTGCATTTAATTAGGCTGAAATTAAATGCACAGGCTAAGCTCTCAGGAGCTAGGTGCATCAACTGCAGGTACCTGTACTATTTATAAACATACTGAGTATCAGTGACATTTTTCTCCCTATAGTTTTCCAGCAACAACTGCCCATGCTTTATAACAGTATTGAGTAATGAGTTGGCATATGCAGAATCCTGCTTTCCAAATGCCAATGCACTGTCACTTGTACTGTTTTCCTAGGAAATCTAGTTGGAGGTTATATGACTGCTGGTGGTGTATTTTCACCCCTGCCTTGGGCTTGTAAGAGATTTTTTTTATCAAATAGAAACACTTTCTCTTCCTATAATTTACTTTGATGAGACAGTCAAGGAGAGGTATTTTCCACACAGTTGTGCTGGGGTGCTATCCCTTCAGTAAGCATTGAGATTTTAATATAAACAATATAATTGTGATACAATGCAACTGCCCTAAAGACTGTTGAGGCTGGTTCTATGTTTATTATTATTTCTGTTACATAAAAAAGCATATCAGCTTTGTCATTGTTAAACAGAGCAAGTTCCCATCCCACAAGGACAAAGTTATTGTGGAAGTGAAGCAGGTGGAGATGACCCTGTAAGTATAGCAACCTCAAAAAAAATCGTGATCAAACTAGGCTGTTTAGAAGTGCTGCTGCTCCCTGAAGTGTGCAAGGAAAATATTTAACCAATTAAGGAGAGAAAATTTAATCTCTTAGCTTTTAGTAATAGATGATTCTCAGCTTGGTCCAGCACAGGGTGTAGTTTGATGCCGAGGCTCCCTTGGCCCCCTGGGAGAGATTAGATCATTTAGCAGCTCTTTTTGGCACCCCTGACTGCATATTGCATGCAGTTGGTGACATTTAATTCATCCTCCTCAGCCCCCAGGAGGTGGAATTATGGAGCTCTTCAGAAGTGACCGCACAGCCCCGTGTCCTGCCACTCCTCCCACCTACTTGTCTCCATCTCTGACTGACCGTCTCTCAAACAAAAAGGGTTAAAGTGTCACTGCCACACAGATGATTTTCAGCAGTATTTCTCCCTCTCAGCTCATCATTCTGTAGCAGTCTGACTGCTGTCACCCTCCTTTATTATATACAGCAGATGACAGGAGTAATCTTTAGTTCAGACATGACAGTTTGTTTTATAAAATCTTAGCATGGTGTAAGCAGTATTACTTCATATCACTGGCATATAGCTTGAGGTACTAATACCAATGCCAGAGATAACCACATCTTCCCTTTAGACCCCAAATTTATTTTGGATGCATTAATACAGCATTTTTGCCAGAGTTCAGTCTGTTGTAACATTTAAGGAAGGAGATCTGTTACACTTAAGATCTATACTGCATTTCATACAGAAAAGCAAAATAGGCATTTTTCAGATCAAGTAGTTAAAACAGTATAGATAAAATCCTGGGACAACAGCTTTGAAGCCTAGACATCTGCATTTATTTAATGATTAATGTCTTTGGACTTGTACTTTTATCCATATCTGAAATATTTTTTTCCTTCTTTACTCAGGAGCCTGTAACTGTACTATAAGAAATTGCAAATCAAGATAGTTAATCGGTATTTGTTTAGAAAGCATATGTTATCATGTGAAGTGGAACTACTTATGACATTTTCAGAAACCTATGAATAATCACACATCATTAAAACTGTTGATTGAAACAGTGCTTTGCCATGACATTTTTAATCCATGGCATAAGTAAATGCAAAATCTCCCTAGCAAAAGGAAGAAAAACACCCAAAACTCAGAGTATTATACCCCAAAGTGTTCTGACTACTGTATCCTAGATGTAAAATAAAGAAAAGGAAGGATTTGCTGGCAAAGCCAATAGCAAAACTTCCATTGATTTCAGTGGGATCAGGTTTACTCCAGTTGTGGTGATTCCCTAAGGAATAAAGAGTATGCGTTGTCTTTGGAAGGGAGCTCAAGGCTCCTTTCTATCACACATGGAATCTTTCGATAGCTCTACATTCTTTGCCTTAAAAAGCTGCTTTATTTTGCTGAATTCAGAATATCAGTCTGCTGTTTGTTAAAAAACCAAAACGGTAGTTTCACATAATGTACATGCTGGGAATAAATCCATTTGTTTATAGAAATTAAGACCAAGGAGTGTGAGAAATTGAAAGAAGAAAATTTATCCAGCACAGAGCCTAGGAGAACTGGCATAACAGAATATGGAGCACGCTCTCCTCATACCCCATGTGGTGGGAGTCGATAGATTTATCACCTCTGCAGGCAATACCTACTGCATATGAACTCTGTACATCTGAAACACAGGCTGCCATTTCAAACGGCCCAGGAAACAGTCCTCACGAACACCACGATCCTACTTATTTCCAAACATGTCTACTTTAAACAGGAAACCACTATCTAGGAAGAGGCAGTCCTTTCCAAGCTGGTTTCTTAGTGACCAACAGGAATGAAACAAAGTACATCATACAAAATAGTGTTTCATATCCTGCATGCCAGGCAGTAGTGTTTTAAGAAAGTTTCATTCCTGTAAAGCTAAACTAGCTCTTTTTTAATTAAAAAACTAACAGTGATGCTGTGTGTGTGGCTAAGACTTCAGAAAAAAAAAAATCAGTGAAGATCATGATCCAAATTCCAGTAGAAAGAAGGGCATCCTCATATAGGAGCTACCCACAGGAGACCACTCCCCACCTTGTCTGCAAAGTCTCTACCCTCTGCTATAAAGATTTTCAGCCAGCATCCAAAACACTCTGCAACCTAGATGTCAGAGAGAACACCACCGGCCAGGCAGGTTTTTCCTTGTTTCCTAACCCTGTTTCTTTAGTAGAACTACATGCACTGATGTTTCCATGCGGCTCCACTTCCATTCAAGTTTAGTAAAGAGGGGGAGGTTGTGTGAGTGCAGCAAACAGCTGGTCCAACTGAAACTTTGAATCTTGCAACAAGTTCAAAGATCCTCCTGGACCTACCCACTTCCCTGCATCCCAGCTCCTGGTCTTGTTTTCTTTTCACCCTCAATTGCTCTTCCCATCAGTCTTAGCCCTGCTAATCTCCGTGCAACACCACCACGAGTTGGCCACAGCTTTGAGACAAAAATGACTGTCCACACATGCAGACATTTGATGTGAGCTTGCCAAAGACAGAATTCAAGTCCCTACACCTTTGTCCGAAAAACCCAAACCCAAATATTTCTTTAAACAGAAAAACAAAGCCAAATCCTGTTCAACCCTGAACTAAAGCATACTCAGGCAGATTGTAATCAAGTTGGAGTATTTTAGGCTGGATGGTACTCCTGAAGCTCATTTGCTCCACCACCAGGCTCAAAGCATGGCCAGAAAGCCCTACCCTATCCTCCTAAGCCTGCAAATATTTATAGTATTCATCTGAATCACGCCTATTCTCCATGAGACATCACTGTACACTCCAAGTACATCACTGAAATGAGGACACAATACCTGCCAAATTTCAAAGGGCTACACTAGATCTTCATAGGAGCATTTAATTCTGACCTTAAGAAAAAACACTGTTTCTCACTAGGCTTTCTGGCTAACTTTCACAGGAAACTTTGATCCAAGACAGACAACTAATGAACTTCCTCTCAAGCTGGTAAAAGTTTGCCAAAATTACAAGCAACTGAAAATGGGGTGCACTTTGCTTCTTGGGGCTGACTGATGTTTCCCAATGTCACTGTTTTCATCTTGCATAAGAGACCAATTTACGTATTCTAAGAAACCCCCTCTAAATATTCCTCAATATTATGTATTTGTCTGATGGCTCAGACAAAACTGCCCCAAAACAGGCACTGCTGCTACATAGAAGCCTTTCCAGTTGAATCATATTAAATTCTGTATTCTAAATTTTTGAAAGTCATTTGACTTGTTGGTTTTTTTTAAAGCCACTCACAAAGTTACAGGTGTCTCTCATTCCTGTATCTAAGGTGCAAGACATGACAATATCTTGAGGTGAAATAAAAATGAGAAATGCACACACTGACATAAATCCTCACTGAGGCTTTCTATGCGCCATTCATTTCGGACCTAATCCAAAATCCACTGAATTCAGAAGAATCATATTCATTATATTTGGATAAAGCCATTATTCATGAAAAATACTTCTGCTTCCAAGCATGCTCTGATTAAATATAATAATGCATCCACATGTCACAAGGAACAAATAGTCAAAGCAAACAATTTACAAGCTTTATTTACAAGATCTACACAGTGAATACCTAGAAATAAATAATCCCTTTGCTGAAATCAGGGTCAACTCACACATCAGAGGGACAGAAAATCAAGACTAAATCGGGAGTGAATTAATTTTCATTTCATGGTTTAGCCAGCTCTCAGTATAAACCAGCCAGACAGAAGTTGAGCTGGCTTTAAGTTCATTTGACTGGAATTATTTTATGGTACCACAGGAAAGCTGTAGTTTTTGGACAGGGGAATCTGAGCTTTAAAAAAACCATACCCCTCCCCTTCCCACCCCCCCTGAAATTCCTTTTTTCCCAGAACATCACTAAAGAGCACACACAGCAGAGCTTCCACTTTGACACCTGGAAGCAGGCGGGCAATAGGAAGAGCCATAAGCCCCAAATAAACAGCCATGTTATACAAAACAGTGTCCGTCTGTGCTGCCTTCAGGGAACTGCTGCACTGTCCTCCACAAAAATTCAGCCTGGCTTCACGCCTGCCAACACGAGGATGGCAGGCAGCAAGCGATTAGCACTCAACACTGGCAGCAAACCACCACACTAGCTTGCCCAGCAGTGCCCAAAAGTGGCTGATAATTGCCTTGTACAAAAGCACATGAATTCCACAGAAACGTTGTCCAAGATGCCAAAGAGACACAGGATGCGTGGCTGCCCAGGAGCCATCAGCTGGAGCCCCGCACATTGACTCGCTCCTTTCTTTACGCGCTTTATGGTGTCATTCTCTGCTGGCAACTGCTTTTCAGGGCTGCTGGCTTCAGTGAATTTTTAGCATATTCATTAAAAACCTTGGACTAAAGCTACCACTTTTCTGCCAAGCAGATCTGTTTGTGAAGGTAGTGTCACTGGTGAAGATATTTATTTTGAAAAATCAATCTTTCAAGCTTATATTGTCCAGTGAATTGTTCAAATAACCTCAGATATCAAATAGTTCAATAGAATATAGGTGAAACTTTATTCCCATTTACATTAGTACTACTCCTCTTGTAGTTTAAGCCAGAGGTGAAGTCTGAGACTTCTGGATTTGTTTACTGGCTAATAGGAAAGTTTTGATGCTCATTTTGTCCCTAGAAAATAGTCTGATAAAATGGTCAAATGCCAGAAAGCAGCATGAATACTTGGCTTATTCAGATTAGTTTTTGAAGTGTGCAATTTTATTTCTGCAAGAACATGCAATATAATATTATTTAATGCCATAAAATAGCATTCCCAGGATGCTAAATTATTATCAACTATACCTTTTGCAAGTTTAACTTAACTTGCTGTGGAAACGTCAGTGAGAGGCAAAACTCATTAGCAATTAAATATTGTCCCAGAAGTAATTAAAAAAATTAATGATAGTAAACAAGAATACAATTATACCTTCTAGATGTCCAGTCTGAAGCAGTAAAATAAGTCATAGAAATAGAACATGGCAAATAGCTGGATTTCCAAAAGAGCTGAAGAGATTTCTTAACACAATAATATTTATTTCAACTCCTTTAATATAAAATGAAAGCTGCAGCACTTCCCCAAAACATAGTTAGTGCTCAACAGCAGCACCTGTTTATGCACTTCACTTCTGTATGCCAAATTCATAGGCAGGAAATCTTTAAACTCATTTAACTTCACAATTTTAACAAAATAAGAACTGAATTCATGCCAGATCTGAAAAACATCTAAATCTGGGTCAAGTTCAGTGAAATAATCACATTTGATTTGTTTGCACTGAAATATTGCCTTTGACTCAACTCTCTCGTGGTATAGATGGTCATAAATTTTAAGCCTCAAGAGGTTTTTATAGTGTCATCCTTTTTAAACACTGATATTCTGCTTTACAATACTTCTCTCCAAAGTCTCACAAGCCATAATATTCTTAGCCACAGAGTCAGTTTGAGGGGATGCAATTCTCAAAATGAACCTCTATTAAAATGCCTTGCAGCTGGATCACAGTATTTGGCAGTATTGGCAATAATCATTAAACCCAGTCAACAGCCTTTTGACAGAAATCTAGGGTTTTGACCAGAGAGAATATTTATGAAAAGTATGTGGTTTTATTTTAAAGGAGCTTTCCTTGGAGAAAGAACTTATTCTGATTGCTTTTGGTTTACAAAAACAAGAAGTTGACATTTTCTGCAGGAAGTACAACATTTTCTGATTAGCTTTAATAGCCACCTTTGGGAGATGCTGCAATTTATCCCAGCATTTGAAGTAGTTGAGTGTCATTAATTGCTATTCACTAGGGTATTCAAGGCACTTGGTACCTGGTAAAGATGGGAGCTAGAAATCAGACTGCAGGCCAGGACTGAACAAAACACTTCAGCACACAACTGAAGGCTGAGCTGAACACAAGCCTCCTGTGCTTTGTTGACTAGGAACTGTGCTTTAGAAACCCCAGCAGATGTGTCAGACCAAGTGCTAATTTAAGCATCCGATAGAAAAAATGGGTCCATTATTTATTTCTCTAGTTTCAAAAGCTAGGCACCTTTTTCATATATAAAGTGTTGCTAGAAAGTTTTCCAATTTTTTTTTCCCATATCACATTTTTTTCCTTCATGTTCCTCAAAAATACTCCCTCCAAACTAAATATACCTCAGCCTGATATTAAAACCACATAATTTTGTTACCCCGATAAACCAGATCTTGATAATGCCAAAGCTACCGTAATATGTAATTTTTGTCAAAAGAGTCACTTATTTCATTTCCCATCCTCAGAGATGTGCTCTCTAAGTTGGTTTCTGATGGAAACAAATGAAGGCAATGATTTGCCTTGAATAATAAAGCACCTGCAGCTGTTTGCAGCATTTGGAATGATGGCTTATCATTAGCAGAAACACTTATATATTCCAAGCACCCTACATGCCTTGCAGGTAGGACGCCAGGGTCTGTGTCATTTGCCTTAGTTTCTCATCATTTTCCAATAACAAGAACATCAAGGATGCAGTGCATACATCACCTGCCCAGAAGTCTAGATTCACTCTAGATAGTGACCTTTGAATAAGTCCCCTCTGCCCTCGGAAATGTCAATGTGAAAGATTTCCTTAGACTTAAATCACGTAAAATCTATAGAGCAGAACTTCCTTCTGGGTCTGAGAGGCACTGAGCATGGTGGGAGCCTGGTCTGTGGCTGGGCAGTGGTAAATGCTAAATAACTTCAGCAAGGATTTTAAAGGCAATTGTACATGCAGATATTCTCCAAGTTGGCAAAGCTTTGAAGACCAACTGCCAGGTTTGTCTGTCTGTTCTTAACCATACCAATGAGGTGAGACCTATGCGCATATTCCTGTGCAGACCTGAGCATGAAGCAGCAATAATGCTGGGGAACTGGATGTGGGGCCATGCCAGCCAGCTGATACAGGAACTGGAAGCAGCTTTTACAGTGTAGTCATACGGTGAACAACTCAACTTCATTCAAAATAGATTAACTCATTACACAAAACATGAGAATAAATTGCACAGGAATAGCGAGAGATTTTCAAGAGAGTTAATGCACTCTAAAATACCGTGAAGCTCCTGTATGACTAGAAAGGATGAATTTGTAGCAGTATAATTTACAATTTAGAAAGTTCAAATAATTACACGTGAATTGCTAAAATATTCATTAAGGGAACATAATACCCCTTTACTTTATAGAATAGCTTCAGTTTTTCAGCAATTCCATAAACACAGCCAGGCAAATCAGCTACTTGTCACCACCATTCAAATCTTTGGTGATCTATTAAGAAATAAACACTCCATCCAGTTAGTGTTTCACATGGTTGTGTCTTTAAGTCAGCATTATCTCCAGCTGCAAACTCACAAGTTACAGCTCCAGTGCAAAGTTAATACTAGATCAATTACTATAATTAACAAAATCAATAATAGGTTAACAATAATGCATTTTTCCTCTTAGGATAAAGAGTGCTACATGGCCTTAAGGTCAAACAGATCCACAGCTGAACACAGCAACATTAACATCAAGACAGCTCAGGGCACCAGGACAAGCACAAAGAGCCTTTCTGCCAATATTTAAATGAGTCCCTTTCCCATCTCAGTCTGACATCCTGGCTTTGCCTAGGATGGACAGCAATCAAAGCACAAAAACTAACAGGGCCAATTTTCACTGCCCTCCATGTAGTCTCACATAGTCACGCTACGGTCTTTGAAATACCACTGTCCCGATCCAGCAACAGACATCCAGAAGGAGCTGTACCTGTATTTTCAGCAAGACGGTAACTGCATCTGGTTGCTGTGTCTCTGGGCATCCTGCACAGCTTTTGCTTGTCCTATTCTTGGTTTCTTTCAGCTTAGGCACCTCTGCCTTTGATTTCCTCCTACCCTTGAAAGGATATTCCTAAATCCTCTGCTCCCACTCTTTGGCCCTCCCAAGAAGCATTACTCTCACAGATATTATAGAGAATGTTTTATTGCCCTACCAGTCTGACAGACCTATCTCCACCCATCTGGAGGCATACTGAAGCATGCTCCTCAAATCAATTTTATATTTGCTGCATGCCATATACTACACATCATCATCCTAGCCACAACTGCTCTCTCCCAGAAGACCTGAGGAATGAAGGAGAGAAACTGCCTAAGCTCCTTTGTGGCAGTACGAGGCTCTGTGCTGCAGAGGAGGGGAGCAGTTTTGGACAAACACAACCAGTTTTCCCAGACAGCTCAGGGAGATTGGGGAAGTGCCACCAGACACAAAGGAACAACAATCCACAGGCAGCAGGACACCACACTCCCTTGCTGAAAGGCTGATTTGAGTAGTCAGGAGATTGGTTGGCTGTATTTGCATTTTCATTCAGGGCATGGGAGAAAAGCTGGAAGCTTATATTCAATAGCCTGGCAGTCTGATGGCCCTCTCCTGCTTCCTCTGCCTTCCCCTGCCAGGGCAAGGAGAGGGCTCTGGAGGCCCCTGCTGGTCCTGTAGCCCCCACGCACCGGGTGCTCTAGCCTTCAGATCCAGCAGCAGGGCTCCTGCAGCAGAGGCCAGCAGTGCTGCATCCTTCTGGGTCAGCACTGGCCTCCTGTTGGCTTTCTAGCCAAAGCACCCTGTCCCACTTGATATAAGCCACAGTCTCTGATCTTCTTTCTGTTCCCACAGAGATGTAGCCACTGGCTGCCTTGATCACCCTCCCTTCCAGCAGCCCCCACAAATGGGCACAAAGCAGGCACGAGAGTCAGGGACAGGCTCTTGTAGAGGGGTGAGGGGCTGAGCAGAACTGCCACTTTTTCAGGATGCTTTATGGAAACAAACCTCAGTGCCAGGACAGGAATGGAGCCTCATGGGCAAGTCTCTTGGGCCACACCCAGACACTGAGGGAATGGCTCCTCTCCCTCGCATGTTTATTTGTGCTTATCCATGGCCACACATTTTGAGCTGCTCCAGCATGACCTCATGCACAGCCACAGATGCTTTGAGGTGTATCTCCTCCAGCGTGGACTTATCCTTAGGCCACAATCCCTTTGAGGTATACCTGCTGCAGCACAGATATAACCACAGCCACAGACGCTTTGAGATGTACCTGCTCTGGCATGGACTTATTCATGGCTGTAGACATTCCAGGGTGTCCTGCTCCCACATGGACTCATCCACAGGTCATAGTCCCTTTCACTCAGGTTTACACTGGAGTTCCAGGCTGTCCAGTACAGCAGCAATGCCTGGCCATCTGCCAGCCCAGGAGCATGGCCATTGCTGTTATCAAAATGTTCCCAAGCACAGCCTAAGATAAGCAGTACAGCAGGCAGCAAAAGCAAAAAGCAGCCACTAACAAGCACTAGACTCTAATATAGAGTAGGGCAAACAAGAACAGAAGCCTGCCCATTAATAGCTAAACAACAATAACAGCTATAAATTCTATCTAGCATATTGCAATCAAACCTCTCAAACCCTTCATGCCCCTCATGGGCACCACAAAAGGACTGTCATGGTTTAATCCCAACCAGCAACTGAGCACCACCCAGCTGCTCACTCACTCCCCCCTGGTGGGATGGGGGAGAGAATCAGAAGAGTAAAAGTGAGAAAGCTCGTGGGTTGAGATAAAGACAGTTTAATAGGTAAAGCAAACGCTGCGCACACAAGCAAAGCAAAACAAGGAATTCCTTCACTCCTTCCCATGGGCAGGCAGGTGTTCAGCCATCTCCAGGAAAGCAGGGCTCCATCACGCATAACGGTTACTCCATCATGCATATGGGAAGACAAACGCCATCACTCCAGATGTCCCCCCCCTTCCTTCTTCTTCCCCCAGCTTTATATGCTGCGCACGACACCATATGGTGTGGGATAGCCCTTTGGTCAGTTGGGGTCAGCTGTCCCAGCCGTGTCCCCTCCCAGCTTCTTGTGCACCCCCAGCCTCCTCGCTGGTGGGGTGGGGTGAGGAGCAGCAAAGGCCTTGACTCTGTGTCAGCACTGCTCAGCAGGGACTAGAACATCCCTGTGTTATCAACACTGTTTTCAGCACAAATCCAAACATAGCCTCATACTAGCTACTGTGAAGAAAATTAACTCTATCCCAGCCAAAACCAGCACAAGCATGCAAGCTGCTACAGCAAATTTTGCAAGCCTGTGCACAGGGCTATTATCATAGTCCAATATTATTGGCCTTTACTTTTGCTGTGGGTTGCTGAACTAATATGAAATTCTGATTGAATTTGTGCTGCCAGTGGAAAAGCTGGAAATCAGTAAACATGCCACAAGCAGAACGTGTCTGCAAGAGCACCAGGCAGAGGACTGCCACAGGGAAAGAGAAAAGCCTTGAAGACATGCTTCAGAGTGAACAAGCTCTGCTAAGCCCTCCAGAATTGCTGTGGTAATGCCTGCCCTTCGTTGCAGGGATCCCTGCAGTGGTTTGAAGCCAGTGGGTGACATACCATCTAACGGCCATTGAAATGAGAGCAGAAAGAAGAAAAGGAGAGAGGAAGAGATTATTTCAGAGAAGCTTTACTCACACCAGCAAGGGTTTTCTGCTTTATGGAAAGTATCATATTACCTTGGGTTTCTTATACAGCTGGAGCTTTCTACACAACCTGTCAGAGATTACAGTTTGGCTTTATTTCCATGCAGTTTCACATGTCTTTGGCATGACCTTGAGAGCTGTCATTCTGCAGCAGCTGAGTTTCAGGGAATCTGCTTGGCTGAAGCATACCATCTGCAAGGCATTTCTCATTTTCCTTCAACAAGCCTCCATCAGCCTGTGTGTTGAGGTTAGTTACTAAACACATGCAAGTTTTGCAGAGCTCACATAGTTGCTTTGGCACCCAAAAGGCCCTTTCTCTTGCATTAAAGCTCTCCCAGGAACATTTTCCATGGTCTGAGATGCACAAATACCACTTCCTTCAAGAAAAAGGAGAGCTCATGGGGAATGCCAAGGTCATGCTACTCCATCCCTGGGCAGGCACACAACCTCATCATGCCAAATGAATCAATCAACACTAAATATTACACACCAGCAATGGCTCCATCCTTGCTCTCAACCACAGCAAGGGACCTCCACCTGTGTTCAGTTTATCCTGAAAAAGTGCACGCTTCAAAGTAGTGTTGCAGACAGACACGAATGCATACATCTCTTTTCAGTCCTTAACTAATGTCTTCAAACAGATGTTTCATCTAAGCATAGACATATCCCATAGGATTGTTAAAAAACCTAATTTTGCTGAACCAATGTAACAACAATAAGACAGAAATAGCAGAGGGGAGAACAGTCCCTTACTTGTCTCACTGCAGCCATGACACAGCAGGGCAGAATTCTGTCCCTTAAAGACAATACAACCAGTATACAGGCAGTAGTTCAGGATATGCTAGAAAATAACCACAGGGAGAAAATACAGTTCAAGGGCTACATTTGCAAACCTTTGCAGACATCTAGAACCCAGTCAAGCCTCATCACAATTCATGCAGTCACCCCGGAAATTAATCAACCTCACTATTATTTTTGGTTGTTCCCAAGCAATGACTGTGCATGAGCAACATAGAAGTTCTGAATTATTTATGGTACTCAAACACCTTGACAAAAATGCTAGCCCTTCTCATGTTCATGCTGGCTCTTGGATTAGGAGCACAGCAGAAAGTCAGGACAGAGATTAGGATTCCATTTTTTTTTAGCCACTCTCTCAGCCTTGAATCATGTTTTATTTTTCACATATCAAGTGTCACACACTAGGCTTCAGGAGATCTGCACTTGATTCCCAGCACTTGTACAGATTAATACAGCTGTGACCAGGACATTTTATTTCTCTGACTCAGTTTCCCACACATGAGAAAAGCTAATTTTCAAAATAGATCATTAAGACAAAATGAATAACATTTGAATTGCTTAGCTATTATTCTGATGGCCTATATGAGCAGAAAAATAGCTCAAGGCAGTGTTCATTTAGAAGAGGGTGTAGGGCAAACCAGCTTTCTAGATCAAAACAAGTGAATAATTTCAAATCAGAAAGGTATTTTTATATGTATTTAATTATCTTGCCATTAATGTTTTCACTTTTTTAAAGGGAGGATGTTCCATTTCCGGAAGTGATTCAACAGAAGCCTCTTTAAAACTTTAATTTCTCTGAATGAACGAGCCAATTTCAGGACTAAATAACGATTACAACTGCCATTCATTCAGAAAAGCAATTTAATTTTGATCAGGACCTACCTCTCAACTTTGAATTTAAATTAAGATAGACCACAATTTTTGAATGTAGTTATTTCTAAAATGGAAGAGATCTTGCTGCCCACAAGAGACATGTGAACTCTTACCATACCAAAAATTCACGTTAGACAGTTGGTACTTGAAACACAATTCTTATTAAAATGGATTGTAGCATTCATGTCCTGGAAACATGAAGAATAGAGACTAACAGATTAATCCATGGAGAGCACCACAATGATCTTTACCTTGTCCCTGCTAGAATAGGCCTCCCACAATCCTTCTTCCTTTATTCAATTTCTAACAAACAAGGATGCTCTAGCTGAAAAGAATTCACTGAAATCAAAGTGGCCAAGAATCCTAAACATGCTTCTCTCCAGCTTTATAGTGTGACATAGGTAATGGCACATTTGACTTTGCTCCACCAAGTCCAAAACTACCTTATTTTATAATACCTGCATGTAAGAAAATCTCCATCTGAAAAATATGTTTCCAATATTTACATTAGATACATTTTAATGAACATGCACCATAAAAATAAAAATATAAAAAAAAGCCTGCACCCATGAAAAGCCTCACTTGCATAATATTAAATATCTGAGATCAGGTGGAATCAAATTTCATTCTTTCCAGCTGTAGTAATTTTAAAAAATATAATTGCAAGTGATAGCATTTATCATCATGTACTTTTCTAAAAGGAGAATACATTGACTGGTTCACTGTATTTTAAAGCTCCTGTGATAAAGCCAGGAATTAGACATTTGCATGTGAAAAGTTCTGCAGAGGAACGCTCTTACTTATGCCAGTAATTCTGCTAGCTTCAGCATAGTGACCAGTGAATAGACACCTCAGCATTATACACATTTCTTTTCTGCTACCTCACCAATCACCTGTCTTAAATATATCCATCATAGATGCTAACTATATTTAAAGATCAACTCTATAAAGATCAAAGTGATTAAATAAGCCAGTGTTTCAATAGCAGGTGACTAGACTCATTGATGCAGGGGATCACTTTTGGTCCAACATTCCTGACTTCATTGCCTATGACCTTGGAGGAAAAAGTCAATATCTATGCTGCTATAAAACTGGTATTTCATCCACATTTCTGCTTTGCTGCTAGAACACAGAATTATAGGACCATAAGGTACCTGAAGAGGTCACAGAGGCCATACAGATACAGCAATGAAGCATGAATCATGCTTATGTCATCTGTGATCTAATGTTAACAACTTCCAAGGAGAGAGGCTCCACGGCTTCTCTCAGACAGGATATCCCTTGGCAACCCTTCCTGCAAAGGATGCTTTTCCCACTGCCTAACTTGAAGTCTTCCTTACTTTAATTGCTTGTAATATCTCCAGGTTTATTCATTGTGGACATGAACAAGTAACCACCTTTCTCCTTAACAACAACTCTACGCAACTAGAGGTCTCTCCCCATCTTTTCTCTGGGCAAAAGAACCTCTATTTCTGTCTTTTCTTAGAGGTCACGTTTTCCATACCCCTCAACATAGTCATTGCTCCCCCATGGATCCTCCCCAGGGGATGTACATCATTCTTGCAGCACTGTGCCCATGCCCCTACACCAGCATCTCCTATATGCTGCCTGTTGATACAAAAGCAATATCTCACTTCTCAGCAAGTTATCCAGGTAGGTCACAGCCCTGAACCCAGCCTGTCCCTTCTTTTCCAAATGTGGTACCAAAAGACCTGATCACTACAGCTGCAGATCAATAAAACAGAAGGGAAAATTCAGCTCAGACAGAAGAAAGATTAAAATGAGAAGCTTTAAAATGGAATCTAATAAAGTTGACTGAGTTTTTTCTTCCAAACCTTCTATGCATAACCTCAACAGCTTCCTACAAAGATCCCTGTAGGCCCCTGCAAAAGTATTTTTTCATCATCTTGGCTAGCTTGGCATCTGCTCTACATTGCCAGTTCCCAGCTCCCTTCTTGAGCTTTTCCATATGTCCTTGTGCGTAAAGCTCTCAATTTGCCTACAGAAGTTTCTCCCAAAGAGCACCTAGTTGATCCCAGTGAAGTTGCAGACTCTTCTTTCGTCTCTAGACTTCACCTGGCCCAAAATGCAGCAGTCAGTACAGCCTGCACAAGCCACCATCCTTTCAGCCATCCATCCACACCCATTGTAACCCATAATAAAAAGCTGCATACACTGATCCATGAACATATAAATCAACACTTCCATCTAAAACAGCTGTGCTCACACATCAGGTAGCTTCATAACCTAGTGGGAAGATCTGGGGGCAAGATGTGTCTGGCACAATTTTGATACATTTTCTGTGCAGTAGATCAAAGCTTAAGCTTTGGAAAGAGCTGGGTGTTTTCATACTGGTGAACAACCCCATTTTGAAGGGGTCTGTAGTATCCTAGCATAGACCCAGCACAATTAATTATGAGTCTTGGATAAAAAAAGCTGCCTAAGATCAGGAAGTGGACTGCAAAAGCACGAATTGTCCTTGGGTACATGTTAGCTAGCTTGGCTATATTGGCTGTTTGAGCCATACCTATGCAGAAGAACTACAGAGGTATCTGTCACTTCAGCAGATCTTGAAGGTATTAAGAAAGTGAATGAGTGCTTAATATCACTCTCCTCCAAAAACATCCAGAACAGCCCTGGAATGTTATATGCAGTTGTATGGGTAACACCAAAATGGCCATTTGTTAATCCTGACTGGACTGCAATGTTACATGGAGGAAACACAACTGTGCCTATTCAGTGTTAGGTTTGACATTGGTATTATCCAGAGGATGCCTTCCAAACAGCCCATGTAAACCCTTTTCTGGTAAAAGCTGGATAGCATGATGTGCTGTTGGCCTTCAAATCATACTAAGCAAGCTGTATTAACAGAGGTAGCTAAGTGTACATCAAAAGAGAATAGTTAAAACTCAACTTAATTTGGTATCAAGCATGTAGGATTTCAATTAGCAAGTCACTATATAACCAAGATGCACCTCTAAAAGTGAATATTAAAGTGTGTAACTTCAGTACAGCTGAGAACCTAATTCTACTTCTACCAGATTTTTGCCCTGCAGCCAGATTGAAAGATTTAGGTCAACTTTAAAAAAAAAATATTTTGATCAGTTTACTACAGAAACTCTAGATAGTTCACAACTTCATTTCAATCCACTGCCTTTCTTGTAACACCAGTATTGAATACTGGGGCAAAGTAGTATCTTTACTGTAAGGGAAATGCAGTTTTCAAATAAAGAATCTGATTTTTTTTTCAGCCCAGCAAACAGCAAGTTACAGTAGCCCATTTTCAAACTATTAAGAGCAATGAAGAACTGTTTGAAGATTGCAGCACTACAAAGCAATGGAGCCTTCCAGTGCCCTGCCTGGCAGCAGAAGTACAGAATTTAACAACTAAGCAAACACAGCTTCAAAAGAAGTACGTCCATAAAGTCCTCTTGACTTTTCTATAGAGGTGGAATTAGTTTAATTGCATCAAAAGGAATCAGAGTTCCTATCCCACTTTCCTTGCCAGTAGTGACTTTTGAGAAGGCACAGAAAGGAGGAAAGAAATCGGAGAAGGGGCATAGAAACAGAGTCCTGTAACTCCAGAAAGGGCAGATGACAGGAATGGCAGATCCAATCTGTTTTGCTTTTGTACTCACTCTTGTAGCAGTGATGGTATCAGAGTAGTTTAACCTCTACACATCAGCAGTTCCTCTCCACCTGCGTTTCCATTCACTTCCTGTGTGCACCAAGGGGAATGGTGCTCTCTCCCTCACTGACACAAGTCCACATTTGATATTTTTAAAGCTAGTAATACGAGCAAGCTTGAAACTCATAAGCCAAGAGATTGGGGAGTGGCTGGTGGAATGCTACTCCACACAAATGGCAGCGCATGGCTACAGGGCACTGCTCCCACCTTACTAGAAGATGCAATCAAGTGCAGGTCTGGGTACAGCCAGGCAGGAATAGGGTCAGCTAGGTCTAATACTACACAAGTTGCTGCTACCACCAGTAACTAGTGCAGTGTTGGAACATGTTACAGCACTTAGATTTTAGGGTGTTGTGGGGGAAGAAGGCTCTGCTCACACTCCATGGCATAAAGCAGAAAGGAATCTTATTTGTTAACCTGAAGATTGAAGATCCATCCAAACTACCCAAGAAGATTTTGCCAGTAGGTTTTTATTACACTGCTCATACCTTTCTATATGGATAATTAAGATGTTACCATGTGAGGCAGTTAAAATTACATCATTGCTCAAAAGCAAACACTGGTTTTAAAAGAAATATTCTGGCCCATCATCTTATATTTATTTCTGAGAGAGTGAATTTTAGTTGAAGACACTTCTGCGTGCAGCACAAGATAAAGAATCACAGTCTAAAGTAGGGATTTTATAATTCAGAACTGTTCCACATGGCTGCCCATTCAATACATAAAATTCATTACCAAATCCCAACCCTGCTTGCTCATCATCATGTACCAGCTATGGGTTGGATTTAATTTAAAATGGTATTTAAGTGGCCACTAGCAGCATTTAAATATGAATCTATAGAAGTCTGGCTACACAAAGTTCAACTAATAGTCTACATGTCTGTAATCTAAAGACCTAACTCCATTCCAACACCTGTTTTGTATTTAACAGCAGGCCACAGCTATAAAGCTTGATGGAATACCAGACTAAGAGAAATCCTGGGTGAATATGCTCTCTCCATTGAACTACTAGCAGATGAACTATTAATCCCATGATGACATTAACAGGACATTTTATTATTTTAAGAAAAGTTAGCCTTTATGTTCATAGTTTGCTTTATTTTATATTCCATTAACAGTGCAGATTTATTACCTTGACTAGATCTGATACTACTCAACCCCCTCCAAAAAACCAAACTTTTATATGTCTGGATCAAATAGTCTCTTAATAGTGTATTTTCCAGAAAAGAGTTTCCAGTAGAGTCTTCTAGATCTCATGGAAAGAGCCTTATAAAACTTGGAGAGCTAATAACAGAACCAGTTAGAGAATGCTCCCTTCATTTTGGTTTCTGGTCACTTTGGTCAATCATGAACTCAAAGACAGAAAAATGATTTAGCCTTGACTGACTAGTCCTCCACAGTGAGCATTCCTAGTTCTACAATGCCGAGTCAGAAAGACATGAGGAAGACATATGGCCCTCCTGAATGATGCTGCTGTTGCCAATGGGAAGTTCATACCTTTGGCATTGATCCCTCATCTGGAGCTCTGGAACAACTGTTCAGCCTGATACAGTGCTCCTGATCCCCAATCTGGGGAACAAGACAGGCCCACAAGTGAAACTACACTGCTCTTGGTTACATCCCACTGCTGTAGGACATGCTGTTATACTCCTAAGATGTGTGCAGGGCAGTTGAGTGGCAAGAAGCCACAAGTTTCAAGCTAGAGAGTTATGTGAGCACATCGGCATGGATGCCTGACACATGTCAAGTCAGGAAAAGCTCCAAATATTAAGTGATGGAGATACTACCACCCTGCTCCAGAGCAACATATACCACTACATACCACTTGGGCTAGGAAAAATAATAGATTTATTTAGCATGGCTAGACATAGTCAAAGGAAGTCTAGAAACTAAAGTGAGCTTAGACAGCTTGTACTTCTCAAAGTCCACTCTTATTCTTCCATCCATCTGATCTGAACATAAGTAGTAAAGTCCTCTGTTTCTATTAGTAGATTAGAAACAGACAGCTAGACATTGACCAGAGAACCTTTTTTCATTTCATTAGCAAAACTAAAATACAACATATGCCTGCTCCTCACTCTGAAGGAATCATACCATAGTTTGCTGTCCTAGCAAGGACTGGAGCCTAAAGGATCAGCCTAACTTTGAATTTGCAATACATGTTGCAGCCTTCACTCATCTGATACTCTGAGAAACACTGAATCCAAATAAATCCATGGAAATAAACATGCCCTCACAATGAAATTACAGATTCATAATGAAAATTATGCATTATGCTTATAAATTTAATATATTTGTATGTGTACATATACATAAAATTATAAACATCTCTACAGGAAGAACATCTAGAACAAAAGCCATGACATTCCTCCTGAACTTCTGTCCCTGTTACCATTACCTACACTGTAGCCGACATTTAATGTTTGTCCACACTTACACATATACCAAAACTGTTATCTTAAAAAACACAAGAAGTAGACAAAACTTAACTTCAACAAAGCACCTTAGCTGCAGCAAAACAGTTCAATTTAAATTGAAGTAGCCATTCCACCTAAAATACATACCTCAGTCTGAAGTACTGTGCAAATACAATACCTGTGAAGACTGTCTGAAGAGAGCTATATATAAGGCAAAGTCAGGAACAATAAAGACAAGGTTCTACTGAAATGAAGATTTGGAGAATTGGTGTAAGTCAGAGACAAGTTCTTGCCTATTTCTGTTCATCTGTGGAATTCCCTACAGGCAAAAATGCCTGAATTATTCCATGTGTGATTAGGTGATGAAATGAGAAAGTTATTCTGTACCAACAGTGCCTTAACATGTCTGCATCACTGAACAATATCACAGAATTGTATAGGTTGGAAAAGACCTTTAAGATCATAGACTCCAACCGTAAACCTAACACTACCAAGACCACCACTACACCATGTCCCTAAGCACCTCATCCAAATGTCTTTTAAATACTTCCAGGGGTGGCAACTCAACCACTTCCCTGGGCAGCCTGTTCCAATGCTTGACAACCCTTTCAGTGAAGTAAAATTTCCTAATATCCAGTCTAAACCTCCCCTGGTGCAACTTGAGGCCATTTCCTCTCATCCTATGGCTTGTTACCTGGGAGAAGAGACCGACCCCCACCTCTCTACAGCCTCCTTTCAGGTAGTTGTAGAGAGCGATGAGGTCTCCCCTCAGCCTCCTTTTCTCCAGGCTAAACAACCCCAGTTCCCTCAGCCGCTCCCCATCAGATTTGTGCTCCAGACCCTTCACCAGCTTTGTTGCCCTTCTCTGGACACGCTCCAGCACCTCAATGTCTCTCTTGTAGTGAGGGGCCCAAAACTGAACACAGTATTCAAGGTGCGGCCTCACCAGTGCCGAGTACAGGGGGTGATCACTTCCCTACTCCTGCTGGCCACGCTATTTTTGATACAAGCCAGGATGCTGTTGGCTTTCTTGGCCACCTGGGCACACTGCTGGCTCATGTTCAGCTGACTGTCAACCAACACCCCCAGGTCTTTCTTTGCTGGGCAGCTTTCCAGCCACTCTTCCCCAAGCCTGTGGCATTGCATGGGGTTGCTGTGCAGGACCTTGCACTTAGCCTTGTTGAACCCCATACAATTGACCTCGGCCCATCGATCCAGCCTGTCCAGGTCCCTCTGCAGAGCCTTCCTTCCCTCAAGCAGATCAACACTCCCACACAACTTGGTGGCATCTGCAAACTTACTGAGGGTGCACTCGATCCCCTCATCCAGATCATTGATAAAGATATTAAACAGAACTGGCCCCAACACAGAGCCCTGGGGGACACCACTTGTGACCAGCCACCAACTGGAGTAAACCCCATTCACCACCACTCTTTGGGCCCAGCCATCCAGCCAGTTCTTTACCCAGCAAAGAGTACACCCGTCCAAGCCATGAGCAGCCAGTTTCTCCAGGAGAATGCTGTGGGAAACCGTGTCAAAGGCTTTACTGAAGTCTAGAGAGACAACATCCACAGCCTTCCGCTCATCTACTAGGCGGGTCACCTTGTCATAGAAGGAGATCAGATTGGTCAAGCAGGACCTGCCTTTCCTGAACCCATGCTGGCTGGGCTTGAGCCCTTGGTTATCCTCTACATGCCATGTGATGGCACTCAGGATGATCTGCTCCATCAGCTTCCCCAGTACCAAGGTCAGGCTGACAGGCCTGTAGTTCCCCAGGTCCTCCTTCCGACCCTTCTTGTAGATGGGTGTCACATTAGCTAATCTCCAGTCAGCTGGGACCTCCCCAGTTAGCCAGGACTGCTGGTAAATGATGGAAAGGGGCTTGGTGAGCACACCTGCCAGTTCCTTCAGTACTCTCGGGTGGATCTCATCAGGCCCCATAGACTTGTGAGTGTCTAAGTGGTGCAGCAGGTCACTGACCATTTCCCCCTGGATTATGGGGGCTCCATTCTGGTCCCTGTCCCTATCTTCTGACTCGGGGGGCTGGGTATCCAGAGAACAATTGGCCCTGCTATTAAAGACTGAGGCAAAGAAGGCATTAAGAACCTCAGCCTTTTCCTCATCCTTGGTCACTGTGTTCCCTCCCCCGTCTACTAGGGGCTGGAGATTCTCCTTAGCTCTCCTTTTGCTGCTAATGTATTTGAAGAAGTATTTTTTGTTGTCTTTTACAGCAGTAGCCAGATTGAGCTCCAGCTCAGCTTTGGCCCTTCTAATTTTCTCCCTGCACATCCTTGCTATACCTTTGTAGTCCTCCTGAGTTGCCTGCCCCTCCTTCCAGAGGTTGTAGACTCCCCTCTTTCTCCCCGAGTTCTAGCCAAAATATGGTGAAGGCAGTCTAGATTCAAGACCTCTTACTTATTTTTGGGCATACCTGGAAACAGAAATCACCTGACAAAAACCCCACACATTTCCGTCTATTGAAATAAAGTTCCACCATCACATTTCTAAAGTATCTGAAGAGCAGAGCAGGAGGCAGTGTTGTCTTTAGAGAAGTAAAGCAACAGAGTATCAGAAACTCAGACTGACAACTGGCTGGATTTGTTCAGTGTTTGGAACAATTGGGAAACCAAAGGAATTTAGAGCCTAGAATTGATTTGATTGTTATTTTCCAAATAGAGCATGAAAAAACACAAAAGAAAAGAATCCATTGGGAAAGTTGCAACAGTATCAGTTTTGGATCAAAATCATTGTCTAGTTAAAACTGAATATGCTATTTCAAAACCATGATCAATGAAAAGAGCTCAAACACTCTTTGTTGTAGGTGCTCTGTTCAGTTTTTTTATTCAGTAAAATCTTACTAGTTTAGTGATGATTTTCTAATAATCTTATTTGAGGGTTTTTGTAAAAGTTCCATCAAAGGGGTAACCTGACATCTAAATCAAAAAGATTTTGAAGTTTGGAAAAATGAAAGCTTTTTTACAGTTCCTGTGTATTCTGACAGACAAAAACCAAGTCAAAATACCACATATCACCCATGCCCTGCAGTCTGAAGTTGAAGGCTTAAGCTTCAAGCCCTCATCCTGCAACGCTCATACAGTCAGGTGCGTACAAGCAATTCGCTTTGAATTCAGCAAGGCTCAGCCTGGTGGTTTGGGGTTTAGTGCGTGCAAAGCACGTCCTGGCTCATTCTAGTGCAGCAGATGCCAGTGTATCATGGGAGTCAGAATCAGACTCACTGTTTTTACAGTGAGTTTTTATTTCTTTTAATTCTTTCCACTGCAACTGGGAAACAGTGTGCACTTTCTGTTAGACAACCTGGACTACCAACTGCATTGGTGCTAAGCCTATACTCCTATCCCTCCTGTCCTGCCATACACTCAATCCCAGCACTCCCTGTGACTGTTGGACAGTGAAATTCAGGTGTTCATGGTCTTCCTCTCTCCACCTACAAGCCCTCTTTTCTACCGTAATGACACCATAATACATCTAGACTGGGGGAAAACCATTTGGAAAGCAGGAACTCCAGGGCTGTTTAGACATTGCTCATGCCCTCTTTCACTTTTTAAGTGGAGAGGTTGGAGGACACCTGGAATGCAATTCCTGAATCATCAAAACCAAAGAAGTTAGTCCCTGACATTCTGGGAGAGCAGTTGTGCAATGTTACAGAGGCCCCAGGGTAGGCTGCAAGTACATAAAGGTACTTCACATGGTCAGGCACACACTTCATTGACCTTATGTCACAAAACGGGGTTCATGCCTTCCAATGTTACCACACACTTCCCTCACCCTAATTCTGCCCAAGTCTGGTTACAAGGGACACATCTGATCTGGAGGATCTAGAATTGCCCAAATCCTACTTTTGTCCTAACTCCCTACTGGGGAATCTGTGGTGCCACAAGAAGATATTAACCCCAAAATGGCAAGGGGTATATATTCCCAGAGAACACAACTGAAGTCTAATACAACTGCTGACTCAAAACCACATCCCAGCTTTTGTAGGGATGCTCAGCTTGCCCCTTCATCCCACTGCATGATTGTCCCAAATTCTCCTGAACAGTAATGGCCAGCTGGCTCAGATGGGAATGCACTAATGCTCTGCTGGTACTCCTCAAGACCAGAAGAAACCCTCCTCCCTCTCAGAAAAAAAAAAAACACAAAAAAGCCACAATCCAACAAAAGACAAGGAGACAGGGTGTTCCATAGGAACACAGGAGATAAGCTTCTAATTACAGCCTGGCTTGGCCAAGAGAAATCACAGCTCTAGAGCAGAAGGGAAGAAGTGAACATGACAGTTATTATCTCAACTACACAAAGTTATAAAAGGCAACTGGCCTTTCCATTCCTTCAATAAATAATATCAACAAATATTTAGTCTTTTAAAAAAT